>NC_088929.1:32730000-32742500 GCF_038396675.1 Hydra vulgaris
ATTTTGTATAAGATATTGCCATGACTTCAGTTTCCAAAAATATTTCCTACAGAGATTTGCTGCATGTGTGTACAGATTTGGTTGTTAGCTCAGGTGGAAATGTTGAAGACTTTTAACTGTCTCAATCTACTATTTGGCGGGCACAAAAGAAAACCATCCAGCAAAATGCTGCAAAGCTCAAAATAGGAGTTAAAAAAGCTGCTGAGAAAGCACTTTTCCCCATAATAGCTCACTTTGATGGAAAAATTATGGAAGATAATAATAATGGGAAAAAAGAGACAGGTTTGCTGTTTCAGCTAATATTGATGGAGACATTAAGCTTCTTGGAGTTCCAGCATAGGAGCATGGGACTGGAGCTGCTCAGTACGAAGCTTTGTATAATGTACTGGAAGATTATGGAATACATAACAATGTGAAAGGACTATGTTTTGACACAACTGCCTCAAATACTGGAAGACATTCAGGAACCAATATTAGGTTCAGTCAAAGACAGGAATCTATTTTATTAGAGCTTGCCTGCAGGAGGTATACATATGAACTTGATCTCAAATATTTCTGGGAGCAAAGTACCTCAGGCAAAACAGCAGCTCCAGAAAATTTAATGTTCAAGCTGGTTTGATACCAATTCCATCAGCAATACATTCTTGGCAACCCAGATTGAGGAAACTATCCAGTTTTGCAAAGATGCATTTAACACTGACATATTTCCAAGAGGGGATTATAGGGAGTTATTGGAACTTACCCTGATGTATCTGTATCCTAAAATATTTTCTAAAGTTTGAGCTCCAGGCTGTGTTTCTCATGCTAAGTTTATGTCAAAAGCCATTTACTACTTGAAGATTCAGATATTGAGTACACATCTGCCCTATGATTTGACTGCTGCCCAAAAGAAACCAGACAGAATAGAAAATCTTGATTTTCTATTCTGTCTGGTTTCTGAGAACCTCATTGCCCTCAGTGGCACCATTTGTAAAAGGTTGCACCAGGATGTAAAAGCCTATTGGCAAATGGTGCAGTACAAAGAATATGTAGAGAAATGCGACTCTGATTCCAAGAGAGTTCTAAGTGGAATTGAAAGTACAATGATGTCAATGAAGAGACACACCAGGTACTTAGATGAAACTTTGGTTCCACTTGCTCTCCTAGATCCTACCCTTCCTGATGTGGAGAAAAAAAACATTGCAAAAACATTACTCTCCAAACCAGTTCCTGAACATTTTCAGCATTCAGAAGTCAAACTTGATAAACGAGTTAAAATTTAAACAAGAAGTGCCACCAGGACATGCTCCATTAATTGGAGAGAACTCTTGGTTCATCTTCTGTTTATTAAACTTGACAAGAATGGATGACAAACTTTGGTTAAATTGTCCTGCTCCTATGTGGTGCTATGTTGACCAGTTCAAAACATTTTCCAATTTTGTAAGTAAACTTGAAGCAGTGAACGATTGTTCTGAAAGGGTTGTAAAACTTGCATTAGAGTTTGTGAACAATGATCACAATGAGGATGATCATCAAGAACTTATACTAGCCGTGCAGAAAAGACAAGATCACCTCTGTGCGTCAGAAACCAAGGAACAGTTGCAGCTAGCGTATGAAGCAATAGGAAAGCAGAGAAAAAAATAACATGATTTATATACTATATTTATGCATTGCAATATATTATATTATATTTACATATCATGATTTTAATATTTATATTGCCAAATGATGTTTTTTTTTGCTAAAGAAAATAAACTAATTTTAAATAATATGATTTATAATAAAATTTAAATAACTTTGCCCCCCCCCCCACCAACGAAGAAGGGATAGAGGGGGCATAAACCTCCAATAATAGGATGAGGGGGGCGGATAGCTGTTGACATGCCTCTTCTATATAAACATTATTAATGCTTAGTTCTAATAATAATTTTCAAAATTTGGCCTAAATATGAAGAAAAAACCAGCGTCAGTTATACATAGTGTGTCATTTTATGTAAAAAAAAAAACAACGGTTTTTTCACCACTTTCTCCACATTATGTGGAATAAATACCACCATATTTCTTTTTGGTCCTACCCTATTATAAATAAGTAGTCCAAAATATACCAATAGAAGTAAAGTTGGCTTTCCGTGTTGATTTTAAAGATCCCCACCAGACCCCTGAAATTTGCTATGTTTTTATACACAAATTCGACTGGTGGGGACCTCTAAAGTCACGTGACATTAAAATTTTTGGGCTTAAAATTATTTTTATATTGGTGGTCAACCATTCCAGGTAGAACCAACTTGATTTTCAAAAATTCGTCAAATATGAATCACCATAATATATATATATATATATATTTATATATGTGTGTGTGTGTGTGTATATATATATGGGTGTATGTATGTATATGTGTGTGTGTGTATATGTGTGTGTGTGTGTGTGTGTGTGTGTGTGTGTGTGTGTGTGTGTGTGTGTGTGTGTGTCTATATATATATATATATATATATATATATATATATATATATATATATATATATATATATATATATTCATTTATTCTGATTCACTTCCAACAAGACTGCAATAAACCACTTTTAAGTTGAGAGTTACTAGGAAAAAAAGAATAGAATTTTAGAGCTAGGAAATGGTTGACAGAAGACTTAAAGAGTAGTAGGTTGTACGAATCAAGAAATCATGAGGATAAAAGAGTGTTTCAAAGAGTTAAAATGCGGGTGAAAGAACTAGACAAATAAAAGTTTTTAGAGGATGCAGGGACAGATACAGTAAATGAATGAGACTTAGCTGAATGAGTTTTTGTTGATGGAACTAGTGATAATAAGTCATTTTAGCAGCAACCATGAAAGAATTTGTGGAAAAGATAATGAGATGCAACTTTACGACTATGGGAAAGAGGCTCAAGCTTAGCAGATAGAGCTATGTTTACAATGCATTACTGGACTTCGTCTAGAAGAAAAAGAGTATCATTGGAAGAACAGCTCAAATATGAGAACAGTAATCCATACAGGGACAAGTGAGAGATTTGTACAGGTAGAGAATGAAATCAGGGGTAAGAAAATGATGATAATGATAAAGGTATGCTAATTTAGCAATCGATTATATATTTTGTTTACATGAAAAGTCAGTATTAAATGATAATCCAAGAAGATGTAAAAAAGAGGACTCAGTATATATATATATATATATATATATATATATATATATATATATATATATATATATATATATATATATATATATATATATATATGCGTTGTGGTTATCTTTTGTGAATAATTTAAGTCTAATTTAAGTTTAATTGTCAATTATTTAGTTCATGCTTAAGCTCATTTTCTATTCAACAGGTCTCTAATATTGTTTAAAAAATGTTTATATTAAAAAAGTCAACTTAGTACTCAAATGAAGTGAAATTTTATATAAATCTATTAAAAAAATTTTTTTTAAATAAAGATATCAAAAAAATTATAGATATTCATGTTTTTTATTTTTGATATAAAAATTGTAGTTTTCCTGCAATAGAATCTAAAAATAGATTAACACAAAAGATAACCACACCATATTAAAAACAGTGATTTTTTATCTAAAGGGGTTTTAAAGCACCATAATATCTATATATACATACGTATATATATAAAGAGAAAGGATATCTTTAAACTATTGAGTAATTTCTTTTTGTTCTTCTTGTTGGTAATCAATTATGTTTAAGCTCTCCATACAGGGGACAGAAAAAAAACCTTAGTAGCTCATTTATTTAAACCTTAGAACCAAACTAGCAAAATAGAAAAAGTTAAACATTCCTTTCGCCATAAGATTGTCTAAAAATTGAATTTGAAAAACAAAGCATGTTAAAAAATGTTCTGATATAGTACTATATGAAAATGTCCAGATAAAAAAATCATGTAATTAAAAAAAAATCTAGATAAAAAAATAAATTATAAATAAATCACAAATCATCAGATGAAGATGGTCTGGGAAACTCCGTAAACAATAATAATTCAAAAATTTTAAATTTTCCTTGAAATTAAGTTCAGTATAGGATTTTTTTTTTATAAAGGCCTACTAGCAATATTTTTTTTTTGTTGACAAATATAGCGAAGAAACAATCTAAGACTAAATTTCTACACAATATACAAATACTCAAATAAGTAAACAATCTCGATAGATTCTGATATTAAATTTGCATGGTATTATATACTAATATATTTACATTATCAAAATTAAAATGGTAACTTTCTTATTGGATAGAATAGTTCCTATATAAGAGTTACAACCACAATTGTTAGTAAACATGACAAATTAACATTTCCATACAGTATGAATAGATATATAACTAACTTAAAGCTAATTCGTTATTAAAAAATTTATTTTAAATTTAATTTTTTATTAAAAATTTATTTTAAATTGGTGTTTATACATTTAATTGTGCTTTTAATGGTCATATACTAAAAATATAGTAGAATAAAGGAAAACTATTCCAAAATTTATGTCAAATAAAAACTGAAAAATTGTTAAAAAAAGAAAAACAACACCAAAATATATATATATATATATATGTGTGTATATATATTTGTGAGTGTGTGTGTGTATATATATATATATATATATATATATATATATATACGCATACAATGCTGCGTTTACACTTTTGATTTTTTTTTGATGAATAAAATGAATAAAAAAGTTAACTAATTAAAAAAAACCTGAGTGATTTTACATTAAATCGAACAATTTTAGAATGATATCCAACTTTACCAAATTTGATGTTTGTAATTATTCTGTGGCCTTTAAATTTTTTTTACATTAAGTCAACCATTGATTAGAACTTTACTTAAATTTAAATTAAAAATTAGTATTAGTGAAATGCTGCAACAAGTTTCCCTCTATTATCAATAGGTAATTTAGACATATATATAGGTAGTAAGCACAGGCTGCTTATTATCTACTTTATATTCAAACTTTTATTAAAAGTCAATCTTTTAAACTACATGCATATATTCTTTTAAACTACATGTATATAGGGTGTTCAAGAAAAAAAAATATTTTCATACAACATTGTGCACCAAGGCAATCCTCCTCATTTAGAAAGTTAAAAAACAGCAGCATTATATTTTGTATACTTTTGCTATACTTTGAACTATAATTTGAACAATATACATTAACTACTTCATGCCAACTTTTACACATCTGTAAAAATATTGTATATTTTGTGATCAACTTTGTTTTATTTTCTGATATACATAATAAGATTAAACATGACTAGTGCAGGACTTGTTGGTAAAGATAGTGGGAGAAGAATTCTTTATCTGTTGGGGTACCCACTCCTGATATTTGCTCTAAATAGACTTCCAACTGATGGAGAAGTTTGTCGTAGAATTCACTAGGTTAACCAGAGTCTGCAGACACAACTGCAATCAGAAAATTGTCATCAAAAATCAAATGTCCTATGGCCAATACAGGCAAGCTTAAATGCAGTGGTGGTATGTGTTATGCTGATAGCAGAAACAAAATATCAAATGTGTGCATGATAAGAGCTAACATTTGGAACAAGGCTTTGATGAAAACTTTATCATCTGTGAACGGTTCATTAAGTAAACGATTAAATATAAAAGCAAATCTCTTGTCATATAAATTAGGAATTTTGGGAACATATTTACGTAAAAGTTTTAATGGTATATGTTAAAGGTTCAAAATAAAACTTTTTAATTTAGGACTAAAATCATTGCTCTGTATACCCAGTATACTTAAGTTTTAAAGATGAGAACCATGGACATGAGCAAAAAAAATCATGAGCCAAGACACTCAAGAGTTCCTAGACAAGGCCAATGTTTTGTTTCTTGTACACAAGGAAGACATTTTCAAGTTAATTAGCCAGGAGTGAAGAGGTTGTAAGGGAGGATTCTATTTTATTGAATTATTTATTATATTATATTAAAAGAAAGCCAATTACTGGAAAAAGTAGCAGAAGAAGCTTTGATAAATTTTGAGCAGGAATTCTCCAGTGGGTGTAATGGAACAGATTGTGATTCAGAATTTAAGACTCCTACTGAAAAGAAAAAAAAGTTGTATAATTGAACTAAGATTTGCTTTCGACTCATTCTAAATGATGTTTTAGATAAGTGGATTCCATTTATGACAAGGTTAATAAGTTTACGTATAAAAAGTTAAATATATTACAAATATATATAAAACTTCAAGGTAAAACAACTTAAATTGCATACTTTAAAAAATGACAACGCTCAATTTTTTAGTTATCAAGCTTGGAATAGGAAAGACCACGTTATCTGAAACAGTAACGTGGTTTTTCCCATTCCAAGCTGGGGGAATAGATATTTACATGTTGAACATCTCTAAGTCGCAGGTGGCAAGAAAAAACTGTAAAATTATAGAGAATGAAGCACTTATAGAAACAGAGCAGAACCTGGATAAAATTAGGTGCTTTAAAATTGTACTTCACTTTGACACAAAGTTGGTCAAACACTACAGGATTCTCTTCTGAGAGTACTAGAAGTACCCTCCTCCAAAGGTAAAGATCAAGCACTGGCAATCCAAAGTCTAGTGGAATATTATGACTTAACAGACCAGATCATAGCTTGTTGTGCTGACACAACTCTAACACTGGAAAACATAATGGTGTAATTAGAAATATTGCAGTTTATTCTCTACTTTGCCCAACTCTTTAGATAATGTGCAGGTATGATGTTTTACTATATAAATTACAGGCAAGAAAGAGAGGATAGATATTCTTGTGGAATTTTGTTAAAATATGATGTTCCAGAGATGAACAGCTTTGACAAAGAGCAACCAGAACCTTTTACACAAGCATGCCTCTTCCCGAAGCCATCAGATTTTGTTTCTTAGGAATCTTATCTCTTTTTTCTCCATCTTGGTATAACTAAAGATGACATTCTCTCATGGAAAGAAAAAGGTATGTCAAATTTGGAGCAAAACCTCAACAATAGATCTTTTAAGACATTTGCGTTCAACATACGTTAATTAGCAATTGTTAATGACAGGGCTGAAAAACACATCAAATTGGTGCAGGATTTCATAGGCAGGACAAATTCCGAAGACATGCTCCAAAACACCATAATAGTGGTTTTAGACCATCGACTAAAGGTGTCTAAATGTACCACTAAAAACAAGACTGTTTAGATAAAAAAAAACACTTTATCACTATACTTTTGTTTTTGAAATATATTTTTTCCAACAAGTTTAATAATTCTTGCACTACCTAATTATTTTTCTATTTGGTAGTATTTCATTTTAAAATTTCAAAACCATGTATTTGTAATAAGTTCAAAACCATGTAATAAAGAATATTCATGAAATTTTACAGTAAGTATAGCAACCATTATTTCAGAACTAATGCATTGGATGATTAACATTAAGTTAATTAGACTATATAAAAATATTGAATATTACCTGAGTTTCAATCATAAAATGCAAAAAAAAAAAAAAACTCTGCAAACTCATTAAAATTTATATGAAATTTTCTCCTTTGCTAAATAATGACTTTGAGTTGAAATATTTTTATGGTCCCAGACCAAATAAGGAGAATCGCCATAGTGCACATGTTGTATTAAATTTTTTTTTTCAGAGACACCCTAATATATAGTTCGAGTTTTTTTATTATGATACTTATGGAGGTTATTTGAAATTTCTGCATCCAGCTTTGAAGCTCTTAACAAATACAGCGCATACGTAACGCCAACATGTGTTTGACAACAATGCATACTTGACTACTAAGACATTATGATTATACCCCAAAAAAACATGGAGTCAGTCCATGTGACAACCACACCTAATTCAACACCCCTAACTCAGTATTAGATCACCCCTAACTCAACAGATTTTTGAGGAAGTTAAGTTCAATTAACTCAGACAACTTATGTATGACATGACAGTAAGATGGTATTAAATGGATAGCTCATCTTTGTACTTTTCTCAATATTATCAATATCTATTATTCAAGATGGATTACTACAGCAAATTCCAAATCAGGTTGTACAAACGCTGTGCATTTTAAGTAGTTTTGGGATCATGTGGCTGAATGTACAACATACATGCAATAAAAAAATCAAACTTCACTAACTCAAATTATTAAAATGTATTATTGTAAATGTAATACTGTTAAACTCTAAAATTTAGTATTTTTAAAGCAGTTTGAAAAAAAAATTGAATTCAATAACTTAGTTTTTTATGTTTAATTTCTCTAGCCACTAGTGTTTATTGATTGAAAACATTAAAGTTTACCTTTAACTTGACTCAAACATGGATAGTATTCAGTAACCTAAACAACAAAATATGCATTTACTTTATATCTCTCCATTAACTTTCTTCTTACAGTGTATCAGGTAACATCTTTAAGATTATTGAATCCTTTCTTTCTAATTATAGAACAAAAGTTGTCCTTAATGGACAGTTACCCTTCTTCATTTTCTGTAACCTCAGGATTTCATCAAGGGTCTATCCTTGGCCCTATACTCTTTTTAATTTACATTAATGATCTTCCAGATATTCTCACATCTAAGGTGGCATTGTTCACTTATGATACTACCATTTATTCTTATCTTGATAAACTAACACTCTCTGATAGCTTGAAGGGGGCATTTGAGCTTGTAATAGATCTCACTTCTGCTACAGCATGGGGCTCACAGTGGCTGGTGAATTTTAGTTCAGATAAAAACCAATTTTTTCCAGCCAACCATTATTGCAATAATCTAGATGTTCCTATATTTATGAACAGCAATGTATTTGATGAGTCATCTACCCTTCATCTTCTAGGATTAATTCTTACTTTCCAATCTTTCTTGGAAACCATATATCAAATCCATTGCCAAATTAGCATCTGCTGAGGTTGCTCAACACTTCTCTTTATCGTGCTCGACACTTTCTTACTCCAGATTCTATTCTTTATCTCTATAAACCTCAAATCCGTTCTTGTATGGAATACTGTTGCCATATCTGAGGCAGACCTTCCAATGATGCCCTTTTTCTTTTAGACAAGGTGCAAAAATGATCATAAACATAGTTGGACCTGCAGCCAACCTCTAACTATTATCACATCATTTTAATGTTGCTTCTCATTCTTCTTTCTACAAATACTATAAAGGGCACTGCTCTAAAGAGCTAGTGTCTCTTGTGCCATCTACTAATATTTATTCTTGCATTACTTATCATTCAATTAAGTCTCACACTTCTACTGCCGCTGTTCCCAAGTGCTCCAAAAATTGTAATTCATCCAGTTTTTTTCCTTGAAAATCACTTCTTTGGAATTCGCTTCCTTTATCTTTAATCATTCTTGATTCATATAATTTGCAATCTTTTAAGTCGTCTGTCAATCGTTATCTTGCTCTATAAACTTCATCTTTTCTTTTCCAGTAACTTTCAACTCTAATAGTGATTGCTTGCAGTCTTGATGGAAGTGAAGGTGTTAATAAAAAAAGCCCTAAGAAAAACCTTTAAGTTGAAGTTAACCAAGACTGGTAAATAAAAAACAATTTCTTACTAATATTGTAGTAATGTTGAAGCACTGCAATAAATTACCAGAGCAAATAGCTTCATTGCACTACTTGAGCAGTAACATTTCAGACAAGCATGGCTAACCATAAAAGTAACGGGGACCTAAAAGACTAATTTTTAAAAATTTCAAATTTTAGAAATATAGCTAGTAAGCGCAGTAAAGTGAAGAAACAGCATCACTGCACATTTAGTTTAACACATGTTATCAAACTATGTAGATCATAATTAGAAAGCATATTGATAAATGTGTTATGTGATGTATATCATGATAAGTGAGTTTTCTAATAACATATTGTTAAAAGCACTCAGGAAATTGTGTTAAGAATATTTTTAAAACAGCACAGCAGGTCAAGTTAATTATTTCCAGCTTGTCTTGACTCAACTAAGTTTTGACTCAACTTCTTTTTTTCAAACTGTGTCATTTTGTGAAAATCATACAGATCTACTAGAATGTAAATATTTCATTTCTACTAATAAAAATATAGCACTTGAGTGCCTGGGTATTTAACAAGGTACACTATCTTAAAACAAGCTGCTTTATAAAACATTTTTTACCACCAAATGTTTGAATAATAATATAAGTGACCATGTTGGACTTTTCCTCAAATAATACTTTTCAATAGAAATTTTCTATTTGGTTGAGAGTTCTATAACATTGAAATAAAATGATATGTAAATGATCTGCAAACATTTTTTCAAACAAATCTTGTGTATATGCATGTACGCATGTTTGCGTGTATAAATGTATTCATACATACATATGCATATATTTATACATAAATAAATACACATATATTCATAATATACATACATATATAAGTATGCTTACATGCATATATACATACATATATACATAAATTCATACATACATACATACATAGGCATATATTCATAAATACAACTTGTTTCTCCGCGCAGCGGCCTTGTTCGTCAAGGTTTGTGTTTCGGAGTTATAGAGTTGATAGGGGGTTATAACCACAATTAAGTAGCCTCCTTGTTTTTAGTGGCCTTCTCAGCCTTAGGGAGGTGAATAAACAACAACAAACAAAAAAGACAACAACAACAAAAAAATACATACATACATACATATAGCAAAGAAAACTGTTATAAAACTCCCAATATAACTATGGATAAGATTAGGAGCTCATAAACCTTAGATGGTAAACCTCCTACACACTAAAAAAAAAAAGATAGAAATTTCTACCTTTGGGTAGGATATGTGATATATTCTTAGTAAGGTATAATTTTTTACCTTTTAAGAGAATTAATTTAAAAACAATGGTTTGCCATATACCCTATTAAGAGTATAGCACAAGTCCTACACTGAGGTAGAAATTTCTACATTTTTTTTTAGTGTGTAATGGAATAAAAAAAACTTAATTTAAATCTGCAAAACAGCAGAAAAATGAATATTAAGCAGGAAAGAGAATGAAAAATATTGTTTAAACTACTCAATTATGTAACATTTTAATAAAAAAATGTGTTAAAAATAAAAAATAAAAATCAATTAAAAATATATATATATATACCATGGAGTGTTTTAATACACTCATATGTTTGAAAATCCCATATTTTGATAGTCATATCGGCAGAACATGATGCTACAATTACACAAAAAAATATATTTATAGAGCTTGATTTATTCATAGACAGCACCTAAAGTTTTTGAAAATCTAGACGAACTCCAAAATTAAAGAAATAAAAACAGGAAATAATGAAAACTCCTTTTTTATATAAGAAAAATAGATGTTAATAAAAACATATAAGCAGTTAAAAAACACACACAAAAACAATTCAAAGTTAATGATAATCATGTACTGTGTCACCTAAATATTTCCCTGGATGATCAAATGATAGATCTTGTACTGCATCTGTGTGGCCTTTTAACGTTCTTTCATAATCTCCAGTTTCATAATCCCAGACCTAATATTTGAAGAACAATGACTGTTTGAGCTTAACTGACTGTCAGACTAATTTATTATATTTAAAAATGCAATGAAAACTTACTTTTATTGTGGCATCATCAGAAGAAGTCAACATTAAACTAAAATTTAAAAAAATAACTTATTTAATCAATGCAATTATTTTTACCACGTTTCAACTTACATGAAAGTCAAAATCAATAAGCAAAGTAATTATAAATTGCAACAGGTTAAAAACTCTTAACTTTAAAAATAGAAAAAATCTGTCAAAATGTGAGTGTGTGTGTGTGTGTGTGTGTGTGTGTGTGTGTATATATATATATATATATAACAATAATAATAATAATAATAATAATAAATTGATATAAAACTTAAATGAAAAAAAAAAAATATATCAAAATGCAAACACTCCTTAACATTTAAATTGTTAATGTTTGTTAGTTAAAATACAACCAATTAATTTTTTTTTATAACAATATAAATCCATTAATTTTTATAAATGTATATTTAACTAAAAGATTTAACAAACTATTTCAAAAAAATATAACAAAACAAGAAAATTAAAAATTACCTATATACAGGATGAAATAATTTAAAAAAATTACTTATATACAGGATAAAATAATTAAAAAATTACCTATATACAGGATGAAATAATTAAAAAAAAATTACCTATATACAGGATGAAATAATTTTAAAAAATTACCTATACACAGGATAAAATAATATAAAAAGTTACCTATATACAGGATGAAATAAAACTTTTGTTACAGGACTGCGATGACCACTTAATGTATATTTTTCTGGAGCACGTGGTATCCAATCCTCTACTGATCTATTTTTTTTTGATGGTCCTAAGTTATTTAATGTATTATTTAATTTATTAATTTATAATCTAAAATTAACCAGTTGTGACAACAAAAATCCAATAAAACAGCTAATATAAATGTTGTGTAGAAAAGTCAAAACAAAAAAAAAATTATTATTGAAAGTAAATTCAAATAAGATAATAAACCTTTAAAACATAAATAATTTTAAAAATGTACAATGACAAACTGAAATCATTACAACTTT
>NC_088929.1:32747500-32805000 GCF_038396675.1 Hydra vulgaris
AAAAAGAAAATCTAACTAATAACAAATGAAAATATTTAAAATGTTTTAACAGTAAAAAAAAAAAAAAAAAAATATTTTAAACCATTGAATAAAATAATGAAAAGTCTTAAAATGATCATTCTATAAAACTATTGCTATGTCATATTGTTATGCTAATATTGAAGTGATAAAATGCTTACTTTGTAAGCAAATTATCAAATTTGTATTCCCACATATATATATATATATATATATATATATATATATATATATATATATATATATATATATATATATATATATATATATATATATATATATATATATATATATATATATTTAATAGATTCATGTATATTAAATACAAAATAACATAAAATATTTACCAGTTTCAACTTCTTTTTCCATTTCTGAAAGTCTTGCTTCCAATTCCATAACCTGTACAAAAATTGTTTACACCTTAATTTTAATCTACACCTATATAGGTCACCCCTATACCCCTATCTAGAGTTCTAATTCCAACCATTAACTGCTTGTAATACTAATATCAAGCCTTGTGTTATAATAGCAGGCC
The DNA here is from genome assembly GCF_038396675.1 of Hydra vulgaris. NCBI lineage: Eukaryota > Metazoa > Cnidaria > Hydrozoa > Anthoathecata > Hydridae > Hydra > Hydra vulgaris. Next base: position 32,748,054 of record NC_088929.1, read on the forward strand.
TTGTTTTAAAGCGTCAAGCATAGAGCAATTTACATACGTCTTTAAGTGATTTTTAAGTAAGCAGTAAGCGATTTCAGTTAAGCGATTTTTTATCATTTTTTAACTTTTATATTATACTATAAGCGGTAAGATAAAAGAAGTAATTAATTTTAAAAAGTCACATTAACTTTTGAATGATGTTTATGTAAAAATATTTCTTACAAAAGTTTCAATGACAATTATACTTGATAATAATAAATAATAAATTTTTTCATTAGTAAATATTTACTAATGAAAAAAACTTAAATAAAATTAAAAGTTTATTTTAATTTTTATTTTATTTTATTGTAATAATTGATTTTTTAAGCTTGATCATAAAAACATAATTTAATTCTGATATAAAATAAATGATTTAATTTAAAACTAATTTAATAAAAATAAATAGTTTTATTCTGATAAAAAAAATATAATTTAACTTAGATTTTAAAAATATTTTTAAGTTTATTAAAATTAAAGTTAATGCTTGGGTTTTATTGGGGAATAATACTAATATTGTTAAATATTGAAATTTTATTTGTTCTTAAAAAAAAAAAGCTCATTTTTATTGCAATTATTTTTTCGGTTTTCCTTCCTAAACAATTTTTTTTAAAACTAAATTTAATTTTAAATAAACGGCTGCATCAAAAGTTTGCATAAAATGTAACTTAAACTTTTTTTTATACAATGCAAGTTAAACTGCAGAGATTATTTTTAAAAAAAGATATATTCAGCGATGTAATTTTAATAACGAAATAATAAACTAATAAACTTTAAATAAATAAAGTAAACAAATAATGTAATTTTTTTTATTTGTTACTCTCTAATTTTTTTTAAATAAAAAATCATTTGAAGTTGAAAAGGTGCAATTAGAAGTTAAGAAATAATCATTTTAAAAACACAAAACTTTAACATGTTTTAATTCATTTATGCAAATGTCGAGAAAAGAAAAAAATTTGCTAATAACATTTAAAAAAATGCAATATTAATTTTATTATTTATTTAAAAAAAAACATTCCTTTATAGTAATAATAAAAAAGCTGTTAAATAACGTTTAACTTGTTTTGCGGTAATTAATATTATTGCAGTAATTTAAAAAAGTTAATGTCTTTAGAATGTAAAAAATTAAAGAGAATTTTATGATGTCATATATTGCGTCAAGCTTATGCATTAAGCATTTTTTGTTTAAAATAAGGCCGTTAATAAAATAATTTTTTTTTTTAAATAAAATTAAAAATTTTTTTGCTTCTTATTAACTTCTTTTTAACCCTTTTTTTTTATTTTTAACATTACTTTTTAGCTTGCTTATTACCGGCTTTGTAACTACATTTAATAATATTTTATTTAAAGTTTCCTTTTTTTTTCTTCATTTCTCTAAACAAATTGGTTCCCAACAAAACCGCAAACAAGCAATATTTAAGTTTGGAGTTTATAAAAAAATTAAGAAGAGAGCTATAGGCTAAGAAAGCGATCAACTTATTCAAAAAACTGAAAATTCTGTCAGGAAAACATGAAAACAATAGAGAATTCCAAAGCACTAATGACAATTAAAGCGATTCCAAGCCTTAAAAAAAACATTTAGGGCTAAATTTTTATAAATCAAAACAAACAAACAAATGGATACCAAGAAAAACTAACTTTTTTCTTTTAGTTGAAGCTCACCTCTGTTTTGTTGTAGGTCTTCATAATATATGCAACAATCTACAGACTTGATAATTTTTTTCAAGCACATCTTATTCCTAAGAGTTTTATTACATGACGTTATTGATTTTTTTGTTTGTTTAAAAGATCAATTATGTAAACAAACAAAAATGCCATTGATGCCATGTACTAAAACTCTCAGGAATAAAACGCGCTTTCTTTTACTCACTCTCTTTAATATGAACACAACATGTCTCAGCTGTTTGTGATCTCTTTTAAAGATTCATATAAGTAGAGAATAGAATCAGAAGTAAAAATATGGCAAGCACAATAAAGAGAAGCAACCTAAACAGATGTTAACTTAGCAATAGATCATGTGTATAGTTTCCATGAAAAGTCAGTAACAAATGATAATCTAAGATGTAAAGCAGAGAACTTAGTAAGGGTGCTGCCATTCATCAAGGCAGTCAGTTCTAAGCTGTCAAAAAATGATGACTTTTTGTCAAGACTGGAATATATAGTTATGAAATGAGCAAATTAAACCTTAAAAGGTAAGATTATCAGAAATATGATTAATATAGATGTGGAGCAAAACAAGACTTTCAATGGCACCCCAGAAATTATTAGAAATGTAGGAGAGTGTTGTCCATCAAAGACTACTTTAATACTCTAATTAGAAAATAATCCAATAATTTCAATTTTAAAAGCTTTCCCAAACACACCATATGATACAAGCTTATGGACTAGTGAGCCAGACTTTATCCTAAGCTTTAAATATATCAAAATCAACATTGCTTTACTATATCAAACTTACTTTACCGCTTAGGCAGCAGTATAATGAGAGGATTGTATTGCATTGATTGTCAGAGAGTTAATAAGATATTAAAAGTTTGTTAATTTATCTGTGGTTTCAATTTTAAAAATTGGAACCACAGATACAATTTTCCAGCTGGAAGAAAAACAAGATTCAGTTTAGTATTCATTAAATAATTTATTGTTAGACTGTGGTAAGAGTTTAAGTAAGAGATAACTTTAGCAACAAAAGCAGGAGTAATTTGGATGTCAAACAGTGGATCAACCTGTTTCTTTGGGATAACAGGAATGAGTTAGAAGAATAGTTCTTAGCAAATAATTATTCTTTGGGAGAGATAAGATCAGATCCATATATGAGAGGTAGAATGTTATACAAGCTTTTTGTTAATGACATTCATTGTTAAAGATTTTTAAAAGTGTGGACTTACCCACACAAAAAACTATTTACTATAATTTATTTAAAGTTAAGCATAGTTAAAAATTATTATAATATTAAATTGTTTAAAACAATTTTTATTTTTATTTTTTCAATTGCTCACAACAAATTTTGCATCATTCTTTAAACTAAAAATAGAAACCAATTAATATTTTTAAATATATTTTTAAGTGAAAATAGTTATAAAAAAAATTTTATAATCTTTTTTTTGCAACTATTTTTACTTTAATATATATTTTTAAACATTGGTCAAATACCTGACTCTTGTTTCAATGTATTAAAGTTGATAATTGTTTATTCAATTAAAAATAGCTTAAAAACCATTAAACCATAGCTAAAGCTCTTCTTAAGTTTCTCTCTGTTCTCTTTTGGGTGATTCAAACTGTACTATGATCTCACTAAAACATTTAATGTAGTACATCAGACTCATAAGACTCACATACCACACCTTATACTACCCCCTAATAATAAGTGGCCGGGGTGGATATTTGACCAGGGGAAATATCCACCCTGGGTTTGTGACCGGTTTGTGCTGGGTTTGTGACTGGGGCAGCATAAACATTTACACATCCTAAAATACATTTTTTTATTCAAAGTTCATGTTATATTTTTTGTATATATGCATATATAAACATCATTATGACCAACAGATCATCATAATCATCAATATCAGGATCATGATCATCATTGGATCATCTTCTTTTTTGGCAAATACTACACCATATAGATACTAAAGTTTATATAAATATGAATTGATATTGTATGTCAGCATCTAAATAAATAGCAAACATATATGTTTATATCCATAATATGTATGCATATAATATAATATGCATAAAGTGCATTTTGAAAGCTTTTATTCTGGACTAAAAGTTTAGAAGCTTTTATTTCTATTCTTCAATTTTAAGTCAAGCCTCACTCTACTCCACATTCTTTACCAATTTGAGCAGTTGCTTTATTAATCATTTATTACATCTTTTTTACAAGAACATCTTTCTTAAGAACAAATATCTTTTTATTATTCCAAAAAATGTAAAAAGGTCCTGTCTGAAGTTAAGCTCTGTTATTCTTAGTTTAATAAATCTTATATTTTACATCAGATGTTAGGTTCTAGAGACTTTTGGTTAGTCTTCAACAATGTCATTAACTAAAGTAAGTCAATGCATTCCCAGAAAATACGTGCTGTTTTTCGTTTTGCCTATCCGCGCATGAGTATTTTATTTTAGATAACTTGGTCATGGACATTTGCAAGTTTTTTTATATTAAGCTTTGCAGAAAAAACTTAGTTTCAAAAAAAAAGAAAGCAAAACTAACAAAATAGAAAATTAAAATAAATTGAAGGAAAAAAAACAAACTAATAATTTAAATAACTTGTAAATGCTTTTTTTTTTTATTTCTTTAGAGTAATTGTTATTTTCAGCAACAAAATTGGATAAGGCAAAACAAAACAAAACAAAAAAGTCGACATTGAAAAGAATGATTTTCCTATATTTTATCTATTTGTTGTTCTTTAAAGAGGAAAGTGAAAATATAAATTGCTAACTGTTTGTAAAATATATTTGTATAATTTTAATGTAAAAAGTATATATTGTTTCTGTGTGAAAACGTCTGTGTAATTCATGTATATACTTTTATGTATAACTTTTTTGTTATATTTATTTGGTTCACAAGAATACGGAAGTTTAGCTTATTTGGATAAGGCGTTTACATAATAGACGGTAAGTCCGGGTTTCGAACACCAGCACTGTCCCTTTTTTAATTGTATCTCTCTCAAATACCGCTGGTCATATATTCGCTTTGTAATCATTTATCCAGAGTTGTTAACAAGGCCAAAAGTAGCAAGGCCAAGGCCACACTTTAAAAGACTAAGGCCACACATTACAAGGTCAAGGCCAAGATTAGGAGCGTCAAGGCCAAGGCCTTAAATTTTTGCCTCACATTAAGGCCGATTATTAACAAAACTGAAAGTAGCAAGTGCTGTGACAATAAAACCATATTTTGTAAAAATAGACCAAGGTTATGGGCAGAATTCAACGAAATCAATAAAAAAATGTATTTTTTTTTTATGGCCAAGGCCAAAACAATGAAGGCCAAGGCCAAAATTTTCAAGGCCAAGGCCTCGATTTTTCTTTTCTTTTTTGTATACCTTAAAATTTTTTTTGTTGAATGTTTACAAATGATACACATCTCTTCACATTCAGATTTCTTATACCATTTATACCTTTTAGTGTATTTTCTAAGTAAGGGGCACACATATATACATAGTTTTTAAGCTTAAACAGGCCATGCCATCTACACATTTTTCACACACCCTTAATTGTTTCATATTACCTTTCTATTCTTATATGTTATAACAATGAACAATTGTTATAAAAAAAAACAATTGTTAATAACTGTTTACGTATATTTCACCAATAACAAAGTAGACCAAAAGAAATGGGAAAAAAAAACAAAAAAATTTTGTAAGAGGTGGGGTTTTGAATCACAGACATTCTGTGTATGATGTAAACACCTTATCCAAATAAGCTAGATGTGCACATACTTGATGCACATGTAAATATAATTATATAATGAAAAAAGTTATACATAAAAGTATGTGCATTCATTACATTGATGTTTTCATATAGGGACAATAAATACTTGCTACATTAAAATTATACAAATTTTACAAACAGATAGCTATTTATATTTTTGCTAACCTTTAAAAAAAATAAAAAAAAAATATAGGAAAATAATTGTTTTTAATGTCGACATAAAAGGTATATCAAATAATAGAGAATTTAAAATACTAAATAGTGGTATAAATAACTGCATAATGCCAAAAATGGACTTAGTGCATTTCCCATATATACCAACAAAATATTATTTGAATATCCTATTTTGTTAGCTTCACTTTCTCTATTTTTAAAACTTATAATATAAAAATAATATAATATAAAAAACTTGCAAACCACTGTGACCAAGTTTTCTAAAAGAAAAAACTTGTGCGTGGACATACAAGACAAAAAACTGCATGTGTTTCCTGGAAAAACTTGAAGTCTGACATTTAATCTCTAATTCATGGGTCTGATCTTTTTACTTATCCCCAGAATAAAGCAGAGTTATTTGCAAAGAAATCTTACTCTAATTTGACTCAGAAATATAATTGTCACACTCTTCCTGACTGTCAAACAGATTAATCCAATGTTAAACATTGAAACCACTCTGGCTTCCAATACTAATATTAACTCTCAATTAAACACTTCTACAGTTTGTGCTCCAGACAAGATTTCCACCATAGTCTTAAAAAACTGTTTTCCAGAACTCTCTTCAATTTTTTTAAAAAGTGCTAAATAAGTGGTTCCAATTTTTCAAAACTTCAGAAAACACTTTGACTTCTCCAACTACCCTACGATTAGTTTATACTTTTTTCAAACTGCAGTATTAAAGTTACTTTTGAAAGCTTACACTCTTCTTTATTTCAAGTAACTTTAAGAGTACCACAAGGTATCATTGAAATCTAAAGTGCGCTGGCTATAATTTCAAACAGAGAAAACTGACAACCTACAACTTCAGTAAATAATTTCCTAGTATTTTTACTTATTCTTTATTTTAAAGTAACTCACAACTTAATAGTGGTTGCTTGCAACCTTGTTAAAAGTAAATCAGAGTTTGAAAATATATAAAAATATGGCAGTATTTAATAATTAGAAAATGCAAGCATAAAATTATAACATATAAAGAATTATAAATTTATCTGGCCCTGGCTATCAACCCCTGCTAAGTCTTATAGCTTTGCCGAGGCCAGGCCGGGTTTGCAAAAAGTCTCATTTTTAGCCAGAAACGGGGCCAGGGCCCCGGTCACTTACTACTACCTAATGGTTGACTGGGATTTCTTTATGATAATCCTTGGGTTGATGTTTTTAAAAATTGTGCTCCTTTTTAGTCTCCTGGATTTAGACAAAGCTTTAATTTTTTCTTGTCAGTTTAAACTTTTTTCTTTTGCGTGCAGCTGAAACTTCTAATTGTAATCATTTCTTTTATCTTTTACACAAGAACGACTCTCTTAAGAACAAATGTCTATTTATGATTAAAAAAACTTGATGAAAAAAGGTATTGCTGTTGCCAAGGTCCATTATTTAATTACTTTATTGTAGAAATTAGGTTCTAGAGATTTTTGGAAAATTGTTAATTAAAAAAAATTAATACGATCCTGTTTTTGATGTTTTATAACTTATTATTAATAAAGACTAGTTAATATTTCCATTTATTCTTATACATGAGACTGATCTTATTGCATCTCCCAAGCATTAGACAAAACAAATTGGAAATAACTTTTCCTCTAATTTAATCTTAAATCTAATAACTACTTTTTCTGTCATATTAGAACAAATAGGTTAATTGATTGTAAAACATCCAAAACACCCTGGTTTATTTTGCCTAGTTACTTCTCAGAATTAAAAACCTAATATGCCCGAAACATATATAATAATCTCCTATTATACCCGAAAATTATTTACTCTACATAATTTGTTTTTAATACAGAAACACAAAACTATTTAATCATTTTTAATATTCTTAAAAGATTAAAACAACAAACAGATTGAAACAAGCAAAAATGCAGTTATCGCTAAATTTAATTTTTTTTTAAAGTAACATCATTTTATTTTTAAATTAAATAAATATATATATATATATATATATATATATATATATATATATATATATATATATATATATATATATATATATATATATATATATATATATATGAGGGTTGTGTGTATATATATATACATATACACATAAACTTTTTCGAATAAAAGATCTCCAAAGAACTGATAATCGAGGAAAAAACTAGACAAAAAATTTTTTTCAGAACACTTAGGAACAGTCACACAAAAAAGGAAGAGACTTAAATGAGCAGTAACACAATATTGAACTTTAGTTGATGACACAAGAGATGCAAGCTCTTTAGAGCAGTGCCTATATTATAGTACTTATAGAAAAGAGAAAGAGAAGCATTATTATGACAAAGTGACAATGGTTGAAGGTTGGCTGCAAGAGCAGGTCCAACTATGTTTACAATTTGTCTAAAAAAGAAAGGGCATCATTCGAAGATCAGCTCTAGATATGCCACTAGTATTCTATACAAGGATGGATTAGAGATTTATAGAGATAAAGAGGAACCTTGAGAAACCCTTAAGGTTACAGGAAATGAAGAGTGCTGTCCATTGAGGACAACTTTTATACTATGATTGGAAGAAATCGATAATCTTAAAGATGTTAACTGATACATCAAAAGAATAGAGCTTATAAAAAAGACCAGCATGCCAAACTTTATCAAAGACTTTAGAAATGCCAAGAGCGATTGCCATAACCTTCTCACATCTATCTAATGCAAGATAAAACCTATCGGCTATTACTGTTAACAAATCAGCAGTAGAACAAGAACATCGAAAACTATATTGATGATCAGAAAGTAAGTTATTAGATTCAAGATAAGAGATTAAATGTTTGTTAATTAAAGACTCAAAAATCTTGCTAAAGATAGTAACAAAATGTATGGGAAGGTTGTTAGACAAGTCAGACCGCTCTCGAGAATTTTTTAAAATTAGGATAACAGATAACGCTCTACAGCAGGCTAGAAAACAAGACTCTGATAAGCACTTGTTAAATAGTTTCGAAAGTATAGACGACAACTCCGGAGAATACTTCTGCAAGACTATAAAAGGTACGGCTGTAGAAAAACAGGTATGGCTGTAAAAGAGTCTTAGCAGATACCGAACTGGAATGATATGAATGTCAAGCAATATATCAACCTGTTTGTCAACTATATCAGGTAGGATGTGATTAGTGGAATCAATAGATAAGATTGATGAAAAATTTTTAGCAAACAATTCAGCTTTATCTTTGAATGAGGTAACAAAATCTGAACCATGCAAGAGAGGTGGAATTACATACTTGCCCTTATTATAGACACTGTTTAAGATTATCAGATGTCTCAGGAGCTTTTATTTTTGAGATGAAATACAAGAATTGAGGAGCTGAGAACTTGACATTAAAAGAAACCTTTTTACAATGGCTTCTAGCAATAGTAAACAGGCATCTGTATTCTGGAGAATTGTTTTGGCAATAGATATGGAAGTAATGGTTATGATTGGAAACTGCAGCAGCACAATAAGAGGAAAACCATTGAGAAGAGTGAGTTTTTACCCAAGAGCCATCACGAAAAAAAAAGCACAGAAAGAGTCCCAGTCAACTTTAAGGTAGTTATAAGATGTACAATGATAGGGGGATTCTGATGATACAGAAAAATGACATAATAGTTTTAAAAAGATCAAACCATGATTAGAAGCACCTAAGGATGGATGTGAATAAACTGAGCACTTGACTAGGATTAAAAACAAGACATAACTTGAGTAGAGAAGGGAATTGATTTGGATAGTCTGGAAAGCGAGTTGGAAAGTTGACTATAGGTGTTAGAGTTGAGAAAGGCAAAACTTGTGGGCCTTAACGCCTGCAGAGCCACTGACATTAGAACCAAGCCATTCAGTGTGACGAGCGTTCAAGTCACCAACAACAAGAATATGGGCTGAAGGATAAAGAGAAAGACCTTGGTCAAATATGTATATATATATATATATATATATATATATATATATATATATATATATATATATATATATATATACACACACACACACCTTGTTTGTCTACGTTTATAGTTAACTTTACCATGTTTTTTGATAGTAAGCTTTTAAGAACTTGCAGCAAAATAAAGCTGTAAGAAAAGAAACTGCTGAGAATAAAACAGCAATATTCGAAGAAAGGAAACAAATGCTATACGAAATAGAAAATCTAAATTAAATAAAGTAAAAAAAATTGATAATTAAAAAAAGAAAATTTTGTCAATAAAATAATATACCTAAATATTTACTGTTTTTGTTTTCTTTTTTGCAGGGCGTTTGTTATTTTCTACTACCAAAAGTGATACAACTCGGGAAAAAAAAAAGCAGATTTTGTTCGATACTTGTCAGTCAGTATATTAAGGAAATACTCTATTATTTGCGCTAGAAATACAGACTTTAAAATTTGTTTTTTGAATGTTTTTGCTAAACTTTACTGTTTTTATCAATGCACAGGGATGCGAGAAAACTAATTGCCTTTTTTTTTTTTCTTCAAATAATTACGCAATTGATAGTTTTTTATTTATTATAAAACACATAATAAAAAAATAATTAGTTACTAAAATTTAAAACCCATTTTCAACGACTTTAAACGAAATCTAAAGCATGATTACTTTCATCATTAGCTTTTAAGTTAAATAAGTATGCTAGAAAAAAAAGTAATACTATTTTAGCATGATTTTTACATGCGCTTACTATGCGCTTGGTTGATATTTGACCAAGGCCAGGGCAGGGTTTGATAAAATATAGTTGGGGCCGGTTTGTGATCGGGGCGGCATAAACATTTATACATCCTAAAGTTTGTTTTTTTTTATTCAAAATTCATGTTATATTTTGTATATAAATGCATATACAAACATCATTATGATCAAAGTGATTGTCATAACCATCATGATCATCATGAACATTATCATCAACACCATAAAAAAAGGCAAAAGCCGATGGCGATCATCATCAAAATCATCACCAGGCTTTAGCCTTCCTCTTTTATGCTGCTTCTCAAATATAAACAATCTTGAGCATTTTTTTTTTTTAACTAAAGCTCATTCATACAATGTGTAAGGCACTCTCTTCAAATTGTATTACTTCTAACACTACCATTTTCTACTGAAGCTGCTACCTCTTTACATGCTGATACCTAAATTACTTTATTCTTTCCTAACAAACGTTGTTCAATAAAACATTTTTTCTAATCTGTCTAAGATTATGCCTCCTTTTCTTGTCTTGCTTGAGTCACACAGCACATCCATGTGATCATCTTCTATTTCGACAAATACTACACCATATAAATACTAAAGTTTATATAACAAAGAAAGGATATTGTATGCCAATATCTAAATAAATAGCAATTATATATGTTTATATCCATAATATGCATGCATAAAGTGCATCTTGGAAGCTTTTATTCTTTTTGGAATAAAAGTTTGGAAGCTTTTACAACTTCTCTTCAATTTTAAGTCAAGCTTAATTCTACTCCACATTTTTCAACATTAATCATTTTTTAAAATCTTTTTTGCAAGAACATCTTAAGATGATGTCTTTTTATTATTGCAAGAAGCCAATGTAAAAAAGTCCTGTCTGATGTTAAGCTTTGTTATTCTTTACTAAAGCTTTTATCGTATCTCAGATGTTAGGTTCTACAGACTTTTGGTTAGTCTTCAACAGTGTCATTAACTAAAGTAAGTCTAACATTTTATCTCTAATTCATGAGTTTGATCTTTTTACTTCTCCCCAGAATAAAGCAAAGTATTTGCAAAGAAATCTTACTCTAATTTGACTTGAATTTAATTGTCACACTCTTCCTGACAGTTAAACAGATTAACCCAATGTTAAACATAGAAATCACTCTGGCTTCCAATACTAATATTAATTCTCAATTAAAAACTTCTACAGTTTGTGCTCCAGACAAGATTTCCATCATATTCTTAAAAAAGTGTTCTCCAGAACTCTTTTCAATTTTTGCTAACTTTTTAAAAAGTGCTAAATAAGTGGTTCCAATTTTTCAAAACTCTAGAAAACACTTTGACCTCTCCAACTATCCTACGATTACTCTTCACTCTGTTATTAGCCTCTTTATATAAAGGTTTTAAAATTAAATTACTTCTTTCTATTTGCAGTATTAAAGTTACCCTTGATGGCCTACACTCTTTTTTATTTCAAGTAACTTCAAGGGTACCACAAGTTCTATCTTTACTCCTGTATTGTTTCTTATCTACAATAACAATCTTCATGAAATCTAGAGTGGCTCTATTTGGTGACGAATAAACTTTAAATTCTTGTCTTGACAAAAAATTTTCACTTTTCAATTGCTTAGAACAAGCAGCCGATTTTAAATTTGATCTCTCTTCTGTAACAGCCTAAGGCTTGCAGTGGCTTATGCATTTAAATTCTAGACCTAAAATCCACAATTTTTGTTAGACAACAAAACTCAATTATTTATTGCAAAAAAATATTGTAATATTGTTGGCATTCCTATATTGGCGAATAGCAACCCTCTAACTCTCAGGCAAAGTCTAAAAGTACATTGTAAATGTAACTAGACCTGTTTTATCTCCCAAGCTTGAGCCACACTCCCATTGTTGTAAGGTTGCATTTCTTTCTTTTTTCTACAAATACCTCCATGGTCAATGCTCAAGCGAGCTACCATCTCTATAAAGATAAACCAAAACTCATTCTTGCTTGTAAAAGGTTTCAACAAGTTGCATCTTTTTACTTTATCTGTCCCTTTGTGCTATAAAAACTTTAATTAATCCAATTTTTTTCCTTGAACATCAAAAAGAACCTTCTAACTTCTTTTTTATGCAACTTACAACCTTTTAAGCCTTCATTTATACATTTCCTAGTATTTTAATTTATTCTCTATTTTAAAGTAACTCATAACTTAATAGTGGTTGCTTGCAATCTTGTTGGAAGTAAATTAGAGTTGCATATATAAATATATGGCAGTATTTAATAAATAGTAAATGTAAGCATAAAATTATATTATATAAAGTATTATAAATTTTTATCTGGCCCTGACTATCAACCCCTGCTAAATCTTATAATTTTGCAGGGGCCAGGTTTGCAAAAGTTCTAATTTTCAGTTGGGGTTGGGGTCAAGGCCAGGGCCCTGGTCACTTACTACAATGCTCATGCAAAATTTTACTTAAAATGAATGCATTTGCTATTACTTTAAAAGAAAACATGCTAGAAAAAAAAATTTTATTATCATTAAGGTGAAAAAATGTTTGCTTGCTTAAAAGTTTTGAAATAAATTTTTAAGTTTTGCTGAAATATATAAAATCTAATAGAATATATAGAACTATTTTGTTTATTATAGTTTAGTTTATAATAATATGATTAAATACCTACTATTATAAATCTTATAATATTATATTAAGTATTTAATAATAACTTAATATAACAACTTATTAAATATTAAATATGATGATATTATTTTTAAAGGTTTTAAAAAAGAAAAGTCAATACAACTTTTATTTTATTTTTAGTTCCCTTTAATTTTAATTTCCTCAAGTTTATAGGTTTTTTTGTAAGTAAACAAATTTAACAAACTAAATTAAGAAAAATTCACTATTTTGTATTAATGGATAACATTTTACAATCACGCTTTTTTCACGGAAGTGTTTTTATGAGAAGTGTTCCTATGAGAAGTTAGCATTTATTTTGTTAAACATTCTTAAAAAAATACAATATATAATACTATTTTTTATATTTATATATATTTTTTTCAAAAGCATACAGCGTAAACTTATAGTTGCCACTTGATTATTGAAAACTAAAATAGAAGCTTAAAAAATATGAAGAAATCAAACGGTTGATATTAAAAAAAAAAAACATGCTTTCGCTTTTTTTATTGCTGACTTCACGTGATATACTTTTTAAATATGATTGGTTTTTGCTCATAACAATCTGAAAAAGCAATCTGTATGTTTATTATATCTAGTAATTTGTATTAATGTTGGAAATTGGGCAATATAAATGTTATTTTCCTATTATGTAAGTATTGAGAAAAAACGTCAAATAGCAAAAACATTTTTAAAAGCGAAATGACAAGAAAACGAATAAACATAAGAAAAAAAAGTAATCAAATTTGTCATAGTTCTAGCTTATATAGCAAATTAGTTTCTTAATTACACAGACTGATAAATATTCAATTGTTATTAAATTGTTATAAAATTTTTTTTTTCTTAACTTGTATCAAATTCAGTAGCTAAAAGTAACATCCACCCTAAAAAAAAGAATACAAAAGTTATATAAAAATATATTTTATTAAAATATATATTATTAAAAATTGATATTTTGTTACAATTTTGTTTCCTTTTTTTAATTTTTTTTTTCGCTCAGTTTTGATAGATTTATATATAGAGTTTTGCTGCGAATTATCGGAACGCTTTGAAAGTTAAAAAGTGCAAAATGCTGTGGTCAGTGTGCCTAAAAAAATTACTTTAAATGTGGACAAACAAGATGCACAACTGTACGAGCTTCCTGGGAAGACTTGTTGTAATAATGAATGCTTTAAACCCTTTGAATTTTCTTTTGGAAAACATTCTACTTTAAAGCAAGAGCTTGAAAGATGTCTCTACTTTAAAGACTGTAGAAGAAGTGTTCAGAGAGATTTTAGTGTGGAACTATTCATTTTACTATAAAAAAGACTATAGAAAAGATAGTATTCATAGAGATGTTTGTGTAGAACTATTTAATCTATGGGTAAATTATAATGCTTAAATAATATCTGTCATTAGAATTAAAACAAAGCTCAGTAGTTACATTGAAAATTTTATAAATTTGTGAACTATGCCAAAAAGAGGACAAAAATACAAAACAGATGCAAAGTAGATGCAGCAGGATTAATAGAAGAGACTAATCAACTATTTGATGTACATCAAAAAAACCACAAGAAATTAGCAGAAATCGAAAAGAAGTTTTATTTAAAATGACAGATAAAGATTACAAGTTTTATGAGGTGAGTATATCATCAAATAAACTAACAGACATGGTTATGTTTAGACCAAGATTTATAGCATTTTTTTTTTTTTTTTTTTTTTTTTGTATTATTCACCTCCCCAAGGCCCGAGGGGGGCCACTACAGTCGAGGAGGATACTCATTTTTTTTTTTTTTTTTCAATTTTTTAATTTTTTTTATTTTTTATTTTTTTTTAGTCGTTATTCGTGGTGCAACCCTCTCTCAACTCTTTAACTCTGAAACACAAACCTTGCCAAGCAAGGCCGCTGCGCGGAGAAACTAAGTTGAGCGCGGTACTTCCAGGGACGTGGTGGGAGTCGAACTCCGAACCTCTCGCTTACAAAGCGAGCGCTCTTACCACTACACCACTACCGCATTTACTCAATTAAAAAATTTTAATTCAAAAACTCAAATTCAAAATTAAATTAAAAATTCAAATACTCAAAACTAAATCCAGTAGGTAGAGATAAAAAGGGTTTTGATGAATTTTTTAATTTCAGGATCAAAAAACTAACAAGCACAGGATCAAAAAACTAACAAGCAATAAGAAGCAAAAAACTAACAAGCACTAACAAGCTAGTTCCTGAAACACCTTCTGAAGCCGAATTCAAAAAAAAGAGTTATTCAAAAAAGTCTCAAAGAAACTAGGAAACTAGATTCCTCTGAGATAAAAGCAACTGCTTTTTTCAAGAAATTAAAAAAGAAAGCTCTTAAGTATCTGGAGATAAGAAATTAGGTGCAAAAATGTCTGAGTAAATTTCAATTAGAAATGATTCAGATCCTGATTATAGTGGAGAAATATCAAAATCCGAACAAAATTGAAAAATTCTGAGCAAAATTGATCTGAGTTAAAATTGAACAAGGCTATGAATGCTAAAATGTGTGACAAGTGATTTATATAATTTTGTCATTAAAAGTAACAAATAAAAAAATAAAAAATAAAAAACAATCATACAAATGAATACTTTAATAGACATTGAGATATATATCAAATTTCTATTAAAACTTTTTTTCTTATACATTCTACTAAAAATCTCTTTTTCAATTATTAAATATAAGACTTATAGAGGTTTTCATGGTGAAGATGATTTTGTAGGAGAAACCGTTGACCATGAGGATGACAATGAAGCTAATGTTGGCAAAAGTGACTCTCAATAAATATGTCAGAGTACTTCTAAAGCCCAAGAATATTTTTTAAGCTGCATGTTATTATAGAGTGATCACAATTTCCCAATAGCACACAATTCCAAAAGTTTTGAGACTGATTAAAGATTATTGATGAACTTATTGATAAACCACTAAAGTTAAGACATGAGTGTTACAGCCAAAATATTGAAAGACGTTTAAAACTAGCTACTGAAGTTTCAGCATCTGTGGTTGGATACAATGACAGAGATGTTAATAAAAGTTATTTAAAATAAAATTAGGTCCAGAAAAGAATTAAAATTTCAAATCAAAAAGTGATTATATATATATATAACATTTATAATATATATACATAGTATATATATATATATATGTATATATATATATATGTGTGTGTGTATATATATATATATATATATATATATATATATATATATATATATATATATATATATATATATATATATATAAATATATATATATATATATATATATGTATATATATATATGTATATATATATATATATATATATATATATATATATATATATATATATATATATATATATATATATAAATATGTATAATATGTATATATATTTTTTGTTTGACCTAATTTTGTTTCAATAACTTTATCTCTGAAATCATTATACTCACCTCATAAAACTTGTATTCTTTATCTGTCATTTAAAATAAAACTTCTTTTCAATTTCTGCTAGTTTCTTGTGGTCTTTTTGATGTACATCAAATAGTTGATTACCCTTTTCTATTAATCCTGCTGCACCTAACTTCGTATCTGTTTCGTATTTTTTGTCCTTTTTTTCATTTTTGGCAAAGTTTGTAAATTTATAAAACTTTTAATGTAACTGATGAGCTTCATTTTAATTCTAATGATAGATATCGGATAAACATAATTTACCCATATTTTGAATAGTTCCACACTAACATCTCCATGAACACTGATTCTTTAAAGTAAAGATATATTTCAAGCACTTACTTTAAAGTGAGAAGTTTTCCAAAAGCAAATTCAAAGGGCTTAAAGCATTCATCCACAATGTATTTATTTGACTTATATATATCCATATATCTATATATATATATATACTAAACTGTAAAGAAAGTCTCGAGAGGGGCATATTAAATAATTGTGGTGACTCTAGTCAACCATATTTTCTGTGAGCTACCCTATCTGTGTTTATAAATCTTTTATGTTAACATTTCTAGTAGCTTACTAATTTTTTTAATTCTAAAAAATATATGAAAAAATTCAATGTGATTTCATGAAATTTAAACTTTTTATATTTTAGGATTGTTTATATAATTAACTGTATTATTTTATTCGAAAAATTTATCTAAAAGAATTCGGAAATCTTAAGCAAAAAAAAATTCTTATCTTTTAAAGGAACATAAAAAATAAGTTGGATGTACATTATTCTTACCAAACTGTAAAGAAAGTTATTGCTGCAAATCATTTTGTCTGTTTGATGTTAGACAAATAGATTCATATATATCACATCAGCAGTAATTTCCTATAGAAACCCAAGCTTTGCTTATCCATTCTTGCTTTGAAATCTATAAATGATTTATTTTATTTCTCATGACATTTTAACATTTTTGATTAGTTGAAACACTTTAAAAAAAATTTGAGCATGAACTTTTTCTAAAATTAAATAAATATATTTTCTGAGTTAGTGTAGTTTTTTCTATTGTTATGGTTGTGGCAAACCTCTCTTAACTCTTTGACAAACTAAACAGAGAAAAAAGTTACGACGCAGAGAAAAAA
Organism: Hydra vulgaris; assembly: GCF_038396675.1. Lineage (NCBI taxonomy): Eukaryota > Metazoa > Cnidaria > Hydrozoa > Anthoathecata > Hydridae > Hydra > Hydra vulgaris. Next base: position 32,765,519 of record NC_088929.1, read on the forward strand.
GTTGAGCAAGGCACCAGTGAAGTGGTGGGGATTAAACCACAAAATTCTTGTTTATGAATGACATAAATAATAAATTAACTCTTAATAAACACTCAATAAACTGAAGAGATTCTAACTATTACTAAATTTTATCATGTTACAATTTAAACAGTTCTTTCAAAAACCCTTTTTTTATTGTACCTCTAACTTCTCTAAAAATTTTATTATAGATTTTATAATGTTATCACCGGTAAGTCACAAAAATAATTGAAAAACAACCCAGAGATCATAAATACCTCAAATTGTGGTTTACCAACATTTTTTGATAAAAATTGCTTTTTTTATGAGTAGGTTTGCTTTATAAGTATTCATTATTAATAAGTAATTATTTTTATTAAATAATATTTGTTCTTTTTAAGAGAACTTTTGAGTTTTTTCTGCCAATATTTTAAAGCTACATTAGGAAATAATATGCAATATATAAATATAGCAATGATTGGAAGTTGTTTCATTATTTCTTTGAATGAAATTAAAATTTCCAAAAAAGTCTTTTTTTATGAACTAAAACATAATAACTTATTTCTCTTTCCTCTAATAAAAAGTTCATAAAAACATAATCAATTTTTTAATTCATTGCTGATACTACATGTGAAAATAATTACATGTTCTGAGCATAAATACAACATGTTTTGAATATAACTATATATTCTGAGCATAAATACAACATGTTTTGAATAGAATTACACGTTCTGAGCATAAATACAACATGCTCCGAGCATAAACACAATATGTTTCGAGTAAACAATTTAATTGCTACAAATTTTTTTTGTTGTTGAAGAATTTGCTTAATTAAATTCTTCCAACAGTTTTTATTTGCAACTATTAAATCTAATTTTAAAAAATCTTATCACAAAAAAATTTTTATCAACCCTCTCCTCCATGCACAACTGTATGATGTATGCTATAAACGACTTGTAATTGCTTTTAAATCCTATCATAATAATGATTTTTAAATAATATTCCCACTTGCTTTGAATAATTTAAGTTAGAGCATTAAAAAATTCAATAATTTAACAGTTGTGTGTTAGTCAATCTGATAAATATACATTTTTTGAAAATAACTTTACAATTGCAGGTCATTTGCAAATGGTATAAACTAAACTGAATTAATCAACTGATATTAATGAAACTAACATATAAAAAGAGATAAAAACAAATAACCCTTAACGCAATTTTCATTATTTACTTATCTATAACCATGTTAAACATCTATATTAAAAAAAAAACCTAATGAAAAAAAGAACTGAAACTGAAAAACTTCATCATGTCAAAAGCATATTTAAATGCCAAAATAACATTCTTGCAGGAATATGAACAAACAAAAAAAAGTGTGTGGGAAGATCAAAATAATTTACACATTTTTAAATAAAATAATGAGAGGCAAATTTGGTTAAACAAGATGTTTTTTTTTAAATATATATATTTAAATACTTAAATTTCAGATTACTTTTAGTACCAGTTTCATTCTAAGATAAGCAAGTCAATCTTCTTAGCATAATTTAGTGATTCTAAGATAAGCAAGTCAATCTTCTTAGCATAATTTAGTGATTGAAGGTATTAATTTAGTGGCAAGACAAAACTCTTTCTAAAATGGCAATATCTTGTTTTTGATATAGAGCCCATACTGGTACAGCAAACTCAACAAGTGGTTGAATAAAAGAAAGATATAGAGATTTTAACAGTTCTACATCAATTCCAATAAAAGATTTCCTTATTATGCCCAACATGCTTTGCTTGCACTCAATAATAATTGATTTTTCCACTTTGAGTTATCTGAAAAAATTACAAGTAGGTCTCTTTCTAATCTGATATATTGAGTTTACAACCATTTATATAAATTGGATATTTCTTATTTTTTAATAATAGTGCATAACTAAATATTTTTCAATATTAAAACTAAGCAACTCATCTGACCAACTGCATTTGCATGTGACCATGCAAATGCAGTTTAAATTACACTGTAGTTTGTTATGTAACTAGTCAGAGGAACTAATCGATTTTTGTGTTATTAGTATACAATTTTGAAATATTCTTCAGAGACTCAAGAAGATCATTTATATAAAGTATAAAAAGTAGTTGCCGCAATATGAAGCGCAATCTTTTTTAAATGTAGCGCAAACGTTTTTTCATAAAAGGGAAAAACCAATCTGATTGTGTGTGAATTTTTTTTTAACTTAGCGGTAAGTGCATTTATTATTCAAAACAGATATTTTTACAATAGAAAAAACTATGCAGATTCATGGAGGTAATATTAGCCTCTCAACCGGAAGTATTCTTCCAAATATTCTTCAGGATAATGAATTAACTCATCATACCTTTTTTGAACATTTTTGGTATGAAAATACTAAAAACAGTTAATACTTGTAATAAAATCTTGAATTCTATTATAATCAGCTTTTCCATATAAAAATTTTTTTTCTTTATTTATATTCATTGTTTTATTTTTATGAATAAAATCAAAACACAATATCTAATGACCTTTGGATATGTTTCCTAAAACAAACTTACTAGCATTACATTATATTTGATGACTGAGTTGTGAATCTTAAATCTAAAGCATTTCAAACAACAAAATTTCAAAAATAGTTATCATTTTTTTGTTAAAAATACCTTGAAAATTTTTTTTGACAAAAACATGAAAAAAAAGGTTTTTTTTAATTTTTTGTTAAAAAATAATAATTTTTATGCAATAAAACTTAGAATAATAATTCTTGTGTAAAATTTTGTTATTTTTGAAATTTTTATAAATTTTCGCTTCTTTTGAGACCCAACATGACATACTTTTGAAAAACTTTTTTTCCTTCTGTTTAGGGTCTTGTTGCAAGTTTCAGACTTGAGGTGGCCCCCCTAAATCTCATTCAATTTTGAAAAAATTTAACAGGTTGTCTTGTGAGAACCAATAGAAAGTTTTAAGAATAGGGACAGATCAATTTTTGAATGTATGGGCGTTGGATGCACCCTAATATCATCTCTGCTTGATTACTTGTCTAAATTGCTAATCCGCGCAATGTAGATTTTCAACTGATTTATTAATTTTACATCAACTACCTTTTCTGACTCAGAACAACTGCAAGTTAATTAATTAAAAAATGTTTTTAAATATTGTAAACTTTTATAAATATTAAAAAATTTATAAATATCAAAATAATTATAAATATCAAAAAATATATTAAAAAAGCATAAAAAAATCCAACAGAATAACATTTTTAAGCTGGCTATAAAATTTTATCTACAATTTAGTATTTATTATTTAGTATTTATTATTTAGTATTTATTATATATCCTTCTATAGTTCTTTTATGAAGCAAAAATTAACACACCTTAACTAAGTTTAAAAAAACGCGTAATCATTATCTGTACAAACACATTTTTTTTTTAATTAACACTTTTCTTACATGTAACTCAACCTCAACATGGAAACTTTAACATTGGAAACAATAAGTAAACAAGTAAATATTGTGACATAGTTTTCAAAAACAATCAGTAACAAGCAAGATACCAGTTGTTGTTTTTTGCTCTAAATATTTTGTAAAAATGGCAGCATTCTTTAGTTTTTTTGGTGATTATTTACTGTAGACTTTCATTACAGTTGACTTTGACAAGATTTTCATTACAGTTGACAAGACTTTCATTACAGTTTGTTAATAATAACTTTTTTAAAAGTTCAGTCGAACAAAATAAATTTTTTTAACTTAAGAACCCATTTAAGTAGTAATAGTATCAAAGTTATTAAAAACAACTTAGACAAATTATTTTTGAAAATAAAAATTTAGCTTATTTAGATTTGATATAAAAAATTATTTTAAATTCATATCCTGAAACTGAACTTTCTAAAATGAAAAGTTTTTTTTTTTTTGGATAAGAAGTTCTGTATAGTAAAACTGCTAGAATTTATTAGAGAAAAAATTATGTACCTTTCTTTGCAACCGAACAACAGATGTCCATTTTTTTTCGAGGAGATTTACATATTTCTTTTCTATTTCATTATCCTAAAACAAATTATAAAAAACAAATTCTTATACAATAACTAATAGTTTAAAATAATTTTCTTGTGAATCTCAGTTTTACAGAATTCAAATAGAGCAAAGTTTAATAAACTTTAAGCTCTGTAAAAAAGATTTGCCTCAGAGATTACTTTAAACCAAAGTTTCTTATATAAACTCAGATTAGAGTTAGACCAACAAAAAATATACAAGTAAAATAACTAGTAGACACATGGCTGATTATATAACACGGCCAGATTTGTTGCCTTAAAGAACAAAAATTAATGGACTGATTTTATAAAGTATTTAGCTTCTGTATATTCTATTAAAACATGAAGATGGTTATTTTATAAGAGCTTTATTGCAGTTTATAAACTTAATTTACATAACTACTCACCACATTATTGAATTCTTAACCTTAAAATATTTAGAGGGATAATATTAAATAATGGTCACATAAAACCAAGTGAACAAGCTACTTTAGCTATTATTATTCTTAGCTCCGTTAAATCTAAACAATTAATTCTAAAAACTAACATTAAAATGTACAGTTACATAAATTTACTGATATAAAAAACAATGCATTATTTCACAAAATTTCCACAAAGTCATTATTCTTTTGTGTGTGTATGTATGTGTATATATATATATATATATATAAATATATATATATATATATATATATAAATATATATAAATATATATATATATATATTTATATATATATACATATATATATATATATATATATATATATATATATATATATATATATATATATATATATATATATATATATATATATATATATATATATATATATATATATATATATATATATATATATATATATTAAGGGATTAAAAGGTCATTTCTGTCAATATTTATATCAGGTTTCAGACTTCTTGTCTAAATACTGATATAGATTTTAATTAGGAATTTCATACATAATTTATTTTAACAGCTTTGAACCAGATGTAAGATGACTAAAAACCTTTTACCACTCATTTGATAAAATTTACTGAAAAGTCTTTCTAATGGATCAGTTTGAAACCAGTTAATTAAAATACACTTATATCTTTCTAAAAATAAATCTTCTATCAGACTTGCAGTACTTTTCAGTGTTAAAATTAATGCATTAGTTGTTTGGGTGGACAAAGTACTACATCTGTTAAATTGTAACTTAAATCATAAAGAAAAAAGTGGATTTTTATCACCTGGAATAGCTGCATTACCAATCTTTATTTTTACTACAATATTTTAAGGGAGTATAGATAGAGATCTCGTTATCAAGTATAACATAAATATAAAAAATTGTTAAAAACAAAACAAAAAAAAGCAACAAAAAAAATACAATTGTTTCTTTTGAAATTAAAATTTAAAGACGCCTTTTAAAAACTGCATTATCAATCCTATTACTTGTGTTAAACATTGCCTTTGAATTAGAAATAATCCACCAAATATTAATAAGCTTTAGAAATCCAGCACTGATTTATTTTCAAAAATAGCTGATGATTCTAGTATTTCATGAAAAATATTTAAAGCTAAAAGAAAACTTGTTTCCTGGATGTAAAGTTTGGGCAGATAATTTGAAAGCTATTATGGTTTTGTCAGTTATTATAGCTTGCACATTAAAAGATGCTTTATATTATGTTTCTAATATTTCTTCATATATGAACTAATCAAAGATCTAGAAGTTTGAAACCTGAATAGGCCTTAATAACAAAGGAGACTGATTCTTGTAAGCTAACCACTATAAACATAACTATACCAGAATAGAAATTACCTTCATTACCAGTTCCAATCTAACTTCTTACATGATCTTAGACCCTTTTGTAAATATATTTCGTCAATTAAAACAACACATTAAATACCAACACTACCATTTTCTAACAGTAATAATAATCCTGATATTAGATCAATGCCCTATTTCAAAAGTGATTTTAAATAAGACAATAAAGGGAGTGGAAACTTTTCTAATAGCAAAGTGTATGTCGTTTTTAATGTGTATCTGTGCATCAGAAAAAATCTATTTCATTTGTGTAGATAGGATATCCTTGTGATTTGTAAAGAGACATCTTATATAATTCTGATATATTTTTTGATACCTTCTATGCAACTTCATGCATATAGAAAACAAAATCAACAAGCATACTGGCACTAGTCAATTTACAAACACTACCTTTCAAAACCATTGAGGTAATGGAAATGAATTTCAATTCAAATGCAGCCTTACATGTAAGCCATCATCAATTGTAATACTGTCAATGGTAGGAGTAACATCCTTTTTATCAAAAAATATTCGAAGATATAACACACAGTTATCAATTCTTTTAAATGAAAAACCTGCTTGACAAAAATTTAAATTAAGATCTGCATGTTTTTAATTGTATCATGTCTTCTATAATCACCTGTTTCATCTAGCAAATGTTTTGGTTGGTAATAAGTGTTGGTACTTCTTTTCAAATATTCATCTTCAAAATGATTGATACATATTGCTGAGTTTTCTGTGAGGAACCAATCAGCTTGGTTGACAAGCTTAATCCAACAGTTTGAAGATCTAGATGATTGTTATCAGGAAAATTAAAAAGAGTTTTGTATGGTGCATTGTTACTGTTACTTGAACATTCTTTGATATTTTGATTTTATAATTTAAATTATATAAATATTTTTAAATCTGTTTATTTATAAATTTTAAAATTATGTTTTTTTGGCACACTAATTTTTGGCCTTTTATGCAACAAATCTGCCTGTGTTATATAGTAGGCCACGCTAGACATCAGATTTCATGTTACATCTTGAAACAAGTCAGAAAAAAAATCAACTATTGTTTAGTTAGTAATAAATTATATGCACTTTATTTATGCGAACACTTATATTATTACATATACTATACTGGAACATATTTTAATACTTATAAATATATTCTAATACATAAAAATTTCTTATTTTATATTTTTTGGGTATACTTTTTATTTAAGAGTAGCTATGATTATTTCAGGCTTGGTAAGGAAACAAATTTAACATTAATTTTTTGTAATCAAATGTTTTTATAGTAGCAAAATGCTTTTAAATGAAGCGACGATTTTATTTTGTTGATTATTTTTAAAAAGAAAATTTTTATAATTTGTTTTTTTTATTATATAAAGTTGAGTAAGTATTATCAAAAATTATATAAAGTTTAGTTAATCATATAAATATAAAATAATTTTTTATCATTTGAATAAAAATCTTTTAAAACAATTTGTACGATTGATTATATAAAAACAAGACTTTCAAACAACAACTGCGTTTTTAATGAAATTCAAAAAATAATAATTAAAGTGAATAAAACTAATAATCAAATAAACATACAGAAACTTACAGACAACTGAACACAAATATACATAAATTATTTGTACCTTTTTTGTTTAATCATAAAAGTTTGCTTTCAAATAATTTGATGTAATAAAAACTTGCTTTAGTTTGCAAATGTTCTCAAAACAATTAAAAAGCTGTCTATATAGACAGCTTTTTAATTGTGTATAGAACAATTAAAAAGCTGTTTATAAGAATTATATGCATGGTTAGATAAAGAGTGCGATTGCACCTGTTTCCCTACCAAGCCTTACTTGAAGGTTTTTTTTTACTATTTAATAACTTAGTAAAAATATTTATAAAGTAGGTCAGGTTAGATAATAAAAAATTTTTGATTATAAAAGTGATAAATCTGAAATTAAAATTAGTGCAAGTAAAAAAAGTTAAAAAAAAAATTATTAGAAATTTTTTTTAATATGCCCCCTCTCCTTTTGTTTTTAAATAAATTTTTTTAGTTGTTTTAAATAGTGAATGTTAAGACAAGTGAATAGAATTTAGGAAATTTCTAGGAGATTACAAGAGTAGAGATTATTTGTATCCGTTTTTATAAATGAGAAATTTAAAGACCTATTTTCTTATATTGAATATAATTTTCATAGTTATAATACATGAAATAAGGAAACAAAAAATATATATTCACAGAAAAAATGAACTCACTATATTTGCTTCTTCTCTAAACCTATCAAGAGTTTGTATGTACCCAGCTTGCATTAAATAATCTGCAACTGAATTGTTTCTAACAAAATACATATTAATATAGTTTACATTTAAGTATATGTATTAGTTTAAAAAACCAATACACCAAGAACTTTTGAAAAACTTTTAAATAATTGTAATTTTAACACAATACATTACAACATAATTTCAATAAAAAGTAGTACATATTGTTTAAAACCTTTCTGTTTTTTAGAACAGTGCAAAAAAAAATTTTATTATATAATTTGTTACTGATTTACAAGTACCAATAAATAAACCTGTTTCACTTAATTGCGTTATAGCAACAAGCAAATGCATGTTTTCTTTATTATTATGATGTAACAAACGTTACAAATAAAAAAACATTCTTGTGATTTAAGAGAAGAGATGCAATTAAAAGTAATCAAATCTTATTTAATTGCTGCTTATTGTTAAGCCACCTTTTAAATGCATGTATCTTTATTGTTTCTTTTATTTTGTAAACCCTTTTGGAAGATAAATCAATAATTATTCACATCTTTGTGAAATTATTACCAAATTGTAGCAAGGCTTTAAACCATATGATAATAATTTTATAAACTATTACCATATGGTTATTATAAATAATGTGAAACTATTAACATATGGAAGCAAGATATTAAAAAATATGCTGAGTTTAAATGGCTGCCGCCATTTCATCTCATCAAAAATAAGTTTAAAACAATCCAAAGGTTATCTAAAAAAATAGTAGAAAAAATATGTCAAAATTATACGCAGACGTTTTATATCTCTGTAAACTTGTACATAAATTTCATACTTTTATATATTAATTTTTATATTTTTATTCATACTTTCAGCTCTGAACAGTAAAAAGATAAAATAAATCAGAACACAGAGCATATGTTATAAGGGTACAACAAATTGTTTTTTTTAAATAAACATGATGTTTATTTCTTTATTTTTTGACGAACGTCTAATTTAAGAGGTATGTCAAATAACAGGGCCAACAATGTGGAGAAGGGGGTGGGTGCTTCCCCCTCCTCTCCCCCCCCCCCCCACACACTTTAACTAAAGGTCTTTATTTTTTTTAAAGAGAAATTCTAGAAATAGAGGACTTGTTTTCAGAAATAAATAATTGTGCACCTCCACTTCGAAACCTGTGTAGTCGGTCATGAATATGCCAGTTTATTTTCAATTCTTTCAACTTTTATTTTTTTTATTCAAATAATTTTTTTATTAAATTATGAGGAAGTTTTATTTTCAAATAACTTTTATTTTAGTTAACAAGATATATAATAACTAGATATATCAAAGATGCTTATTGAGTTTTATCAATTTTTTATTAATTAAAAATAATTTCTCACGCTCTAAACACACGCAAATTATATACCTATTAATTCAACCAAAAATTGAAAATTACAAATTTTTATAATTTTACAAAATTAGGTTAGGTGTCACTCATATAGTTAAAAACTATTCATTGGAGTGACACCTAAATAAATTAAACAAACAAACAAAAAAATTCAACAGTAATATTAACAAATGAAAGCAAGTGTAAATTAAATTAATTATACAAAAATAATGATTAAGATATAATAAATTAAATAAAAAGACAAAAAAATATGAAAACACTCAATTAATAAAACAATAAAAATCATTAGCAACAACAACACAAATAATAACAAACTTTAAGCAAACAAAAAGGCAAGCACAAAAACTACAAAACGAAAACAAAAATTACATAACGAAAAGGCAAATTACAAACACTTCTACAAAATAAAATAAATTATATTTGTTACTCTTGGCGGATACAGATAAGCGTAGAAAATTTGTAGTGAATTATTTTTGTTTTAATTAGTTCTTTTTGTTATTTTTTCGAATTAATGAAAACTAATGTGCAATAACATTATGACTGTAAACTGTTATCCATTAATAGTTTATACCAAAATAGTGAATTTTTCTCAATTTAGTTTGTTAAATTTATTTTCTTATAAAAAAATGTATAAACTTGAAGAAATTTAAATAAAAAGAAACTAAAAATAAAATAAAAGTTGTTTTGACAATCCTTTTTTAAAATATCTAAATATAATAATATAATATTAACTATTTAATAAGTTATTACATTAAGTTATTATTATTATTTAAGTTATATTAGTTGCGTACTTAATTATTAAACTTAAAAGTTTTTAAAGAAAGTATTAACATGGTTTCTTTTAAAAGTTGTTGAAAACACGTTTTAATTTAATACTGGTGACAAGTTTGCTGGAAAGATTTATAAGTTTCTTTATTAAAGTATGTACAAAACTTTTTAATTTTTGTTGTTTCCTTATGACTTCTTTATAAAATCTTTATAATTATTTAATGCAGGGATGAGGAGTCCCAAAAAGGACTCTGCATTTAAATATCATAAAAAAATTATTTCTTCATAGTTTTTGGTATCCAGGAGAGCTCTAAAAATATAAAAAGGTTTATGGACTACTAATAGGAAAAAAATTAAGACTTTTAGGTAAGAGGAACAATCATTTTTTGAACTCGGAGTCTTTAGATATAATGGTGGCAAGGACTCCGGGACTCCAGGCCTAAAAACAATAAGTTCCAAGTCATTAAATCACATTTTTTTCTTATAGCAGATCATTAGTCAACAAACATTTAGAGCTTTTAGACACAACAGATCTGGAAAAAATATATATATTTAGAGATATAAAACCGGAGTCCTTTTGGGACTTCGCATCCCTGATTTAATCATACCTTTTTAACTGCATCATTACAGTTGTTCTAGATAAACTTCACTCTTCCTAATTTACAATAACTTTTGGGGTACCACAAAGCTCTATCTATGTATAGTAGTATAGTGGTAAAGCATATGATTTTTAGGCTAGAGGTTCCACCACGTTTATTTCCACCACGTTCCAGGTAGCGCTTCCTTGTGCAGTGGACCTGTTTGTCAGGGCTAGTGTTTTAGAATTAAAGGTTTGAGAGAGGGTTAACAACAACAATAACAGATAGCCTCCTTTAAAGCCAACTTTAGTAGTCCTCTCAGCCTTCCAGAGGTAAATACAGTTATAAAAAATAAATTCAAATTAATATTAATCATTGTAATGATAAAATTATTGATAGTAATAATTGTACCTTAATAATTAGTTCTATTGTTGATGATTTAATTAGCAAGCCTTGTTTTAAATAAAAACGGCTTAGCACATTAGCTCATAATAATTTTGACGTCATAAAATTATCTTTAATTTTAATTTATTTAAGGACATTAACTTTTTTAACTACCACAATAAAATCAATTACTGCAAAACAAGTTTATTTTACTAATTAAGAAAAACAAATCTAGTAGTCTTATTTTCTAAATTTACATATTGTGGAATGTCTATTTTTTTTCAATATTTTTATTTTTTTTAATATTAAATAATTAAATCTATTATTACATTTTTTATTATCATTTAACATAAGAATTAATTTCTTTTTTTTCTTGATATTGATATAAATTAATTACAATATCTTAAAAATTTTTTTATTACTTCTTAAAGTTTCAACTTTGCAAATAATGATTTTTTACCTTTAAAAAGTTATTAACAAACAAAAAAAATTACTTAATACAAACAAACAAAAATTTAAGTTAATTACTTTACTAGCGAATTTTTTAATGACAAACAAAGATTTTGTTTCCAAGTACCATTTATTAAAAAATACCGTTGTGCTTTCACTTGCCTTAAGGCAAAAAAAATTAAATGTACGCTTAAATATTTGAATATTTGAAAATATGAATATTTTTGATGCGGCGTTATAAGTTATAACATGTTTACAAGGAATTTAATTTTTTTTTTTTTTAATAGAAAAGGAGGAAGAAAAACCGTTTTGTTTTGTCTATATGGTTTCTACAAGAGCTTATCAATAAAAGATAATTCAAGAAGATTTAAGGTAAAGAAATCAATAAAAGTAATGCCATTCATTAATATAGGAACATTGCAATAATTATTAGCATAAAACTCTTTTAAAAAAATAACGTTCATTCATTATAATAACTTCACAAATGATGGCAAAATTTTTAGAGGTTTTTTAAAAAAATTTAATAAAAAAAAGCTAAATAAAAAAATTGATTTAAAAAAAAAAAAAATTCAAAGAAGAATATTTTTAATTAACAACAGAAAATGATAATAAAATAAGAATAAAAACTTAAATCAAGTATATAAAAGGCAACTATTGAATTTACTATGAAATGAAACTAAAAATGTGTAAAAAATGAAGATATAACCTACGTCATATAAAATATGTGTCATCAAAGTGAATAAAAGTAGCTTATCATTAACAATAAAAATATTTTAAATGATTTTTCAAAATATTTCAGTCTAATAATTTATATACTATGAATATTTATTATTTTAGAAATACATCCAGGTTGTTTATAAATGCTTATTTTCTAAAACTAAGACTTTTTAAACCGCTCATCCTTGACCAGCAAAAATTCATTTTGGGAGGTCAAAACAGAAACTTTGATCATTTCAGGCGGTTATTGACTGTTGACCCCCTGATACTTGGTGCGCTGTAGTTGCATGACTTGGGTGTTTTTATATAGAATTACCTACATATAACAATTGGTGAGTTTGTTTTAATACAAAATAAAGATAACATCAAAAATAAAGTTATAACAAACATAATACTTAGGATTACTTCTTAACATAATACTAAGAGTGACTAATTAATAACAGGGTTGGAAAAAATCAGGACTTTTTTAAAAGAACTCCTGATTTTTTTTGAATTAAATCAAATTTTTTTGATTTAAATAAAAATTATTTTTTAAATCAAATAGTAATGGCAAAACAGACCAGAAGCATATTCAGACAAACAAGGCCGCAAAGGAACAAGTTGAGCACAATACTACCAGGGACATGATGGGGATGATGAGCAGATTGCAAGAATGATTTTTGCAACAAATTTATTATCTAAATTAATTCATGCAGAATTTCAAAAACTTATGTTGATGTTGAGACCAAGCTTTAGTAGCCCAACAAGAAAGGATACAACTGACAAACTCCTACCAATAGTGTTTGACAAACAAAAGTATAAAATAAAAGACACTCTAAATGGAGAGATTGTAAATGCAGCACTGGATGATTGGTCATTCACAAGGAACCTATCATTTATGTTACATTTACAACTGAAACCAGCGATGTCTATTTAGTTGACACAACTTACATATCTGGAAGCTCGTACGCTGAAGAACTAGAGCTTGAATTTGGATGTCATATAAGAAGCATTGTTACTGACAATGCAGTTAATATATAAAAAATGAGGCATAATATTAAATCTCAATCAGATAATAATGTAGTTACATATGATTGCTCTGCACACTTAATAAACTTGTTAGCAAATGACCTTGAAACTGACAATGTTAAAAACTATGTAAATATTGTCAAATATTTTAGGAACCACCATTTTGCTTTGGCATAATACAAAAAAGTTGTTGGACTAAATTTTGTATTACCTTAAGATACTGTGATATATATTACCTTAAGATACTGTGATATATATATATATATATATATATATATATATATATATATATATATATATATATATATATATATATATATACATATATATATATATAGTTGTGTTATATACTCTCTAAAAGTGTATATAACAAATTGGTCAACTCTGCTAATAAGTACAACCGAATGTCATAGAGACATTCAGGGCCTATTCTAGGAAAAAAATTTGGGCAGTGGTACCCCCTTGTTCCAGTAAACTTTAGCAGAAAATTGGCATTTTTTTTGCCAAAAAAACAATATTTGCCATAAAAAACATAATAATAAAAAATTCCTTGAATTTTAATTTGGACAGCACCCACATACAGTCAACGCTATCAAAAACGGTCTAGAATAACCCCTGTCTATCTTAGTCATTTAAAGATTTGTAGAAGATCTTCTAGCTTGCCTAGAACCTATTGCTTTAACACTTGATAAACCACAAAGTAAAAAATCTATTGCTAACATTAATTACTGTTTTCTTGAAAAGAACAATTTCAAAACAAAGGTAAAATGTTTGACCTTAATCTCTAGAGACAACTGTCATATATAAGAAATAAAACAGTATATTTTATAATATCATAACAAAATAAAACTAATGACCATAAGTATTGAAGTGAACACTATGACTGCATTTTTTGACAGTGGTAAGATATAGTCATTTTTATTACGAAAAAAAAAATTATAATATTATAATAAATGACAAATCGAACAAAATAAAAACTTTAATAACTTAAATTGTATTTTTCAAAAACATTCTTCATCTTAGTATATTTTTGATTTTTAATTTACATATCTTCTAGATTAGGAGTGTTTGAGTTTACTTTCCTTCCAAGAAAGTGAAAAGCGTTTAAATAATCTATGTTTTTATAATGAAAAATAAGCTGTTATATAATTTATTTGACATAAAAAAAATCAATTTTAAAGAGTTTCCAGTTTTTGGGGAAGTAGAAATAGATTGAATTCAATCTATTTCCTATTTCTGGAAAGAGGAAAGTATTTAAAAATTAATCACTATCTTTAGGTATTTACATATTGAAAATATAATTTTTTTTGAACTTGGAAAAAAGATTGGAAAGTGTAGGTAAGGTCGAATTAAATTAATAGTATTACTATAAATAAAATTCGACTTTACTTACCTACACTTTTCAATCACTTTCCATTGGAAAGTCATAAAAAATTCAAAATAAATATATATCAGATGCTAAACAAACTGCGATCTCGCTTCAAAAAAATTTATAAGAGTAATAGAACAGAAATTTCTTTTTAATGTGTTTAAAGAAACCTCATAAAATTATCTTTGGTATTTAAATGATTTGTGCATTAGACAAATGAAGAAATCCATAGATGCAAAGAACAAGCAAAGAAAATGATTAAAATTCAGAAGAAAAGAATTGATTAAATAAAAAAAAGAATAAGATTTGTATCAAACTAGTGATTACTGAGCAGATTTATTTTTTGATCATTTTATTTCTATTTGGTATTATTTTCTGTTTTTCATTTTTTTTTTTTTTTTTTTTTTTAATAATGAGTTTAATTCAAAAAAAAGATAACTAAAAAGATCGCAGTTTGTTTAGCATCTGATATATATGTATTTTAAATTTTTTTATGACTTGTGCATTTGAAATAACATTTTATGCCAAAAAAAGTTTTGTTTATGATAGTGTAATACTTTAAATAAACGATTTTACATAAAAACACTGAATATCTTATAAAAATCCATTCAACATTTAAATTTTTAAATCTTCTTTTATATCTCTGCCACCTTAACACATCAAACATTACTTAAGTTGTCTATGCCAGTCTTCTCTGTTTGAAATGTAATACCAGCGTACAAAAAAAGCACTGGTAGGATGGTCATTTTTAAGTTAGCCTGGGAGATTTAAAAAAATTTTTTTTTTTCTGCTATCTAAATTAAAATAAAAATAGCGAAAATAATGCTTTGAATATAAATTAGATAAAATAGTTAAAAAAAAAACTGGTAAAAAAAACAACCTTTTTTCATAAAAGTTGAACAAATGAACAAAAAAGTTTTGCTGCAGTTTAAAACAAAACACTTTTGTTTTTTTAGTAAGTGCTTTTTAATGTGCTCGCCAAAGTTTTTGCGAGCGTGCAGGCGAGCGTGAAAAGACTTCAGCGCAAAAGCGCTGGCTAAACAGAGAACACTGCTATGCAGCTTTTACTAGTGTCTACTTTCAAGTTTTTAAAGTCTTGTGATCCTAGTATAGTCTTCATCCGAAGGACAAGATTGCATTACTTAGCTAACTCAAGTCACTTTGCAATAACTTGTTGTGTTTAATGGTAGGTGAGAATACATTCTCGAAATAAAGCTATATTATCATTAATCATTAAGCATACATTATTGACATAAAGCTATTCTATTGTTTAATAGGAAAAGTTGAATAAAAGCAAAAATCTAAAGAAATCTAAAATATTAGCTAAGCAGCAATTATCTATAAAATACTTTTTGTTAAGGTCTGTTTTGATATAGGATTAATTATGAATATATTTTAAAGGCCAAGCAAAATGTTTAAGTACGATTTAATTGATTTTTTTTACCTTAGAAATTTATCATCTAGAAAAAAAGTAAAATAGCAGTAAAAAAAATTAAATATTTTAAAATTAAAATAAAACTTTAAATCATTTAACAGTGTAATAATCAAATTTTGAGAACAAAAGAAAATTTTCAAAAAAGTATTCAATATCTTTTAAATGAATTAATGATTTTGCAATGCTTGCTATAAGTGAGTTAATAATCTTGCTATGCTATAACATTTTTTTGTTGCTTTTTTTAAACGAAGAATACTTTTTAATAAACTTTATTATTATTTATTTTTTCTGTTTTTTTGTTTGTCAACTAATACTCAATCAACTAATACTCAATATGACTTGCCATTCAGCTAAGACTACCATGACATCAAGAAATTTTAGTTTGTTTAAATTTCTTACAAGGGATAATACTTTTATACTATATTTTTAAGAGAAAATACAGGCTTTTTTAAAAGATCCAATGGTACACTGAAAAGCCTGACAAAAAGTTTCTAATATCAAAACAGGGAATTGACAATCACTAAAATTTAGTAAATGATGATTCTCACACTCACCCTATTAAACTAGGAAAAGATTAACAAATTTATAGAAAACTTAGATAAAACTTACAATTCTTCTTTTTGTTTTGCTGACAATACCATTTTAGATATTAATTTTCAATTACCAAACAATATAATAGCATCTTGAAATGTTAATATATTTTGTGTTAAACTGTCTGGCCCAACAGGCCACATAAAATCCTATTAAAAAAATTTATTATATATGTAAATATTGTTAGTAAACTTCAAATAACAAAAATTAAAAATACTTCAAAATATATTATTTTAATTACTTATATATTTTTTCTAAAATTACTAAAAAATATTCATTTAAATAAACCTGAAATAAAGTATAGATTTTTCAGGTTATAAAATCTATAAGGTTAACTTCAAGTTTTTGGCAAATGTGTATTTAAGTTGCCCCACATTATCATAAATAACATTTTGTAAAAATTCTAAAAATCTTCTATGTACTATAATTGCAAGAGGAAAAAGTAATCTTTTATTGAACATTTTTTATTATCATTATTACTTCGGTTTACGGGTAAACTGTTAAATTAAATTTATTATCTGATATTTAATACCAGAAAATTGCTATTAGTGCCTTATTTCAAAAGATTTTTTTATTAGTATATTTAAAAGAAAAACTTATTATGTTTTATATGGTTTACTCTCAGAAAAATGTGCAAATAATAATTTTCGTTAGAGCAATTAGTTTTGGTCATAGTAATAGTTTTTATATGCAGTTGAGCATATATATATATATATATATGCACTATAATGAAACTTATTAGATATTTCTTTCTTTTTTAATAAATTATATTTATTAAACTATTACTTTGTTAAGATTGCTTGCTTGTTTTTTTTTTGAATCAGTTAAAAATACAAAAAAAATAATTATTTCAATACCCTGCAATATTCAAAAACCTTCTATGAATATGTACACTTGGCTAAACACAAACTTGTCAGGAAAATAGGTACACTATTCATATAAATTAATAACAAAAAATTATCAAATTCATCAAAAATTACCTTTAAAGAACGTGTTGGAAGCACTTGGGTAACCAAGTATATACACTTTTGCCACAATTTTTTAGCATAAAATAGTTCTATTATTTTTAGTTCAGTTTAAATACTAGTGTGTATTGGCATTGAATTTGACTGAAAAAACTAATGCTTGTGTTATAGATATTCATATACTCGTATAATTAGAAATATAAAAAGCTATATTTATTTATGAAAAATTGATATTTTATCAACTTAGAAGTATTTCTTGCAAAAATTATTTCCTCAGTTTTAATTTTTAATTTTAAAACATCTAATAAAAAATTTCTAATAAAAAATCAATTCTTTTAAAACTTAGAAAATTTAATTTTAACAATTTTAAAATTAGTTAATCTAAAAATGAGCATTTTGTATAGTACATATACAAAGCCAGTAACAATTTTCAGTCGAATAGAAACATATACTAAACCCAGTTGTAAGAAATAATTGAAATTTGGTGTAATGTACATATTTTGAAATATACCAGTAATCCAGGCAGGTGCTATATAAAAATTACACCACATTTCTTAAAAAACAATCATTAAAAAGTTCTTGTTTTTAGGAAGAAAAACAAAATTAAATTTAAATATTTGGAAATGATTATAACCATTTATTCCCCGACCATCTGAGCGATCCATTAATACCATTTTCCATCCCAGACTGGGATGCGCGCCTTGGATTATATTTCGTTCCGAGTGGGTTGATTGCACCGAAAACTAAATAACGAATTAAGAGGACATTATGTTATTTATTATATAAAACTCTATTTTTCTGGATAGAACTTTTATGATAGTTATTTATAAAAGAATATTTATCCACAAATCTTGTGTGTTAGAGTGTAGAGTGAAGGCATTAAATTTTTTCATTGTCTACGTAACTTTGGTGCAAATATAAACCTATATAATAAAGACCTGGATTAACCTATAAGATAAATAAACACAAGCTCAGGGCAGCAAACCTAATGGGGCAGCATATATAGAACATTTCTTGTTTTTTTACTAAATTTTTTACACCAAACAGGTCAAAACTTTATATCATACTATATAAAATAATATATACTACTTTAAACTTTACCACTCAACTTCAGGTGTAATGTAAATTATGTAAGGTTTCCTCTACATCACATTATTTTCCAGAATTGAAATTTAATTAAATATAGGGGAAAAAATGAAGCATAGTTGATCAATTGGCTCATATAATAGAAAAAGACAAACGTTTGGAAAATCAAAGTAATGTTTTAGAAAAAGTATTAAAGTTAATAAAGTATTTAAAACCTTCAGCTAATTTAGCAACAGAGCTATTTTAATAAAGATTTTGTAATAATTTTTAAATAGATTTAGTAATTTTATGTAATAACTTCCGTCACAGTATTGCTTTCAGTTTATAAAAATGGTTTAGGACACCAATACCGACAAAAGCAGCTTTAAAACTCATTTTTGTCTCTGCTAAAAACTAGAGTCAATCAGAGGTCTCCATATTTCAAAAAAGTTAATGTAATAAGTTTTAAAACAAAATTGAAAGATTAATCTGTTTAAGATGATTTAAAAATCATCTTAAACAGATCACGCTCGTTCACAAAAAATGTCCTCTATTGACATAAGCCAGCCCCTTACCGTTCAAATCTTCTCCCTGGTAGAAACATCTCGGGCGGCCCTTTTATAGATTTATCTTTAAAAGCCTCGCCTCCCCGCCCATAACACTTTAAGTAACTTATATGCTTAGAGCAGCACAGTACCTTAATCCGGCCAAGGAAAACATATTAAACTTAAAATGAATTAAGATATATATTATAAATAATTATTATAAATTAAGATATATATTATAAAGTTAAAAAGTTATTAAATTAACAATTATAAAGATTAGTTTTATTCTATACATTTTGCATTCAAAAAAATTTAAAAACCATACCGTCGCTGGGAATATTTTGTTAGTCGTTATCACTATTTCGTTATCACTATTTTTTTCTCCTTCTTCTTTTTCTTCTGCATTATCGTCATCATTATCACCACTACTACCACCATTACCACAACTACCATTTACATCATCACCATCACCATTATCATCATCATCGTCATCAGCATTATCATAATATAATAATAATAATAATAACAATAATAATAATATTAATAATGAGTTTAAACATAAACCAGGATGACGAAGTACGTATTAATTTAATTAACTTTTTAATAGTATTTAATTATTATTAGTATTAACTCCTAATTGTTGCAACCAGTTTATCTTCTACCTTATTTCCTTTTTTTTTAATTTCAAAGCAGTAAATCGAGAAAAAAACTATGTTGAGAAAGTTAAAAAAAATAAGCAAGACAATAAACTTTATAAACAATTACTTCCTTATGATGCGCATCCACCTACTATGTATGGTCTAATAAAGCACACAAACCCAGCAGTGACTATATCATGGGTATTGCTGTATTTACTATTAACACACAACTCATACCCGCACCGTAGGGGAGGGGGCGGGTTGCTAGTGAGTCTTTTTTTTACAAATTGTCCTTGTTATACTCATTATAAAAATCTAGAAAAATTTTTATTTTCTCTTCTTAACTTCCTTTAAAAACGACCCCTTCTAAAAAATTTCATGTTAGGGACCTGCAACTGTGTAAAGTTTAGGAATAGCTTGTAATATTAATACAATACTAATATATAAATAAAAATTAAGGTACAAGTTTCCTTTGATGCAGTCAGTTAATATCCTTCTGTCCCAATTTAAAAAACTATAAATAATTTGATAGAAATCGTATCGAATGATAACGGATACGTTTAAAAGTATACAAAATTTAGTTTAGATTTACTGGAAATTTGTTTTAAAAGTTGTTACTTTTTTTAAAATGGCGAAATTAGAACTAGATAAATTAGGTCCAACAAAATTATCCCTAATGTTTGTCGTATCGGAAGCATATTTAAAACATAAAGAAAATTTTTTTTTTTAGTTATAAGTTTGCCGTTTAAAATAATTACAACTCTCGTATTGGTAAAATAGTAAAATATACACTTGGCGGGGGCAAGAAGAAGACAAAATTGTCTTATCGCCAAGCTGCCAATAGTCCGTAAATAATATAGCTATCAAATCTTGTCATTAAAATGTTATCAAATATAAAAAAAAAAAAAAGAAAGAAAATTTTAAAAAAAAAAAAAAAAAAAAAAAGTAAAGATAATAAATTCTAAAACTTATTTTCAAATATAATTGAACACAAAGCAAAAATAAAAAAGAAACAAACAAAAAAGATGTTCGAAACTATATATAAATGTTTTTAATTATTGCGATTAAGAATTCTTAATTAGGAAATATAATGAAAAGAATTTAAACTTCTATAGCAAGACCTTTAGTTTTTCATAAAAAGAAAATAAAAAATAAGTTTTTTAGTGAACTAAGTTTTTAAACCTTTGCAAATAAAATGAAAATACACTATACAATATTTTAAAGGCCAACAAATAAATATAGCTCTAGAAGAAGTCCTTCATGTTTTGATTAATTAAAATTATTTCTTTTAGTTTTGATTTTAAAATGTTTGCAACCGTTTTGATGTCATTTTTAATTACTTTACTCCATAGTTGTGGGCCTCTAGCTGTGATAGAGGCCCACAACTAAGGAGTAGTTTGTGTGGCTTCAAAGTGGTTTTTAGCTTGAACATAATTATTGTTTGCATGTCTAGTAAGGCATTTGTGTTGTATTTTTTTAAATAGCGTTTTAAAAATATAGCCAAATCTTTTCCTTTCGTTACCACCATAACTGCAAACCTATAACTTGCAAGCGCCATGTTGATGACAACCATGCACGTTTTGATAACATCAACGATGTTCCAATTTCTTAATTCTTTTAAACTCAATCGATTTAAATTTACATTTCAAAATCGAAATTGAAAACTGCAATAAAGAGTTAAATTTTTTGGATATATCGTAATGGAGTAATTAAAACGGACTATACATTTTTAAAGTTTTTATAAAAAAGGCTATAACAAAAGTGTAAACAAATCTCATTTATTTGTATCACTTAATTTAGTTTATGGTATATTTAAAGAGTTTTTATCGCATGCAAAACGATTATGCTTTCGACAAAGCATTCAACAAGAAATAAAGTTTTTTACATCAATTTTTTTTTGAAAACGGTATAAACACGATAATAAATTAACTCAAACGTTATATAAACACGATAATAAATTAACTCAAACGTTATATAAACACGATAATAAATTAACTCAAACGTTACATAAACACGATAATAAATTAACTCAAACGTTATATAAACACGATAATAAATTAACTCAAACGTTATTTAAAAACGCAGATATATTTGGATATGAATAATGCTTATATTCGGGTATGAATAAGAATTCTGGTAGATATGTCAAAACTAGTCAATGACAAAGTGTGTTTGTCATTGACTAATGACTTGTAAAAAGAAGCAACCTACTTTTAAAAAATTTAGAAAACTGCCTAAAGCATCTTTAGTAGAGTTAAAACGCGAATGAGAGTCATCAACATGTCTTTTAAATGATTTTATATGAATACCCTTAAAAATTGCTTGTGCAATAGTATTAATTTTATGAAGCTGTAAAAAACACTCTGCAACTTTTACCATTAGTCCTAAACCAATAGGTACAGAATCTTCAAGTCCATAAATGTTGTATTCTTATAAAAAATAACAATGCGAATGGCTTATATCTAAAGATGATTTTATTTCATCAAAGGTGAATTTTAATGCAAAATTTTTGCCTCTTTTACTGAAACTGAAAAATATAAATTAATGAATAATTTAATATGAATTAATGAATTAATCAAAAGAGGAGGTTACACACCAGATTTATATCACCAGAAAATTTATAACACATACTTATCACAAAAAATAAGCCTCTTTGTGTACAAATTTAAATGCTCCTGTAAAAAGTGTTATATTGGTGAAACAATATCAATAATTTTGTATAATATTTACCAACATCAAAAAAATACATATAAAGGAAAATGGCAAAAAATGTTCATAGTACTTTTGCATTGAAAAATAATAATACTCTAAAAAAAAAAATAATAATAATAATAAAATTAACAAAATTTAAAAAATAAAAAAAAGTAAGAGAAGCATTTGAAATACAACATCCCGAACTTTAATTTTTGTATCTCTTTCATATTATTCTATACTAACTATATTATTCTTTATCTTTTTAACCTTACTTATTATTATCATCTGAAATTAACAAATTCATGTAAAATTTTAGTTAAATTTTATTTATAAAAAATACAAACTATTATAAATGTATATAACTATAATCTAAGACTGATTTATTGAGTTATAATCAAAAATCAAACAGCGTAAATTATTAATTCATATATGCCATATGTTAAACACAAACAGTCTCAACTTTCAAATACATTAGCACAATCATTAGTTATGTTAACATTTTCCGAAATACTTGAGATGAATCTGCCAAGGTGTCTATAACAGTTTCATTTGCAGGAAGCATGTCTGTTTCAGTTCTTATCAGAAGTAATGACTCAAGCAAGATTGCTTCATTACTGATCTTTACCAATTTAAAAAAAATTTTAATTTTGAAAATGCTCCTTCACAATTAACTTGAGTGCATGCTAGTGTTAAGATGTATTTACATTTTGACGCAGGTGTTGTAATTTTAAAAATGCTCAAGAATATTAAAATTAAAAGCTGTTAAAATTGTTTTAAATTTTTGCCATTGTGATAAAATGTCTCGCGCAGCTGTTGCAGTTGTAGGATCTATGTTTTTGCTTTAACTAAGGAAATGAAGAGCTTCAACTAAATGTTTGAAACGATGATTACTATAATCAAAATTTTTGACTTTATGAAAGGTTTCTTTTAGTGCTTGACTTTTACTGCTCTATCTTGTTGAACCTAATTTTTGAAGACGACTGAGTTTGTCATTGCGTAATTGACTATGACTCAAAATATTTCTCCAAACTTTTGCATGAACCAGAAAAAAATTTGCTACTAAATGTAAAAAAAAAAACAAACTTTGAGATTGAATGCAAGAGTTTGTAATATCACAAACCACTAAATTCAAAACGTGTGCATGACAATGGGTGAAAATTGATGTGGGAGATTCAGTTTTGATAAGTGTCTGAAGTCCTTTATATTTTCTGTCGAAAGACTCTCCTATGATGTTCTTCAAATTCAAACCAAGTCTTGTAACTCAACTTTTATGGTCTAATACTATGCTTCATACATAGAGGAGTTCAATGAAATTAAGCAAAAAATTCTTTCTTGAACACAATCATCACAAAATATATCGTGCACAGGCACACAACTGATCTAAAATACTAACATCTTGTGTGGAATCCATTTCTAACAAAAATACTTAAGCTTTTATAATATTATCTGCTATTTTGGTTTGTATTAATTTACCAATTAAATTTATTACTTTGTTAATTGTTTTTTTTTTGAAAGCATTATCACCAAATTACCTCGGTCATGACCGTGACTATACTTTGCTTCTTTTATTTCCTTTTTTTTATTTTTTTTATTTTAAACTTGCCTGTTTACAATAATGTAAACGATGAAAAGCACTGGATCATGTTCAGCAAGCTTAACAAGTTCCAAAAAGTTACCGTGGAACAGACTAGTGTCATCAAATCATATGCAGCCTCGCTTGAATGTCCCTGAAATTCCAAATTTTGTTTACCGATCAAATAAGTAAAATCAATAATTCTTTCTAAATTTTATTGATTTCTTATAACATGTTTTAACAATTTAACAATTTAGTTTAACAATTTAACAATTTCTCATAACATGTTTTTGCTGCCGATCATTAAGTAATATTTCTACGTCTCTACCAACGGAACAACGGATTAACGCTTAAACTGCATTTGCATGATTAAATGAGTTTCATATTTGATAAAATCTGTTGTATAGAGTCTCTATGCTGAAATTGAAACCTAAAACATTGAATATAAAAATAAATTTTGAAACTGCTTAGAAAAATGTCTAAAGTCTATTAAGCTGAAAGGTTCGCTAACTAATAGTGAAAACTGGAATAAGTTATTCATAATAAAATTAAAATAATTATAAATTAAAAAAATAATTTGTGCTTATGAATCAGACTAAATCTAAGTACCAGGATTGACTGTGGATTGGCTGTGGATTGGCTGTGGATTGGCTGTGGATTGGCTGTGGATTGGCTGTGGGTTTAGCACCAAACTACCAACTATATTATTAAAACACCAATAACACTTACATAAAAAATAAAAATGATATATCAATATTTGTTATAATGTAATATTTAGAAACCTCAATCTCTGTTGATCGAAAATGCCATGCAAGTAGAGCAATAGAGACAGTTATTTTTTATATTTTATGACAACCATCTTTGTTTGACAAGGTCACCACTTGGCATTGTACGATAAAACGTTTCGGTCGAATCAAATAGAAGAATTCTATGATTCTGTCACTTAGCAATGGTTGAACAGGATATTTTTTTTAATAAAATCTAATTTTGTGATGACTAATTTATTTGCAAAAGACAAAATAAAATAGTCTTCCGATTTACCTTTGGTTTTATCATCTTCTTTACGTTAATCATCACTCATTAAACCAGCAACATCTACAACAGCAACACAATTGCAAGTGATTTTAGATAACATATTTTCATATTCAGAATCAGATGACTCTATTGCACTTTTCAAAAACTGTTGTGTTTCAGAAGTCTCACTATGAGAACATGACATTATAGTAGTTGTTTGACTTAAACATTTTCTCTGACCGCCTGCAATACTCTCGCATTGTGACATTATAGGTGCCTCTCCGAATAGCAGTTTTGTCTGTTTGGGATTATGTCTGGCAGTAGATAACAGTTTATGTTTTCTCTGTTTTCTTTTCAGTGAAACAGATTTATATATTTTAGACATTTTAAATATTTTACTTTATTAAAAAACGTAAACACTGAAAACAAATTATAACTTTTACAATTTGGAACTTTTTATACATCCAAGGCGTGACATTTCACAATTCCAATTACTAACAGTACATTCCAAGAAAAAAATACAATTAAAGTTTATTAAAATTAGTTTCGAAGCCACACGCAATTAACAAAAATAATTATACAAAATGTATTTCATTGTAAATCAATGTGGTGAAATAAAAAATGTTACTGAAATAACTAGTTTTTTGGTAACAATTTCCCACAGTGACGATTATATTAAAAAAATTGTTAACTTAAATTGAAGTACTTTGAGTTATTGCTATTTTGTTCATTTTATTACGTAAAATTACTGAAAATAAAAAATAATTAGTAGACTGTTAATACGTAAGTCATTATGTATTTAACAGTCTTATTAATAGATACTGTTGACCAGAGAGGCCCACATGTTATAAGGTAAGGGGCTTTTTTATAATATCTGTAATGCACCTCTTGCCGATAAAAATAACTTTTTTTTAAAAAAAAGTGGCCCAGTGCTGGCTGCCGGCATTTGTCCTGAACTGTTTTGATTATCGGCCCAACGACGGATAAGCAGCGGCAAAAAGCAATAAACTTGCGGCCGACAGTAAAACTATATTGGGCTAGTAACAAAGCTTGAAAAAGACCGGTAGTAAAGCTCGCACATCGCCGATATTAATACCTGCGTTAAACCGATAATAAAACTGGCATTTCGCCGATATTTCACCTGCATCGAGCTTTGAGTAAAACTTAATTCGGACCAGTGGAAAAAAGTTATTAGGTCAGATAGTAAAAATAGAATTCTTCCATAGCACTTTTTTAAAAATTACTAAAGTACTAAATTTCGCAAGAATTACTTTTTATTTTTTATTTTTTTATTATTTATTTATTTTGCCGTTGATAAATATTACAAAAAAGAAATTACAATAAAAGAAAAATCCTGGCCGGAGCAAGAAGAAGACAGGTTGTCTTATCACCGAGCCCCGTCACACAAAAATTTACATGCATAATAAATGATAAAAGACAAAAAGACAGTATAAATACAAAAACAAAAACAAATCAAATACTTCAGCAATAAAATAATTTGTTGCTAACAATCTTCCAGCAGAATAATTTTAAAAATAAAAAAGTAAAAACGACAGAAAATCATGAAAGTTATAAAAACACAAAAAAAAAAATGCGTTGTTTAATTAAAAAAAAAAAAAAAAGAAAAGCAACATATGTAAACATAAGTATTTGGGCTGATTATTTAATATCATCAAAAATATGAACGAAAAAGACAATTTTATTTTCGTTATCTTTTATACTAATGGTTAGAAACCATTTTAATAAAAGCTAAAGAAAGTGATAAAGATTTAATTTATTTTCAAGCGATTCAGTCCAAACCTTTAAATTGTTTTCAAAAAAGGTATTTGAAATCTAATATATCGAATTCCCTGTTCAGTAAATACTGTTTTGAATCATCCTTAAAACTTTGCAAAGTTCAGTTTAAAACGAAGTTTTATTTTTTACTAAAGATTGGAAGAAATTTTTTCCAATCTTTAGTAAAAAATTTGGTACGAACTTAATTTAAGAAGGTTTATGGGAACCACAAAGTTATTCACTGAAAATTTGGTTGGATATTTATGGGAGATTTCATTAAAGTAGGATTGAAATGTTACTGGAGAAAACCCAAGTTTTGCTTTAAACATAAATAACATTACTTGATGAATATTAAGCTTATAAATATTTAAAGCTCCAAGCTGACGTAAGAGAGGTTCGCATTTTGTTTTTCTAGTTTAATAAATATGATTAAAAATAACAAAATTTAAAAGGGCTTAGAAAAAATTCTATTTTTAATATCTATATTTATACTAAATAGTATATAGAAAAGAAATTAAAAGATAAAATCATTACATTTAACAAAACTCAATGTTTTAATTACAAAATTACATAATATAAATATAGCAATATAGTATTTTCTAGGTAATAAAATATTAGTAGCATGTTTATTTTTTGATTTTTCATATCGTCGTTGACGACCACCATATCTATCCACAGCTTGTCTAAGCCAATTTAGAATACTTTTTTCGATAGATGCATGCTTGCATTATTCGAAGAAAGACTTTTGCGGATCGCATCTGAATGAAAACCAAAATTTAACTGACAAAATAATAATTCGGGTAACATGTAATGTAAAGTAACATGTTGAAAATCATACTTTTATTCATAACAAATAATTGAAAAAAAAAACAAGTTTTACAAGAGTGAACGATGAAAACTAATAAAGTCATGAGAATTGAAATTAGAAAAGTAAAAAATTTTATCAACAAATTTTAAAAGCAACTTTTCAAAACCATGCTTTTGCAAACACCTTTCCAATTAAGAAGACAAGAAAGCTTAGTTGTTATGAGACCAAACTCAAAGGTTTTTTAAATTGACGACTTTTTTGAGCGTCAACATTGATTCTTTAACAAAACCTTTTTTTTCTTTAAGAAAAAAAAAGAAAACAATTAAATTAAACTTTTGGACGCTAATCAAAGTATGTATCAATCCATTAACCATATAGTAATTTAAAAATTTATAATAATTAACTCATAGGATAATTTGCAGCCATGGTGCAGTGGTTAGAGCGCTTACTTAATAGCAAGAGATCCAGGTACGAAACGAGCTTTGGAAATATTTTCACGTCACGGTAAGAAGGCATGAACTTCTTGGTTAAATGCACTTCCTCGGTGCTCTATAACAAGACCGTTGGCCTTCTTGATGCACCTAAATAGCAAAAAAGTAATAATAAATGGAGTATTTTAAATTGTACATTAACTCAAACTTTTTAAATCATACCAAATTGCTGTAGGTAAGGAGGGGGGTCCAAAATTGACTTTTTTCAGATTTTTTGTAGTTTAACCACTTTTTCTTAATTCATTTTTTATGCTGATTTCGAATTTCACAATGTTTTTACTTCATTATCAATATTTAGCCTTCTACTTCAATTTTAATAAAAGTGATTATTTTGACAAAACAATTTACTGTTAAATTAAATGAAATCATTATTATTTTCAAATACAAGCGATGTAAAATACATGGTAAATTTTTTTTTTCATTTTATTTATAAAACATGTTATCATTATGTCTAGTTATAAATAACACAAAAAATTAGACATTGCACATCATCAAGATAGTCTAATATTAATAATAATTTGTTTCGACCTCTATTGAAAGTGCGAAATAACTTTGTGGAAGTCATCGTAGGTGATTGTGGATTGCTGTGATGACTTTCCAAGTAGAACCTTCAAATTAGTAACATATTCTTCTATAGACATAAGACGGCGCTTTTTTGTATTTTTATCAAAAATCATGATTTTAAATAGAGTTGATTTCCGCGACAATGACCTACTTGTATCTCTAAAATAAATTACTTCATTCTTCAATCGTTTTTGGCATTTTATTAGATCTTGCTTTTTTTCAATATATTCACTGACATCTGATCCACTAGTAAATTGGCGACCTTGTAGTTTTAAACAAGTTAAAATAGAATTTCTCCTGGACGCCTGATGTAAAGCTTATTGTTCTTTTTTAGTTAAGCCGCTTTGTCTCAGTTGAATCTGTCGCTTGTTCTAACTGTATTCTATACTTTCAATTTTTCTAACAATAGGACCCATTTTCCAAAATAGTTTTGATTTATTTGAATCTTCATTTCATAAATGGTTTGAATATTTAAGAACATTACCACGTGAAACTGTTAAAAGTGACGGTTTTTTTCGAAGTCAATTGCTTTGAGTTCCACACTGACGCTCAAGTTCAATATTATTTGTAACTGTTTTTTCAACTCCAACAACTTGATTAAAAAACACAATACTCATCAGATAATCGATCATTGTTTCTTTCTCCAAACCCATAATGCTTTCCTCTTTGGTGTTGAAGAACTATAACTAAACTTTGCCAAACTGTATTTGCAAGAATAATGCAATCATCAAAGTTCTTTGATGGGTATTTTCGAACTACATCAACAACTTCTCAGCCATAATCTTATTTAATGAGATTTTCAAAAAGTCTCTTTGATACTACTTGAACACATGGCTCTTTAAATTCAAAGAATTGTTCATTTATGATATCATTAGATAAGCTTGCATACACCTTGCTAAAGAATATATCAGTTTAACAGGAAAATGGTGAAATAACTTGCATTCCAAAAGCTGCTAATACGACTAAAGTAACTATAATGTAATCAAAATTCATAGAATCTTGGACTAAACAAGCAAGTTTATTTGTGATACGTTCATGTTAGTCTAAAAACTCCTTAAAGTTATCCCAGTGCAAGCAAACTATAGAAGAACATTTCGAAAAACATTCAAATCGAACATCTTTAAATTCAAAAAGAAAAATATCTTTGTCTTTACGCTGCATAAAAGTTTTAAACTGTTTATAATAATTCCATGGTTTGTGAATAAAACTCGGACCAAACAAGTTTAGTACCCATGATAGAAAGGTTAAGGATAACGTTTCCGTACTTTTGTTAATAGATATATCTAACAGAAAGCCTTTGAAAAGGCTATCCATATTCATTTCATTTTCAATTTGGTTTAGAACTTTTTCAATAGCTCTGTCAAAACCTAAAGCTGTATGTGAAGTGCAAAACAGTTGACCAGCAGGAATTTCTCTATCGAGTATATCAGCAGTGATTTTAGATATTCCTATATTATGAACAGTACTGTCAGTCATATGAACATCTACCTTCTGGTATAGTTCTTCTAAGGTGTATTTTGAGGCTTCCTGTAACATTTGTAACGAATGTTGTTTTTATTCCATCTGCAATATTTGCTGTAGTTTCTGAAGCAATTGCTAATGTAGGCAAAGGAAAATAATATTCTCGGTTAATATGTAAACCAGAAGGTGCAAAGGTCCCAACATGTTTTCGAGTGGTAGAGTTAGTTGCATGAGTTATTATATCGCCACTATTTTTAGCTTGAACAACTCTGTCTGCAATCAAGCCAAGAGAATACGCGTGCATCTGTTTTAGTTTTTTACGTAAGACACTGCGTGTTGGAAGTGTGTTAGAATCAATAAATGTGTTCTCAATAGCTTCACAATCATTTTTATCGTACTTAAATATACGGTCAGTTTAATCTGAAATTTTCCATTTTGTTTTAAAAATTTGATTGCCGATTACTTTCAGTGCAATTTGCATTTCCCTCATCGAGAATCCTACTCCATCTAACTCTGCACATGCATGGTAGATATCACTTAAGACTAAGTTTTTTGATTGTCGCACATTAGGTGGAACATAAGTCTTGTGAGAACTATCTTCAAATATTAATTTTGGTTTTGATCTCGTCATGTATGGCAGTTTTAGTTCATTTAAATCAACAAACATAACTCTCTTTTTTTTAATTTATTCAGTGTTTTTTTCAAAGAACTGATATTCATTTTTCGTTAATTCTCTTTCAAGAAATTCATCTTCGTCTTCAAATTCACTTAACTCGCTATCATCATTATCAACGCACCTTGTCTGATAAACTGCTGTTTCATTTCTTATCTTTTTCTCCATTTTTCTTTTGTCATTAATAACTTTTTGATGGAAAGTTTTATCAACATTTTGACATGTAAAATTCCTGTTACCGCGCATGCTTTCTAGATACGAGTAGTCTTCAGCATTCATTGAAATACCGAAAAACTTTTCTAACTTTTCAGGACGTTGTGGATTGAAGCAGAAAATGTCAAAAAGTTTTCTAAGGGATTCGTTCATAGAAATACATCTATTTAAAAACTATCACCTTGCTTGTTTTTGTCAACACCTTTTAAGTAGCGATATTCATTGATTTCACTTTGCAGGCGTTTTAAAATGGCCTGATATGATATTGTGTAGATATTACGTTCTGTCCAATGAATTTCTACTAACTTTGCAACTCTTCGACAAGCACTTTCAAAAGATAATTTATTGTTAACTTCGATAAAGACAAGTGAAAGAACATCTCTGAGTAAAGTCAACTTTGTATGATAAAATTTATTAACTACAGGGAGAATTTCTAAAGGAGTTTGTTTATTTTGATTTAAAACTATTTTGTTATTACGTCTTGTTACAATTTTTTTCATTTTAATTGATATCTAAATTTAGTTAACAATAATAGAAGTAAAGTATTCTCTTGAAAAGTAAAACTAAAGCTGTTTTTTAAGAATTTATAAATTTTACGTTTTAACAAAGAAAGCTTAATTACATTTTTTTTTTAAACGCAACTACTATTCATTTTAAATTCAAATTTATCTAATCAAAATTTAAATGGCATAAATTTTACCATAAAGTTTCGTATCTGTATGCGCAAAATAACCGCTGCAAAGATTTTTCTTTTAAATGTTTTTTTTTTTTTTTTTTTTTTTATGTATTTTTAAAAATGTTTAAATAGAAGTAGAAAGCCAACCACAAAAAAATAGAAAAAACTGAATCGTTTTTCAAACTTTTCAAAAAAAATTAATAAAGAATAACTGGTTAAACAAAAAATATAGAATTTTGGACCGCCCCTACTGTAAGTACCACAATTGTTATAGGACTCATCTGGCTGTATTAACTGATCAACCGTCTCCAAGGGCAAATGTAAGTTATTTGGGAGAGGCAGAGTTATATTACCACTATCCAAATTCTGTTTTGCAAATTGGTTCACTTGATTGGTTATAATGATATCATTTTGAGCTTTTATCTGTTCCAAAGTTACAAAAATTTGTGAAAGAGCTAAAGAACAAAAACTTAAAACTAACTCACAAAAATTTACGAGAAAAAGATTTAAAAAAAAAGTAAAACAAAGTGAGAAACAAATTACAGTTGAAAAAATGGTGAAGCAAAAAAATTAATAGATAAGTTTACGTCATGTAAAATATTCGTCAACGAAGCGACTTACGGCAGCGTATTGTGAATAATAAAACTACTTTGAATGCATTTTCAAAACATAAATAATTTCATGAAATTTTAGTATATGTATTTTCTAAAAAAGATCCTGATTTTTTGTCAAACCTTGTTTTTCAGAACTCCGATTTTTTTTCAACCATGACCAGCAAGAATTTATTTTGGAAGGTCAAAATAGCGGTTGTTGACCGTTGACCAGCCGTTATTTTCCACACTGCATAACTCACAAAGTAACAGTTTGTGAGTTATCAGTTATATTTAAATTTTTTTTTTTTTTTTTAAATATATCAAAAGACACTTGTAAACTCTAATAGCAGATTGTTTAAAATAAAATAAGTTGGATTAGGGGAAAGGCGCCTATGATGGCATACTTAACTTTGAAGCTTCATTATTCAGTATCCTGAAGACCAATAATAAAAGTTTTGATATGGATACATTCCTTGTTACATCTAGAACAATGATTACCTTGGGAGTTTTCATCAGTTTTATTTTTTTTATAAGTTATTCTTATTATAAAAAAAAGCACAAGTATGCCATCATAGGCAACCACTGCTCCTATGATGGCATAGGGGAGGATGGGGCTAGTTAGGATCGAGGGTAACTTAATGATTTCATTTAACCTTAGAGTCTTCCCTCAGAAAAGTCAGAAATTACTCGAAACCATCCTAATTTACCATTTCATGCTACACACCAACATTGTAAAATTTTGCGCATGCGCATAGGACATATTGCGTTTTACGTATTTTTTTGACCAAAACAAAATGTTGGAACATCGCTTTCTTTTAACTTGACTTAAAAATAAGTTTTTCTTATAAAAAAAAAAAGGTTTTCCCAACTCGTCAATATTTCAACATCCCCAACTCGTCAGTATGCCATCATGGGTAAAAGTCATCATTTTCATTCATCACAAGCTGTGTCTGCTTTGTTCAAAAGATAAAATCAAAGTAACTATTCCACTAAATGCACAAAACTTGAATATAAAATGCATGAAAGTTTCATTTCTACACAGTTAATAGTAAAATCACAATCTTAAATATACGAAGGAAATAAAACTACAACAGCACATCCCAAAATTAATTTTTGTTGATTATAAAAACAATATTTGTGCACAAGGGACGTTTTTTCACTAAAACTAATGTAAAGTCAGTATAGTCATGTAGGTCTGATCATTTTTTTACCAAAACCAATTTTAATGGAAATATGACCGGTATGCCATCATAGGCGCTATGCCATCATAGGCGTCTTTCCCCTATATTTGATTAGTTTTATCAAAAGTATTTTGTTTTAAGTTGTTATTTGAACAAAAGAACTAATAATTATTAATATTATAAAGTAGTTTCTTTGAATTATAATACGAAATAAAAAATCTAACAAAATCAAGGTATAGTTTATAAAAATTTAGGGATATATTATGATATGCATTTTCATGATAAAAGCTGACTTTCTTAATGCATTTATCAAAAAATCTATTGTAAGTCCTAATTGTTTAGAGTACACTTATTTTGCATAACTTTGCTTTGTTCGATGCACAATTTGTTACCAGTACAGTTTTGCATAATTTAGCTTTGCTCGATAAAATATTAGTCACCAGTTTAGTTTCAAGAAAACTTATAACTTTAGTTATTGTTAGCAATTTATATTAATATTTGCCACTTATTATTAGTATATATAAAGTATACAGGTATAAAAGGAAACGGCTTCAAACTTGATCACTTTTTTAAGAAAGAATCAGTTTTTTAAAAACTTTGTTTCGTAGATTATTTTTCACACTATGTTAGTATATTAAAATCGAAATAAATATCAAAATCTTTTTTGATTTGGAAAAACTGATTTTTATGAACAAAAAAAACATTTACTTTTTTCCTTATAATTGGGGAAGATTAAGACATTAGGAAAATCAAGTTAAAAGTAAAATGATATACTAATCTTATAAGTAAAACTAGCAAAAAAAAACAAACAAACTATTTGACTATATACTTAATCAAA
This sequence comes from Hydra vulgaris, assembly GCF_038396675.1. Classification (NCBI taxonomy): domain Eukaryota; kingdom Metazoa; phylum Cnidaria; class Hydrozoa; order Anthoathecata; family Hydridae; genus Hydra; species Hydra vulgaris. The sequence goes on from NC_088929.1 coordinate 32,800,013, forward strand.
TAGTTTGTTTTTTTTTGCCAGTTTTCAAAAGAACTTTTTATTAATTAATTAAATTGGAGTTGTTTAAATTGAAGTTGTCAGAAGCAGGTCCGCGGTATTTTTTCAGTCGATGAATTGTTTTGAAATCTAGAAATTATTTTTTGTTCATTTAAATTCGATACCAGAGCAAAAAGGTTTTGCTTGTAGTTGAATGAAATTTATTATATTAAATGATTATTAAAAACTTGTTAAATATGCAGCTGCATGAAATTTTGTAATTAATTTATGCCTTATTTCTTTATATAAATTTATAGTTGTTTAAATATTCAACATTTCGACGGTTTACATTATTCCATTAGATTGTAAGAGTGCCTTAACTAAGATTTAATAAAAAAGTTGTCGTTATAAGTAAAGTTGTCAACATTAATTAAACTTTTTTTATATCCATTTGTTATATCATAGTATTAATCTTTTATTGCATCAGGTAAAAATGATTTATATTGAAATCGTACTCAATAAAATGTTTATTTATAAAACGTTGAAATAATTTTTTTTTTTTTAGATTAAATTAAAATATACTTTTTATTTAATGTACAAATTTTAATTCAATCTGGAAAATTACTAAAAAAAGTTTTAAAAATTGCGTAACAGATGTCTACATTAAATTGAATTGTCCTTCCTGCACTTGATTCAATTGATTTTCAAACTGCTCATGTTCAGAAACAGTGTCTGTTTTTTAAGTTCCTATCAAATGGATTAAAAATTTTGAAGGAAAATTCTTATGCTCTTTTGCCTAGTTCCGATTGTATTACAACAACAACAAGCTTCACAAATAAAGTTCCGGTTGTATTACAACAACAACAAGCTTCACAAATAAAGTTCCGGTTGTATTACAACAACAACAAGCTTCACAAATAAAGTTCCGATTGTATTACAACAACAACAAGCTTCACAAATAAAGTTCCGGTTGTATTACAACAACAACAAGCTTCACAAATAAAGTTCCGATTGTATTACAACAACAAGCTTCACAAATAAAGTTCCGATTGTTTTACAACAACAAGCTTCACAAATAAAGTTCCGATTGTATTACAACAACAACAAGCTTCACAAATAAAGTTCCGGTTGTATTACAACAACAACAAGCTTCACAAATAAAGTTCCGATTGTATTACAACAACAAGCTTCACAAATAAAGTTCCGATTGTATTACAACAACAAGCTTCACAAATAAAGTTCCGATTGTATTACAACAACAAGCTTCACAAATAAAGTTCCGATTGTATTACAACAACAAGCTTCACAAATAAAGTTCCGATTGTATTACAACAACAACAAGCTTCACAAATAAAGTTCCGATTGTATTACAACAACAAGCTTCACAAATAAAGTTCCGATTGTATTACAACAACAACAAGCTTCACAAATAAAGTTCCGATTGTATTACAACAACAAGCTTCACAAATAAAGTAACAGAGCTAAAATGAGTGTTGCAGGGAGATAACTTAAAATGAAAGGGAGTACAAAAATTTTTTTTTCCTGTTTCCGAGTAAACAATATGTTTTTCGTACAGCAATACTCATTTTGATTTGTAATATACAATTCATTTTTCACTATCATGCCAAGCTATAAAGATATTCAAATTAGTGCTGGGCTCAGTGCAGGGTTCAAATTAGTGCTGATTGAGGAGGAGGGGGCCACTTTAGCCCCGGGCCCCGCAGTTTTGGGGCCCCCGATTCAAAGATTTCAAAATTTTCTAAAGAATTAAGGCCTTTTGCTTTTTATTTTAAAATTTGTTTTTAATATTTTTTTGTTGATATATTTTTAGTAAAAAATACACAAGTTAACATACTTTTAAATATACATATATTTGTTTTTTGACAATAATAGGGATTTTGCCGCAGATAATAAAGATTTGAACTTTGAAGATTGAACAAATATCTTTATAACTTGACGCGATTGTGAAAAATTGGGCTTGCACATTTGAAATCTTGACGCGATTGTGAAAAAACGGCTTGCACATTTGAAATCTTGACGCGATTGTGAAAAAAGGGCTTGCACATTTGAAATCTTGACGCGATTGTGAAAAAAGGGCTTGCACATTTGAAATCTTGACGCGATTGTGAAAAAAGGGCTTGCACATTTGAAATCTTGACGCGATTGTGAAAAAAGGGCTTGCACATTTGAAATCTTGACGCGATTGTGAAAAAAGGGCTTGCACATTTGAAATCTTGACGCGATTGTGAAAAAAGGGCTTGCACATTTGAAATCTTGACGCGATTGTGAAAAAAGGGCTTGCACATTTGAAATCTTGACGCGATTGTGAAAAAAGGGCTTGCACATTTGAAATCAAAATAAGAAATGCTATACATATTTTTTTGTTGTATTGTTTTACAACTTTTTATTTATTATTTTTTTATTTAATAAAAATTTTTATTTAATAAAAATTTTTTATTACATATTAAATTAATTTAAATATTAGTAGAACCTACTTACGCAACAACAGCCAAATATTTTCGTAACACTTTAATTAGAACTAAAAAAAGCGGCAGAAAGATAAAAAACGTCATAGGGCCTTGAAATATTTAATTTTAATTTAACAAGACTTAACGCTCGAGTGATAATATAAATGCATATAATTGCTAAAACGAAGATATCACAATAATATTAATAATTTGCTCAAGGTTTTTTTTAAATAAATGGTAGAGTTTATAATTATAAAGATATGAATTATAAAGTTTTTCTTAAAATAAGCAAACAATCCAGCAGTCTAACTTTATACAAAAAACCAATTATACAAAATCAAAAAGATATATTTTACAAGTATAAAAATTTATTGTTCTAAGTTATAAAACTGTTTATTTTTTAACCATTAGTTTTTACTCACTTGTAAATTTACTAAAATGCGCTTCGTATCTTAAATTACACTCTTATCCTTAATATCTTTTTATCTAAAATGTAATTGTAAATTACGTTAGTTGTTAACGTAACAACTTTTGAAAATTTTTTGTTAATAGCAGAAAGACACATCATTTTATTTTCGGTTTCCCATTGAATACATCTGTCACACATCTTTGGGTCGTACTTGCGACCCAAAGGTGTGGGACAGATGTTGGGTCGTACTTACGACTGTAGTATACGAATACTAGTAGAAAAGCAGAATGGTATAACTATTCTATTATTTTTTGCATGTTTTTTTTTTTAAGTTCTTAAAATGTTATACCAAGTTTCCAAAAAACTTTTTCTAATTTTAGACAACTATGTAATTGCCCGCATAATAACATAGTTAATGTAATGTAATATAAAGTTTAAATATATGAGTTAAAACATTACAAAATAAAATATATATCAATTGTTCTACTTGTTTTTATTCAATATATTTCTTCAGTTATATGTATTTATGGTTAGTGTTATGATAAGTATTTATATGGATAAGCCACAATAGATTTTTATAAGTGAAAACTTGTTTAAGTTTGATGCTAGTTTTTAATTAGTCTATTAAGTGATAATAAGCTTTAAACTAGTCCTTGCTTCAAATCACTCCTAAACTTTCTTTAGTCTTTATACCGTTAGTTTTATAACCATACTAAACAAAAATAAGTTAGTATTAGTTGTATAATTTAATTTAGCCGATAAGCCATCTGTAGATATAAAAATAAAATAGGATCAAGAATTAACCAAAACAGGGATTAACCTAAATTGTTAAACAATTCGTGCTTTACACAAAATGTTTATTACTTACAATTACTGATTATCGACATATTGTATTCAGGTAGGTTGTAATATGATTAACGGTTTGTTAGTATGCCGTAATACATAATTATTTCATTCAAGAAGATAAAGTTGTCTGCCAAGCAATATAATTTTAGGAAAAATTTAGACGTATGGTAATGATATCAGAAGTTGATTTGATTTTAATTTAACGACATTATTTTCGCAACTTTTATAAAAACAAAGCTCTCTATTTAATGCTTAAATGCTTATCTTTATGTAATAATTCTTTGTTGTCGAGCGCTTTAAGAATGCAATGAATTCGTCTAAAATTTAGTCCTAGAGTTGACTTAACCAAAAAAGTTTTATAAAACTTTGTAATTTTTACATCTTTTTTTTTTTAAATTAACAACCAGTTTAAATAAGACAAAGAACCGTATTATTTTTACTCGTTAAGCTTAGACAAGTACATGTAATAAATTGACATCATATCTAAATTGATATCAAGAAATAACCGTTAAAGTAATATTCTCGTAATAAGAGGGAAGTTTAGTCAAGTATAAAAATCAAGTTTATAATTATTCAGTCTTGGCTAAACACAACTCAATATAATGTCGGTTGTTCTTTATACTTTTTACAATAATATCTGTATAAACAACACATACTAAAAATTATAGTAGGTATACGCAATTAAATGCGTTTAAAGACGTAAATTGTTTTACTTATTATGGCATTGCCAAGTGACAAAACTATTGCATTTATCTACGATAAAAAAAAGTTTACGAGCTGAAAGTATCATAAGTTCTTTTATATTAATAAAACTGTGTTTGACGGAATACGATTAAAACCATCGGAATACGAGTAAAACGCTGTTCATACGCTACCGTTATGTTAGAATGTTGTTTCAAATACGCAATTTACTCCCACGCTAATATTACATTTGATTTACATAATCTTACATTTACCGCGTCGCATTCTTCTCCTAATCAAATTAAAACTATGTAGTAAAAATAGTAATACCATAACAATAAGAAATCAGTAAACAAGCATAAAACCAATTTTCCTCAAACCTAACCATGGAAGATTTAATCATTTAAATTTTGTTAAACAACTTCATGTTTTTATGAATTGAATAAATTGAACTTATTGCAAAAAATTCTTTAACAAAATAAAGTAATTTATTTTCTTGATGCCGTAAAAATTTTGGTTTATCTAAACGTATTTCAATAATCGTGAACTTTTTTTATTTTAAAAGGAGATTAGACAGGAAAAAAAATTTTTTGAAAGATATTTTGATA
>NC_088929.1:32810000-32860000 GCF_038396675.1 Hydra vulgaris
TTTTTTAGTTATTTAGTTTTTTTTTGTTTTTTTTGTTTTGTTATTTCACCTCCCCAAAGCCCAGAAGGCCACTACAGATAAGGAGGAGTGGAGAAACAAGTTGATAGTTGTTCCAAGAAAACTTAATGGTCTTATTGCAAAGCACTTTGGAAGTGCATTTAACCAGGAAGTTCATGCCTTCTTTTTTACCAATATTAATTATGTAATTGTCTGCATTTTTTTTTTTTTTATGTTTTTACTTTTGATATTGGAGCAACGTTAGCATTCCGACTTAAACAAAAAAAGAGTTTGCAAAACAAAAGAAGTTGCACATTTTTAAATGGTTGGATAACCGTTATCAAAAAAATTTTTAATTTTAATCTTGTTTTTAAGCATTATGAAAAAAGTTTTTTAGGCATGATAGAACAATCACAATAAGTTTGCTGAATGACAAGTCATTCAGCAAAATCAAATGACTTTTCCTCAGCAAAATCAAAATGATTTTGCTGAATGACAAGTCATCCAAAGTTTTAATTATAGCAATGTGTTTTTTGCCATTTCTCAATAGAGGAATATAAACAACATTGAAATAACTATTAAAAATAAAAACCAAGTTTTTTTTGGATTAAAATTCATGAGCTATTTTTAAAATAGAATTTTTAAATTATTATTAAATTTGCTCTATTTGCTAATTATAAAACCAGTTTTATAATTAGTTACCAGTTATAATTATCAAGTTTTTAATTATCAAATAGAGTCAGTTTAGGGGAAAGGTTGTCAGGAAGACTATTAATATAAATTAGTACAACATGGTACCGAGCATAGAATCTTATGGGAGATGAAGAACACTCTTTTTGATTTCCAGTAATCCTAGAGGTTACTGGAAATCAAATAGAGTGTTCTTCATCAGTACTTCGAGGACTTTGGTATTGGGATTAGAAAAGAATAATTCAATAATTTTGAACATTTTATCAAATAACCATATTAAAGAGAGCTTATGACTAGCAACCTTTTAGTATGGTCTGTCATGTGTTAAGACAAGTTGAAAACCTTTATTGAAAACCTTTGATATGATAAGAGTGATGGTTCTTAGGTTTGCTCTTACAAGCAAAACAAATATAAGCAATTTTTAAGTTATAAACAATACAATGCAATTACTATTAGTTTAGCTTAAGTTGAGCTTAAACACTCTGATTATTATTTTTTGTAAGCATAAGCAATTTTTTTCTAAGTGAAGTTATTTAAACGCATGTAATTTTTACTTTAAGTAAAATTTACACTCTTTCAAATAAAAATTTTAAAAACAAAACTCATTAATACAAGGGTTTGCTAAGTAAATGTTATGGATAATATTTTAAAAATAGTTTTGATGAATATGTATAATTAAATATAACATTAATTATAATTTAAAATTTTGAAATATCTTTTACTTACAACCAAGCATCTTAACAATTCTAAATAAGCAATAATAAATGATTAACCAAATAAATAACCCATATGTTACAATCCTAGAACTTTGTTTACAAGTGTTTTGATTATAAATGTTTCAGCAAGTAGCCTCCTCAACTATAGTAGAGCCTTTGGAAGGTAAATTTAATTGAAAAAAAATTGATACTATTGTGTACTAAATTGGATAAACAAACTTAAACTAAATGTAAATAAAAATAAACTCTATGTTATAATATGGCACTAAATGAATGAGCAACAATAAATAAAAAACCAGTTTGTTCCTTTGCACAACTTACTTTGTTACTTTGTTTATAAGGTCATGTTTTTGCATATATATTAATATAAATATTATTATATAAATAGAAATACTATTATGCAGTTTATATGTTTTTTATTTTCATTGATTTGATTTTTTTTATTTAATAATTTCAGGTTTGAAACAATTGCTTATATAAATGCTAAAAACATGCATCTTTTTATTAGTTGATAAAAAAGTTTAACATATGTTTTTAGCAAACTGAATTAAACAAAGTGAAAAAAAGTTTTAGCTTTATGCCATGAATGCTATTACATAGCATTCATGGCATAAAGTTTTGCAAAATTAGTAGAAAAATGTTGCTTTGAATAAAAGTATAATTGTATTAATTATTGAATTAATAAAGTACATAATTTATTATTTAAAATGTAAAATTAATTAAAAGTATTACAACTTTATTTGTCAAGTGTTCTTGAAGTTTTTTATACATAAATGTATATATAATAGAGCATTGATTTAAAGTTTTAGTTTCACATTTCAAAAAGGAAGATTAAAATTGAATAGAAAAAATGTCTTTAGTGTGCTTGTTGGCTGTGTTAGTATTTTCATTAGTTAATTGATATTTTTTATTATTTTAACGCAAATATTCAAAGTAGTAAAATATCTCTGCTCTATGGAACATATTACCTTTTGATGCAATAGCATGACTAAAAATCCAGAGGTGTTAAATATTTTTATTTGCAAATACAATGTTTTTCTTTAATTTTCATCTGTTGTTAAATTTTGAGAAAAATAACAATGTTATTAAAAATTAAAATTTGTTGAGCTCTGAAACTGTAGAATCAACCCATTTTTCCATGCTTTATATAAGGTTACTTTCTATATATATATATATGTTTGTGTGCCACAAAATTTGAAATCAATTTTTGAAAGCTTTTTTCTCAACCAATTTTGCTCAAATTTTGCACACTTAATCATTTTCGATGACAATACAAGGAAATGGAAAAATTTGACCAAAAAAAGTTAATTAAGTTAACAAAAATTTAATTTGTATTTCCCCATACATTTTATTTATTTGATATGAATTGCGTATTACGTCACAAAAATCATTGATTTGCAAATTATTTGCAGTTTCGAAGACATTAAAGCGCAGCGATTCAAAACCTATTGTTTTTTAAGTCTTAAGTTATTAAGTTAAAAAACAAAAATTTAAAACGCGCTACTTTTTCTTCCATGCTTTATATAAGGTTACTTTCTATATATATATGTTTGTGTACCACAAAATTTGAAATCAATTTTTGAAAGCTTTTTTCTCAACCAATTTTGCTCAAATTTTGCACACTTAATCATTTTCGATGACAATACAAGGAAATGGAAAAATTTGACCAAAAAAAGTTAGTTAAGTTAACAAAAATTTAATTTGTATTTCCCCATAAGAACACTGAATTAATAAAAAAAAAATTTAAAAACGTAACAGTAATTTTTCCTTCTACAAAAGATAACAAAAAAAGAATTTCTAGGCCCAATAGAATTCTGCTTGCATAAAGCATGGATTTGAAAAAAGAATTTTTTTTTGATTTACTAGTTATACTTAATTTCAGCTAATTGTTAAGTCAGTAAAAGTTTAATGTACCATATATGGTATTAATATAGCAAACGTGCTACATAAATGTAAATATGAAAACTGGAAAGTCAAAGTCTCTTCATATAAATAAGTTTATTTACTGTTACAGCAGTTAGACATATTCAAATGTTAAATTTTTATGTTTGTTCTTAGACTAACTGCTTTTTAAATTTGATATTTAATGAAATGAAATATCTGGTTATTTTACATAGTGCTATTGTTTTTAAAACTTATAATTTTTCTTTTTCAGTTCACATTAGATGTACTTTATAGTGATGTGATATATTCTCTATTATGGCTTTTATTCAAAGTTTATCTCACTTCATTAGCAGCGGAATATCTTATCGTAGAGATTCTTCTCCATCCCCATATGTTTTAAGTACTTCTCCACCAGATAGTACCATGGAGTTATATCTTCTTGAGCATCGCTTGCAAGTGTGTGCAATTGCGAAATCAGATATTCAATATTTTTGTTATGCAATAATAAAGATTGCCTTATTACCTGAGGCAAGGTTTGTAACTTATTTTATTAAAAAATAATAATTATATTAGTTTTATTTTTGTAAAAAAATTAATTAATTTCACTTTATCAGCATATACATTGTTTATTTTTTCTAAAAAAAAAAGTTAGTATAAATTACAGCTTTGAAATATTTATCAATGTGATTTTTAAATTAGGTTTAACATTTCACTTTAAATGATGAAATCAGGTTGTTTATTCCATATTGGTGAATAGAGTAGAATTGAAATATAGTTAAAACTATTTCTATTTGCCCATTTAAATATGTATATTTTTTTAAAAAGAAAATGTGAAAATGAATTTACTATAAGGATGAATTTTTATTGACAAGTGAAGTTAAAGACTTTACTGAGGAGACCTAAAGGTGGTGTTTGAAAAGTATTTTAACCACATAATGTGATTAAAATATAACTTATGCTAGTTTATGATATATAAATATCATACTTTTTTTTTTCAGACCAAATTTTTTCAGTATTACAGAGAGTAATGGTCTTTATACGGTTATACTTACTGATGAAGACTATAAGGGTAATTTTTTTGAATATATATTTTTTTTTATTTATCTTTTTTTTTAAATTATTACCAAAGGTGTGGAGCTATCTTTAAAAACTCTAATTTGAATCACCTGGCTGGCTTTTAATTGTTCTGGCTCCAAGAACTTCTTATTATAACTTATGGTTTTATCTACAAAAGCTGGTTTTGCCTGTAACTCCAGTTTCCTTTGTTTTCAGCTCCACACCTTTTTGTTGTCTTATTAGTTTCTAAAAATGGATAAAGTAAGTATATAATTATTATATTTTTAAAGAGTTCAAATTTAACTTTAAATTTTAATTTCAGTTATATTGTGCTTATGGTTATTTTCACCAGATTTTATTGTATTTAAGTTTTTAACCTAAATTGCTTGCTTTTTCCCTCCAAAATTGATGAGATATTAAAGTTTTTAAAGGATTATGCCAGATTCAATGTAGAACAATTCAAAATCAATCTAAAACTTGAAAAAGTAGATTTTTGTGTCCCACAATGTTATCTCTCCATAACAGCATCATATGAAAACGGAACAATAATTGTATTGTTATTCTCTCAGTGTGTAACTCTAAACACAAGTCACAAAATGAATAAATTAACTTAATCTACATGTAGTCGAGCTTGTCAAATTAATTAGATTTTAATGTTATATACTTTGTTTGTACATGTTAAAATATCAAGTCACTTTTTTACTTGTAAAATCCCTATAAAATTTTTTTTTAAGTCAATTCAGATTTTTGATCATGGTACAACAAAAACATTAAAGTGCCAAATACAAAGGACTGGTCTATACTTAAAAAAGTATCAAACACTATATACTAGAATTTTGTACAACAAATATTTGTTGTGGCCCAATAAACACTCTCAATTCTGTATAAATATGAAGAAAGAAATATGAAAAACTGTGCCACAACAAATTTGTTTAGCATAGACAAAACTGTGTTTTGTCTATGCTAAACAAATGCAAAATAATATTATGTGAGATATGATAGTAAAATTTTTTGAAATTAATTCAAATTTTTAAAATTACTTCAGGACTCACTTTCATGGTCCTAAATTAAAATGTAATCTGTTGGCCAAAAATGCATTGTTTTCAATATGATTAATATAGGAATATATATTTTTTAATGTTCCCAAGGCTGAAAAGGCCACTACAGTTGAGCAAGCTACTTTATCGTGGTTACAACCTTTCTCAACTCTATAACTCCAAAACAGGAACTTTGACAAATAAAGCTGCTGCGCAGAGAAACAGGTTAAGCACGATATAATCAGTGACGCGATGGGGATCAAACTTTTCTTGTTTCTTGTTGAAAAAAACAATGAGATTAATGCTTTATGTTTTTTATCAACATAGAAAAGGTTACCCTTACTGATTTTTTAAAATATCTTTTCTAAATTGTTATTAAACTGTTACCTGTTATTAAACTACCTTGTAATCACTTAAATTTTTATGTTTCCTTTTATTTTGCAACCTGAATGCATGCTGAGTTATGAATGCATGCTCATATAGGCTTTTAACAAAGAATATAAATTTTTAATTTACACATAAAAATGTCAGAAATATAAAACATAGATTTTTACCAGTAAAAGTATTAGAAACCATCATATAGATAATAGAAAAAACTATAATATAGATTAGTGAAGATAAGAAGTGACTTTATTTAAACAATATACCTTTTTTTTTTTGCTATATTTTTTTATATATTTTTTGTTTCTTTTTATTTGCTTCTACACATTCTACACAAGTTATCAGTTTTTTGTTGCCTTATCATGGAATATAGATTAAAACTAAAGAAAAATAAGAAATTTTTACTTAAATGATGTATTAGACAATTCAGTATCTAAAAGTTAAAGAGTATAAAATTTAAACAATCAGATATTAAAAAAAAATAATTTGTTGTTGTCCTATGATAGATACTTGCATAAACGGGTAAATTCAGACCTGTTTATATACTTGTATGCTAATAACAGAGTATGTTAAAAACCACTTTTATGATAAGTTGTTGCAGAATTAATTATAAAATATTGTAACATTTTTGATTCTAGCAGAGTAAATTATGCCTGTATTTTTTATTTTATTTATTTGTTGTTGGTGTTAATGATTGAAAGAAACTTCTTATTATATGATAGAGTTTCTTCCAAAAAGCATATCACATTTTAATTTCATATTAAAATTAGTAAATATTGAATATATTAAAAATATTTCTTTTAATTTATTATTTATAAATAGGTTTTACTTCAAGTAAATTTTATAAACATAGGTTTTTCTTGAAGTAAATTTTGACAAGTTTCATGTTTTAAACTATCATGAGAGTAATATGAGTAAATATTTTTGTTGTTAATGACTTTTTTATCAAACATTCTATGTAAATTTGACTTAATATAACTGTGTAATTTTGACCATGTAGTAATAAGCATTGTTAGTTACTTTTAAAACCTTTTTTTTTAAAAGATTTAAAATTCTTATATATTTTATCTAATTTGATTGTTGAAATAGAAGAATGTATGAGTAAAAAGACAAATTTTATAAGAATAATGATTATTCAACTTTTTAAAATGCTTCAATAAAAATAATTAGTTAAAAAAAAAAATTATAGTACGAAATATGCAGTAAGAAATTTGTTAAAAGTTTGATGGCGACACTCATAAAGAATGTTCAAAATATAAAGACAACTTAAATAAAAGTTTTTTACATATAGTTGTACATAAATATAAATATATTTAAAATCACTAAAAAAAAACAACAAAGAAAATCTGAAAGTGAAGATTTTTTTTTTCTAACTTTAGATTACTTATCTGAGGTAAGTAACATTCTAAATAATTTATGTTTAATGTAAACTCTCTTTAGATAAAGACGCTTGTTTAATAAAAAAGTATGAAGCTTTCAATTAGAGAAAAAAAAATTGCAACCTTTGTAAGTAGCAAACTTAAGTGACTTAACAGTTAATGAAAACTTTCAAATTTTTCCTATTTTTCTCTTTCCTGCTTTTAGTTTTTTCGTTGTTTAAAATTATTTTTTTCAAAAGGGTTTTATTAAAATTTTAGTTCATTTTTTGGATCCATCCATTTTTTAGACAAGACATTACAATATGAAAGTAAGCATTCATATAAAGTACATTAAGTTAGTACACAATAAACAGTTTTTAGATGACTTCCCTTTTGTGCACACCTATACATTTTCAATGACTAATTTTCTGCATAGTCACATCATTTCTCACAAAGTTGATTTCTTACCGGCTGATGCAAAATTTTGTGGTTTGCCGAATATAACTATTATATAATCTTTTTCTTAGGTATCTCTGAATAGTATAACTTTAGATATAGCCATACAAACAGTTGTTTTTAGAAAACATGTGTTTATGTAACTTTAGCTCTATTGTGTAATAATTAAATGGATTTAAACGATTTCTCAAGCTCAAATATCTTGCTTACTCAAATTAAAGCAGTTTTGTTTTGCTTTTGCCAAGAGTTTTTCATGCACACTAATTTCATTACTTTTTGCTTAAAAAAAAAAACAAATTAAATTTTGGTAAATATTTATAAGAAAGGCAGTCAATTTGTCTCAAACACCTCTTTCTTTTAAACACATTTGTACGGTTTTGGCTGACCGCCTTCCCCATACTTGCGTTTCTGCTTTATGAATCCACTAATAAAGTATTAAATTTTAAATACATTTTTGGAGGATATAATGGCTCTAATATTTTTGTTTATATGTTTAACTCAAATCAGCTTCTTCATTAGATACATTTATATTACTTAAATTAACTTTCTTTAAGGATATGGATGGATATTTTTTGAAAACAAATTGAATATTGAGCTTAATTGTAGATAGAGATTAAAAAAAAAACTTCTTATGCCTGCTTCAATCATATTTTCAATTGCAAAAACAACGATAAAATGTAAGTACAATTGCAAACACAATGAATGAAGTTTATGAGATGGATGAATGGATAAAAAAATTGAAAAAAGCTAAAATCACTCTTGAGCTTTATTGATCTTTTCAGTTTTAATTACTTTTATTTCAAAGTTTATAAAATATAGTATAAAAATATTTTATAAAATTTATGTTAAAGAAAAAGTAGTAATAGTAAATTGTACCAGGTATTGTAGGTTGTTAGGTTCAAATTGCATGAAAGCAAATATAACTTTTTGTTGTTGTTGTTATTTTAACATTTAACACTTATTTTACCTTTTAAAAAATTGATATTAAGGTTTTTTGTTGTTGTTGTTGTTGTTGTTGTTTTTTTACTATATTATGTATCCCATCTGAATTTATCAGAATCTCAATAAATTTTGTAAAAAGTATTGAATATCAGCAGGTTTATTAGAAAGCGTTTTGTGTCTTTACAGCGACAAAATTTTGTTTTATTTAAATAGTCATTCAATAACATTTATAAACAATACTATATTATTATTATTATAATACTTAGAGTGACACTTATGGATTTTCTATGAAGCGTACAAACAATATTTTGAACCACTTCATCATTACTTTAAAGATTTAGTTGAATATTTTTATGAGTTGTGGCACTTAAAAAGTTTTTTTTTTTTTTTATAGTTAAATGTTGTAAAATATGGTTTTTTATACCTTTTTATTTGTTTTATTTTCGTCTTCAATTAATTTTAATAAATTACTACACTCTCAAAATCAGTTTTTTCAGTAATAATATAAAGTCTGGCCATAACTTAATTGTCATTAAGTTTCTTTTATATAGAAAATCGTTTCAAAAGAAAGCCAATTAAAAATAAAACTGTTTTGAATTTTTCGATTTTATAATGGTAGTTTATTAAAGTTAAAAAAGCAATGTTATCTATAAAAAAAAGTGCATTTATTTTTTGGATACTGCAGGGTGGCCACTGGTCATGGAAATCATGGAAATATGGAATTTTATTTGTACATGAAAAAAGTCATGGAATTCCTAAATTTTCATTGAAAGTCATGAAAAATTCATGGAACTTTTTAAAATTATTTATATATATTTTTTCTACTTGTGATATTTTTTTAGGATATTTGCAAAGAAAAGTACTAGTATGTCTAGTCTAAGTCTTTTTTGAAAAAGATATTTTTGCAGTGTAAGTTATAGATTATCATTTTATTACAATCAGTCAGGTCACCCTTTTTAGAAGATAGTTTAAATTTTAGTATTTATCAAAATAAGATATCAGTTTAATAATTAAAATGCATTTTAAAATTTTGTTTGAATTTGTATTTATATGGATTGTTGTCGCTTTATTTTTTTATTGTTGACAAGTTCATTTTAAAATAAGAATAAGTTCATTCTTGAATATTGAGAACATTTATAATTTAATTAATACTTTATATTTAAATTAAGAACTTTAATGAAAACATGTTACTGAAAAAACATTAGATCTAGAGCATATAGACAAGATTACAGGCTTAATCCTTAAGATACATCTGAGTATATACAGAGTATACACCATTTATTGTAAAATAAATGTTATTTTTGTATGGCTACCTATGTGTGATTTTTACCTTGCAACACCCCTGGTCTCAGGAAAACTGTTAATAAAAGCACTCTAATCATTTTTTTTTTTTCAATTTTTTGCAGTTTTGTTCGAAATGGTTTCTGCTATCTCTAAAGCCATGTTTTAAAACCTCATTTTGGAATGAATGTTTGTAAAATAAATATCTGTAAAAAAAGTTGAACATGTCAAATTTTAAAATCTATTGAATCCTATGATGTTTCTGCCTGCACTCTTAATGCAGAAATAATGTGGGCTTTAAAGGTTATTGTGTCACACTATTCACTTAGATCATGTATTGAGTGAGTTGTTTAAAGTTATGGTTACAGATAATGAAAAATAGTTCAAGATTTTTTATTGAGTAGAACAAAATGTGGCTATTTAATAAACAGAGTAATGTATGCTTATTTTAAAAATGCATTAATTAAGGGAGTTCAGCTATCACCGTTTTTTGTTGCCTTCAATGATAACTCTATGAATCATATACCTCAAGAGGAACAGATGAATATTCTAATTTGTTATTGGAATGAGTCCTCAAGTGTTGTTGAAACTCGCTATTTAGATTCAAAATTTTTAAAATGACCTCATGCAAAAATTTTAACAAAGAATTAAATAAACCATTAAAGGAATGACAAAGTGCTGACAAAAAACTTGCTTTAGCTCTCCACTAATGTGTCAAAAAAGGAAAATCAGTCGATGGCTAATGAAATACACATTAGAACAGCAGTCAAGATTATTTTACACTTTAAAGATGTGACAGAAACTGCAAAACGTAATTTTAAAGAAGATAGTGTTAATATGCTGATTAAAGTTGTTGAAAAACTGCAAGAAAGAAGCATATCTATCCCCAAATAATATGGATAATAACAAAGAAGTTGGGTTTACTTGTTTTGGTCTTTTGCTTGTTTGGGATTTTTGGGATTTGCTTGTTTGGGATTTTGCTTGGTGTAGATCAAAGTTGAAATCTGCCCAAACAGCTGGTTCTGCCAAAAATCAGTTTGAAGACCTAACAAAATCTATTGTAACAGTAAAAAGGAAGAGTTCAGGAAATTCAATTGCCTAAAAATGCACTTGACAAGTTTGTAATGCCTTATTTGAATAGGAACAAACATTTTAAATTATTAAGGAAAGTCTGTATCCCAGTTTTTACTTAACCTTACAGTCAGTGTGCTGTTGAGCGAGGTTTTAGTGTCAACAAAAAGCTTTTTATTGAGAACATGCAACAAACTTCTTTGATTAGTCAGCACATCATGTTATCACCATGTAACCGCATCAAAACAGGATGTTCATAATTTCACTATTACTAATGAATTAACAAAATGTTGCAAGTTAGCTCATTCTCAACATGTTTGATATTTAGATGAAAATAAAAGTGAAAATGTTATTATTAAGAAAGCAGAAAAAATAGAAAAAAGTGTTCTTTTTCTTTCTTACACCAATAGTTTCTCATCACAAAAGTAATTATTGGTGTAGGAAAGAGAAAGAAAAATATTCAATAGCGAATCGTTACCCTAAACAAATATTTATATCAATATTTCGTGTGCAAAAAAAGTTATTTGTTATTCAGAAACCTATAATGTTTAGAGTAAAGTTATGTCAGCAGGTATACTCTATTTTATGTGCATATAATTGTTATATATTTGTTCATAAATTTATCTAATAAAGATTAAGTTTATTATTTATTTTGTAAAGTTTTTTAAATCTGAATAATAATTAGAGTTTGTACAGTTGTGTGACAATTTATAATGGCCACCCACAATTTTATACATTCTCAGGTTTTAAAGTTTATTATTTTAATATTTTTTTGTGATTTATGTACTCAAAAGTACCTTTTATTAAAATAATGGGTATTTTTGACAAATAAAAAGCGTATAACAAATTGGCACTAAATTTTATTATTTACTACAAATATATTAAATTACTACAAATATATTCAAGATTAATATTTGGTGATTTCCCCTTTAGCCTCTATATTAAAAAGTACCCTTTTTGGCATACTTTTTATGCATTTTTCAGCCATTTTCTGCAATTTTTTATTACGGTTTCAGTGGTGAATAATTCTTTATATTAAATATACTTTATTTGTAATATATTTTTGGATATTTCCTCTTTTAGGAACACCCAAACATTTTCTATAGGACATAGTTCAAGAGAGTTTTTTGACCAATCAAGTAACGGAATATTCTGTTCTGATAAATATTTTTTAATTGATTAAGCTGTATGAGATGGTGCTCTGTTCTGCATAAAGGTTTTTTTTAACCTGGACCAAACCATTCTGCCAATTATGGCAACAATCTTTGTTCCAGGACTTTTTTATATTGCAAATGATTCATTATTTCCTTAACATAGAGCATCCCCATTCCCCTTTCATATATCACTGATCAGATTATCACAGAGTTTAACAATTTGAGTGATGCTGTTCAATAAGTATTTTTCCTTTCTTATTCTTTTATGTGTTGAGCCTTTGTTAACATTTGAAAAGTACTCTTGTTGCTAAAGCATACTTTAAAGTATTATATAAGGGTTTTAAAGTAAATCTTTAAACTTTAAAGTAAGAAAGTAAATATTTTAAAATCATTTGAATTAATTTTATTGATTTCTAACCACCTTACGTTAAATTCCTGTACTTTATTGCCCACTCCAGCTTTTTTTTTGCATTATTTTTGGTGTAAGTTTAGGCTTCTTAGCTGGACGTCGTAAAATGTAATCAAGATTGTGCAGGCAATATTTAACAGATTTTGACATTTTAACCCCAGATTGGTCAAAGTGTCAAAGAAAATGCTTTTCAGTTATTTCATTATTGGTGGCCTGCTTATTTTCTAGAACATTCTTTGTATTCTTTCCTTGCATGGTGTTAGAGTTCTTAATTTTCCATATTTACCAACTTTATTTGGTATTAAGTTCTCCACATCATTCATTTTTTGTATATATTTTGTACTGAAACCCGCAAAATACCAAATTTTCTGGCAATTTCTTGTTGAGAAAGATTAGTATTTATTAAAAGTGTCCTGATTTGGCAATTTTTTGTGGTTACACGTCCTTTTTCTTCCCCATAACTAACATAAAATATCACATTTCAGTACCACAGTTAAGAATTTTTTACGTACTCATAACTTTAAAAATATCACATCAAATACAATTATTTTTACTTTGAAATAAAGAGAAATATTCAAGAAACAATATTTTTACTGATTTAAATGAATATTTTAAAGATAGCTCAATAAACAAATTCAAAAGTCTGGTAAAAACTCAACAAGTGTACAGCGAAAAGATTATAATTAAATGATATCATACAAAATGGCTGTTAAAAGTGCCAGTAATTAGTAATTTGTTAATGAGAAAAACCTTTTGTAAAGATTTTTTTGTATATCTTGTGCCCTCAAACTAAATTTAAAGATTTAAATTTAAATTTATTTAAATTTTACAAAATTTAAATTTTAAATCAGTAAACAGAAAAGCAGATTTTTAATCTGGTAAAAACATCATATCAAATTAATTTTTAATCTACTGTTAAATAATCATGACAATGAAAAATGTTTTTAGATCTGTTTTGTTTAAATAAAGTGTAAGGTGATTAAAATCTAAAGAAAAATTTCAGAAGAAAGTTTATTATGAGTATAGAAACATTTTTATAAGTAAAGAATGTCTTGAAAATGTTTAATAAAATCTCTAAAAAAATTTTTTTTTTTTTTTTTGATCTAGTTGATTGAAATTGTAATGTTCATTTTCTCTCTACTTTGAAATTTTAGTTGATTCGAATTGTAATGGTCATTTTCTCTCAACATATAAATTTTAGTGCTGGTTTTGGTTTAAATTTTGTCAGTGTTCCAAGTTCGGTTTTGGCTCTTCAAATTCTATTCAACCAAATTTTTATTATATTTTGATTTTAGCAATACTACCATTTCAATTGATCACTAAATATTTTCGATTAATCACTAATTATTAGTATTAAATAACATGTATTTTTCTGCCTAATATCATTACAAACATTTGCTTGAATTTTACTGCTCAGTATTTTTTTAACCATTCATTTTAAATGTTTTAAATTTCAAGAACATGAACATTGATGCTTAAGTTTTTAGTTTGCTTAGTCACAGATACTTCTGTTTGATGAAGTTTGAACACAGATACTTCTGTTTGCTGGATGAAGTTTGAACACAGATACTTCTGTTTGCTGGATGAAGTTTGAACACAGATACTTCTGTTTGCTGGATGAAGTTTGAACACAGATACTTCTGTTTGCTGGATGAAGTTTGAACACAGATACTTCTGTTTGCTGGATGAAGTTTGAACACAGATACTTCTGTTTGCTGGATGAAGTTTGAACACATTTGTAGATGAATGTGTTTTATCAGAATATTGTAACAAAATTATGCAAAATGGTAAAATCTCAAGAAACTGATAGAAAAGTTAGAATGAAAATGTTTATGCAAAGAAAAAAAATTTATGGCAATTTAAAATTATTTATGTTGCTGTTTTTGACTTAAAGTTTGACAGAGTGCGTATATAGTAGTACTTAGAAGAAAGCATTGATTAGTATAGCTTCAAGACATTAAGGAGATTATTAAACATTAGCAACAGTTGTTGTAGTTATGCCACAGCATCTATCATAAACAATGGAAAACTTTGAGTAAAAGGTTAATATGCATCTATTAATGCTTTGAAAAATTATAAAGCATATTATAAAACAGTTTTCCTTTTTTATTAAATTTCATTTACTGTATTATCTTCACAATGGTGTGTGTGGGGGGTGGGGTGGCACTACAGTTAAGAAGGATGCTCATTTATTTTATTTTATAAAAATGGCTTTCTCAGCCCTTTAACTCAGCCTTTACAAACAAGGTTATTGTGTGGAAAAACAACTTAATAAAACTTTTATATGCAAAATTATCCATTTTTAATATGTACCAAGTTTTTAAATTTAATCTAATAGTTAATGCACAATGAATAATATTAGTTTAATTTTTAACAAGGATTTTGAACTGTTTTATGTTTTTAGTTATTTTTTTGTTTAGAGTTTCCTTCTCACCATTCTCTGAAAAATTCAAATCACAGATGGCGAGTTCTTACTGTTTCAGTTGGAGCCATGGGTGTGTCAAACGAGTTAGTTGGGATTTCAAAAATTTCAAAATCTGTCATAGGTCCATTATCAGACCATAAAATCTCAGTTCTCTGCGTTTCAACATACCAATCTGATTTTATTCTTGTAAGTTAAAATTTATATAAGAAATGAACATTAATTCAATTAGTTAAAACACAAATTTTTTTTTAGATAAAACAAAATCACTGACACTAAAGTTAAAAATAAAAAATTAGTCAATAAAATATTAGATAACAAGTTTTACTTCTGGGTAAAACCAATGTATGCTACAAGTTCCAAAGTTATAGCTTGTGATTTTTTTGTGATGCTGGTGATGCTTTTGTGATGTTGCTGAAGTTTTTAATATTTTTTTTTTTTTTTTTTTTTTTTTTTTGTGAGGTTTTACAAAAAAAATATTCTTTAAAGTTAAGAAATGTCTTTTCTTTTAAAATAGAAAAAAAAAAATTTGTTTAAAAATTTTCATAACATAAACATGCTGTTTTCACAACATAAACATGCTGTTTTGTTGAATTTTTTAAAAAAATTTTTAGGTTCAAGAAAATCAGTTGAATGTTGCTTTGCGAGTTTTGGGAAATTATTTCAAAATTTTTAATGAAGATCATAAGCGTGTCACTGATAATCAGCTTGCTTGCTCCTCACCAAAAACTCCAGATATAAGTGAGTTGATAATAATCTTTTTTTAAATATATTTATTTATTTTATATATATATATTTTTAAATATATTTTCACACTTAGGTGTGCGCTGTTCTAATATATTTTATTATTATGCAATAGTTTTCAATATAATGCAAGTCTATGTTGCCATATATCAAGTAAGGGGGATAGGATAACTTATTTACAGCCTTAAAATTTTTGTGTTTTATTGTGAATTGAAATTAATCATAAAAGGCTGTATATTGTTGTATTGTTAAAATTTATGAGCATGCTCAACTTGGTGCACCTGGGTTGTCATTGATTTAAAAAAAAAAAAGCAGCAGTTTTAAAAGTATCATAGGAAAAAATATGAAAACAAACCATGTTAACAAAAAATAATTGGCTACTTTATAGTTGGCAAATCTTAAGTTTTTTTGCAAAATCTAATAAATATCCAGGTTTTTAAAAAAGCAATACATTAATCTGGGATCACAATCATTTGTATCAGAATACAATGTTAAGTCTAATCTGTTTCCTTATTTGATTATAATGAAGGCTAAAGAGTTTTTTAAAAAAATGCAATTTTTGGAACTTATTTGCACTAGATTTGTATTGTCATCAGTAAAAACCAAAAAGAATTCTTTAAATGTATTTATTAATTTTTAAAATTAATAAATACATTTAATAAAAATAATTTTAATATTAAATTATTAAAAATAATACATTTAAGTAATAAAATTCTTCTCAAAGTTCATCAGTCTAAGGATGATGTTCATATTTTCAAGAAATTCCTTTTGCCATTAAACCTGGGCATGATGTACATGTCCAGGTTTCCTTAATCTGTATTGCTCATCACTAAATAACATTGTTGTTGTTTTATTTTGCTAATTCCAAATAATCCAATCTGAATCTATCCTCAGCAATACTATTCATTTGAAATACATTACTTTTTTTTTTTACAGAGTAATTGAAGCTCAGAATTTTGATTCTGAGTTTCAATTACTCTGTAAAAAATTCAGTTTTTTAATTCTTGATTATGTTTTGAGAAAAAGCTAAAACTTTGTTTGTTCCTGCTATCAAAAATATTTTTATTTTGTTAAACATGATAGAATTTGGATTAAAAGTTTCTTTGGGTTTCTTCTACTGCTCAGATGAATGTTCCAGCATTAAGCAATATGTCTTTTATAAATGTGATGTTTACATTCTAGAAAAAAATTGAGGTCTATTAATCTTAATGACTAACCTAATTACTCACATTAGGGTTGTTCAAAAATATTATTTTCAGATATAATCGCCTAAAAAATTATTGTTTTTAAGATGAAAATAAAAAGTCAATATTTTTAAGTTTTCTTTTAAAAAATTTTATTAAACATGTTTTTTATGTAAAATTAATTATTATTTTTGAAGTTTTTATATAATTTCGCTTCTTTTGAGTACCAGGTTGACATACTTTAGATAAACTGTCAAATTTTTAAGGGTCTTGAGGCAACCCTAAAAATATTTTTTATTCAAAAAAATTTTAACCCTAGTGTTTTTGTATTATATAGAACACATTTAGTTAAGTGCAGCAGACTATTTTAAAAAAAGTTGTTTTTTGAACCACCCTAACTCACATCTTTTATGCTACCACACCTTTTATGCTACCATTTTGATACAGGGGCTGTATCAAAAATGCATTATTGCAATTTATCAGAAATGTCATATTGATTAAGAAGTTTTATGATTGCATTTTTATTTGTTTTTACATTACAAGAATTAAGATGAGAAATTCCAAGAAGTTATCCTATCCTGATGTAAACAGCAAGTCTGTCAAGTATATAGTCTTATTTACTGTCTAGTTGATAGTCCTATTTGCTAACTTCTTAGCTATCTTTCCATTAAAATAGAGAATAATTGGTAATAATAAACATTTATAAAGATCAGATTTAAAAAGATCCTTTTAAAAGTATTTTCTGCTACTTTGAATGAATCATTCCTTTTGGGATTCTTCTTTAGTTTAAAGTAGTTATTTATGATTTTATCAATCTTCTTTCTTTATAAATTGGTTTCAAGGTTTGAAATCTAGATAAAAATAAATGCATTGTTCGTTTAAAAACTTGAGCATATATAGTTCTTTATTTATTTAAAATAAAGTTTTACATGATATATATATATATATATATATATATATATATATATATATATCTATATATATATATAAATATATATATATAAAATATGATTTTTAAAGGTGCAGTTCTCCCTATATGCCATCCTTTTCGCAGTCCAAAATCTGTGTTTTGTGTCACAGGACTTGATGCATCAAAGCTATCAGGAGTCGTACAATTGCTACTTGAACTAATATTTTTTTCAGGGTAAGTTATTGGTTTTATTTTTTTTTTTATTACAAGTTGTTTAGATTTTATTCACAATATTGTTTATTGGAATTATTTCCTAGGAATCAAAAAGAAAATAATGGAGATTCGTTTTTTCATTTTTCTGTTGTGTGTGGAGATATCTCTCTTATTATTAATAAAGAGACACTTGAAAAGTATATTTATATTAAAAGTATATATTTATATTAAACAGGTTGTAGTATAAGTTATAAAGGATTTACAGGCTGACAAGTTGTGTTCATTTTAATAAGAAACTCAGGAAGTAAGTTGATTAAACTTGCAAAAAATAGTTATATCGATAAAAAACATGATCACTTCAATTCCATTATTTTATTTATTTATTTTTTAAAGCAGCTTTCTGTGTATTTTAATTTAAAAAAAATTGTTAAATTCCTTTTGTAGTTTGTCTTAAACAAT
Organism: Hydra vulgaris; assembly: GCF_038396675.1. NCBI lineage: Eukaryota > Metazoa > Cnidaria > Hydrozoa > Anthoathecata > Hydridae > Hydra > Hydra vulgaris. The sequence goes on from NC_088929.1 coordinate 32,828,365, forward strand.
TTGAAACATCTGTTGAATAATTCCAATTTTAACTTCAAAAAAAAACAACTTGCAAAGTTAAAAATGAATTGGTTGTTATTTTTTTTTTTTTTAATTTCTATTTTATACTCATTATATTTAATACTGATTTTTACCGCTTTTTTTTTTTTACTTTATATATTACTTTTCAAATTTTTCAAATTTTTCTTACTTTTGTGTACTTAATGTAACTACTTGTCACAAAAATCAAAATCATGCGCTAGAAGTTAATTGAACTTACAGCAGCTGGTTCAAAAATCAGTTTAAAAAAAAATTTGAACAATTAGATTCACTTCCTAAGCACAGAAAATAACGTAGACAGTTTAAATGAGTTATGAAACTTTGTGGAGGCTCCACAAGAAAAAAGTTATTAAGGCATATAACATGTCAACAGCAAGCTAACTGAAAATCAAACCTAGTCAAGAAATTGCACTAACTGTATAAGTGAATTCCAACCTAAGCAAATTACAAAAAAAGTTAGTTGAGTTGTAGTTGTTGAAGAAAAAAGTTGTGGTTTTTCAGACCTTGATAAGACAACTTTAGAAAAAAAAGCTTCTTTATGATGAATATTGTCTCTTAAAAATCTGGGTAAACATGACAAATTAGGTTATAGAAAGCAAAAAAACTTTAAAGTTTAAAACTTTAAACAAGAGTGCTTTTTTATTAGGAATATCGTGCTTTTTTATTAGGAATATCGTCTCTGCTGCATGTTTCTTTTATGTTCCAACTTTTTAGTAAAGTTAATTTAGTTAACTTCTACTAAGTTAATTTAAATGAGAAGAATGATTTTTATGGCCAGATCATATAGAAACAATCGATTTCAACTGATCAAATTGCACTGTAGTAGTCTAAACAAACATCATTAAATTTGTTAAAACACTAAGTAAAAATTTGTATGATCTTTGTCACCACTAACTCAAAGAAGCACAATCCTCCTACTTCGAAGGTGAAATATCATACCAATGCATTCATCTTCTTCTTATAAGTTTTGCAGAAAGTATAGTTTTTTTGTGCAAGTGTTTTACAGGTATACAGATCATGCAACCTTACATCTGTTTACTGTTGTATAATTTCTTACAATCCTTATCATGACTAAACAGCAAATACTTCATAATACATCATCACAGCATAAAAATTACAAATATCTTGTAAACCTAATGTATCACCTGAAGATCGCAAAATAAATGCTGAGGATTACTTCTTGCAGCTTCTTGTAAAAAAACAATTATAAAAAAGAATTGTATGGGGGACAAATTATTACTAGACAAAATTACAAACGGTCACCATTTTTATTTATCAAGTTATCGTCAGTCAAAAATCTGATGTAACTTACTCAAGATACTCAAACTTTGCAGATTTTGACTGATATTGATTCAGTTATAACTTTTTAAATATAAACTTTTATCAAACAAATCAGTTTAATGAAACCTGAAAATATTTTGATTGTGATTTTTATATAAAATCTATGTGTGGTTTTAAATTTGAAGTGAATTTCAAATATCAACCTGTGGATTCATTAAAAGATTTATTTTTTATTTTCATTATTCAATAAGTGATTTTTATTTACGGAATGACTTTTTTGTTATCATAGTAAATGACTTTAACCACAAAAGTAAAACCTAAATCATAATTAAAAGAGTTATTTTTGTTTTTTATGAGAAAAAAAAGGTTGAAACTTTGAGACTTTTTTAACTCATTTTAATTTTTTTTTATTTTCTAATATTTAGTAGCAAAAATAAAAAGTTACTACTAAAATACTAAATATTAAATAATAAATACTAAAATTCAAAGTTTAATATAAAGACATACAATCGAAGTTTATTCATTAAACATATTTATACAGAAAATCAGAGTTTAAATAACTTTAAACTTCTTGTTTCTTCGTGAAATGTACAAAACTTGTTAACTTGTCAAACATTAGATAAGTCCTTGTTAAGGGTTCTTTCCTGAAGATTTATTTAGATTTATCTACTGTTTATCTTGAATATTGTTGACAGATATGTGTTTAAATACATATATAATAACAATAATAATAATATAAATGTGACTTTTTAATTTAAAAAAAAATTGTAATTATGGATTTTATGATTTTTCTTTAAGATTTCCTAACAATGTTCTCTATACACGGAAAAATGAAGAAAGCTGGCGGATGGTAATTATTGGAGATGATTTGGGTTTTGGTGTGTAGAACAAATAATATTTAATTTTTTATTCTTTGTTTGTAATTCATTTGCAATATTTAAAATTTAAGTTGAAGTATTATTTTTATAAATTTTTCATTTTTATTTTTAGATGAATGTGGAATTGTTGCTCAAGTTGTTGACCCTTTAGCATCAGCTCTACTCTCAACATACTATGTTAGTACATATAATATGGAATACTGTATGGTAAGAAGTTACTCATTTGTGTCTGAACTGAAAATTCTTGAACTAAATTACAATAAGATAAATACAAATTTTATAGCAATTTTTCATAAAACACTTTAGCTTGAGTAGCTAAGTTTTTAACATACTCAAGCAAGTCTTAGCAAATTTTTTTGTGGGTATTTATATATATGCAGTAAAATCCCTGTCGATTTCCATTTAAATCGAGCTTTTGTTATTTCAAACTGTTTCATTAGGTCCCTTGAAATCATTTAATTAATTACTATTAAAATTCTCTGGTTGAACCTCAGATAACTCAAGCTTTGTTCTTATTCAAGTATTTACTTTATATTAGTACTTGTACTATTGTAAATTTTCTTGAAATTCTACAATTTATTTTGAAATATATTTGGTTGATTGGTTGTTAAGTCTAACTATTTTTTCATTCTTTTTCTACAAATTTCTTCAGGTAATTGAAGTTTTTCATATGGGAAATAAAAAAATAAAATTAATTTGATTGTAATTAATTTTTAAAAAAAGTCATTCCTTATAAAACATAAATAACAGTAGCCTAATTTACTCTTTTTTTTATGTTATGTTGCTAAACTTTTTTGAGTGTTATCTTTTAAGTGGATAGCATCAATACGAAACATAACTTCTTTCATTGAAACATTTTTGACGCTTTTATTAATATAATGGTCTAATATTTATAATTATTTAACATTTTAATAATTTTTTAATATTTATACTTGAGCATTGAATAAAGAAAAATTGCCTCAACTCAAAAAAAATGCCTCATTTCAGCCTAAGTTAGACTTAACAGGACTTTGCTTTAGTTGAACATTCGCTAAGTTAAACAATTTTCCTTGGTCCCTTGGAAGTTCAAGTTATCGGGATATTTCGTGCAGTTAATTCAAAAATAAAATTTTTCATTAAATGATCATTATTTTTTATACAATTTTTATAATTTTGAAATTTAGAATATCCCAAATATATTAGGATGTCCCAGTCGCCCCAACTTTTTGCAAAATGGTTGTTCAAAATTTTGCAACTGGGTTTCATTATATATACACCGGAAATATATGTGTTTTTATGATTTTCAAAAAATTTTGCCAGCATAATCAAATTGAATATCATGTTAAATTATTGACTTTAACATAATATTCAATTTAATAATATTTAATCTTTTTAGACTAGAATACAACTTTAACGATGAAAAGTGAAATATTTTTCATCTAATTATGTAATAACATGTTCACAATGTTCAATTAATTATTATAAAAATTGTGGCCTTATGTATTTAATCATGAATCCAGTGCTAGGAACTTCAACTTCTCTTGACAACATGATGATAGTTAGCGCTGATCTGGAACTTTTTTCGTGAACTTTCAACTACTTGGAGTATATCTTAAATCTTTCTTCGTCCTTTGTCACACCTAAGAAATCATTACATAGCTTTACTCCTCTTTCAGCAGCTTCCTTGACTACTAGAAGACTTTGAACAATTGTCTTCATTTCAAGAAAGTCATCCATTTTTGTCCATTTATTAGCTGGTTAAAGAAACTTGTTGGGAGCATTCACAATATAGAAAAACCTTTATGATCCAGGGCCAATCAAATCACTCAATGACTTTATCTCCTCTGAAATTGGCTTAAGGTTAGGTTTTCCGAAGGATGCTCCTACATGATCCGTAATACTTCCAGCACTTTCAAATTGGAGGAGCCACAGCCTTATATTCTCTTGGTCTTCTTCAGATAGCATTTGTGAGAAAAAAGCCAACAGAACAAGCTCTCTATTCACATTCGTACTAAGAGCTTTTATTCTCTTATCAGCAATTATAAAATCATGGTATGTAAACTGTTTCAATTTCTTGATTAAAATCGAATCATTGACTGTGGCATTAGTCTATTTAATTAATTAAAAAAATCTTTTTGCTCAATCATTTTGTGAAAGCATTAGGCTTATATTGTAAAAAGTTAAATATTTGGACCAGATGAAGCCTCTATATTTAATGAATCCCAACAGTCGCTAAGCATGTCTTTTCCTACATGCCTACTTTTACTTCCTACATTTCCTACTAGCTCTCTCTGCAGGCAGACATATGCTGCAGTATACTGTCCTGTGATGTAAAGAATGAATGAATTAATTCTTTAATAAAACTATACCTAAAAGCCTTACAATTAGTCCATTACTTAAAACCTCCACAGTGTTTGTAATCTTAGAGTTTGCACAAAAATGATTTGCTGATTTGAAATTTATTAAACTATTAACATATCACAAAATTTAATAAATAATTGCTTTGTTAAAGCCTAACCTGTATTCAAGGATGTTGTGTCAAAGACCATGCCTACTATGATGTTTTTGTCGCATTTCCAATCTGCAAGTAGTTTTTTTGTAGCAACAGACAATGCTTCCATGTTTCAGATCAGCTTTTGTGGTTGAATTTGGAAGAGGTGGTACACCAAGAAGTTTATTTCCATTGACTCTGGATACTAAAACAGGTAGAAGATCATTGGTGTCTTTGCAGTCCGGGGTAGCAATCAGTTTTCTGTCCCAATGTACAACCATTTTTGGAGACGAATTTCATTTGTCTTTTATTTGTTTGCTGATATGGGGCAGTACTGATGCTTGATATCAATGGGCTAAATTGGAACATAGATTTATCTTTAAAACATCTCCTCAAATGAGTTCATCTTAGTATTAATAATGTTATTCCTGACGCTCCAGGCAATAACATTAAGTTTCTTGAAAATATCATGTTGAACAAATATGCGTTTACCAGATTTAATTAGTCTTTTGTGTCCCCCCAACTGATTCATCACAAGAACTGATGGTTAACTAAAATTCAACTGTTTGTTTGAATATTACCAAGTAGTCTCTTTTGGGAAAAGCTTTATCATAGGTTCTTTTCTGCCTTTCTCAACAACTTTAGCATGAACTTTGCCAATTTCTGAATAGGATGCTTTCCTGTCAGTTATCATGCTTTGCATGAAAGCAATGTCTGCAATAATGGATTTTTTTTCTATTGATGTTTTATGCTGTTTTTGAGCTTTTATATCTTGGAAAACTAATATCTTATAAAATTTCATGGTAGTGTCTAATAAATGTCTTGATTCCTGGGTTATCCAAGTGTCTTCAATTTTCATTGTATTTTATTAACTTCATAAATTCATCATGTGCTTCCTTGATTATTTTGCCAATGTTGTTACTTCCACTTATTGGAGGGATATTTGCCTTCATATAATGTTTCAGGAAATTATCAATTGTAAAACAATACTAAACAAAGATAAAATAAACATTCAGATCGCCGAGAGCGGTCATGCTGCCTGGGACAGCAACCCTGATTGGCGCCCTTATTTATTGAAATTTTCCTGAGATTATAGTTAAAGGACTTTTTTTTTCAGGTAGCTTCTTTTCATTTGGCGCCCCTTGGATATCTGCCGCCCGGGACAAACTGTCCCTTTTGCCTCCCTCTCATCCTCTAGGCAGCCCTGTAAACATTCATAAGATTTTATCATGAAAATGTCTATTTTTCACAGTATCAAATTTCTTGTTGCTTGCGCTAACTCATATGTGATCAAATTGCTGAAAAAAAGTAATAGTAGTTGTTTTTTGGCTAAAACTCGCAAAAATTTGAACAGCTGTCCACGACCAAATTTTAGTATTTGGGGGGCAGCTGACACCCTAATATATATATATATATATATATAAATATATATATATATATATATATATATATATATATATATATATATATATATATATATATATATATATATATATATATATATATATATATATATATATATATATATATATATATATATATATATAAAGCATCATTTGGAGATCGAATTTTTGTCACAAATAATCCTGCAGCAGAAAAAGCTCACTCAGACTCAATACTTGTTGGAGGAATAGTCTCCAGTGCATTGAACAAAAGTTCAAGATTGGCACTTCTCTTTCCAATTGGTTCAGATAAACATTCTGGATGGAAAGATATCTGACAAGCTTACAAGATTGCTCTGCCTTCTCTCTTCAAAATGTTTCCAAATTGCACTGCAAAGAGTTGCAATGAAGAGTTAACAAGAGAATCTTGTTAACTTTTTAGTTAAGTTGTTTGAGTATGTTCACAAGAAACTTGAAAATTCCCTCAGCAGTAAGAAGAGTGCATCCTCTCAGCCAAGGGCTTTTGCTGCCAATTTGACTAGTTTAAAACAACTGTGTGTATATAATGTTTACTTCATTTCGCTGCAAATCCAATGCAGAGAAACATCATCTTTCAATACTTTTATGATTAAATCTTTAACTTTGAGAAACTGCTAAATCATTGACACTAAACAATTCTATCTTGTTCTGCAGTCAAGGATAAGCAAAACCTCTTTTCTGTACTGTTTCTTAATTTCTAATTGGAGGACCTCATTTTTGACTGGATATTTTCGAAATAACTTGGCAATTTTTCTGACTTTTTTGATGTCAGATTGCAAGTGCACTTTCACTTTTGGAATAAAAATGCTTTCATCCGTTGCAGCATCAAAAAAACTGACTTCATATTTGTCACTGCTGACTTCACCTTTGTCGCTTGTTACTTGCAATAAGCTGTTATCAATTTCTTGGGATGGTTTCTTGTACAACACTTCTTGAACTACAAAATGCATTCCATGTATGTAACATATTTGATACTCAGTTGTAACAAGTTTTCCAAACTTTACCGTCATTAAAGTTTCATCAGTGACTGAGCACACAATTTTGTTATCAATATTCAATCTAGACTGGGCCACTTTTTCTGTGATAATGGCTGCAGTTTTTTTAACCACCAGAGATCCAGAAATTCGAGTCAAGTCCAGATTTCAGTATGTATGTTTTTGATGAATATTAATATTCATATATATATATATATATATATATATATATATATATATATATATATATATATATATATATATTTACACAGACAAAAAGCATCACAATGTGTGTGTGTGTGTGTGTGTGTGTGTAGTGATGCTGTTTTAGAGTGCATATACTATTAAGAAAGTGCTCAATTAATTGAACTATAGCTATATCAATTTTCAAATTTCACGCTATTGCAATCATCAGGTCAAATACAAATTTTTTCCACCTAAATATTTTTATAAAACTATTGTTATGAGCACATGGCTATAATCCGCATGGTTATAATCATGGTTTGTGATTGCTTAACAAAAATTCCATTGAAAAATATTGTAAAAATACTATTTTTTTATTTCTGTTGAAAGTTGTTATTCTTTGTGCATCAATATCTACAATTATAATTTGTTTTATTAAATGATGATTATTTTGAAAACTTTATATAACTTCTCTTCATTTGTGACCCAACACGACATATTTTTGAAAAATATTTTCTTCTATAATATCAGAATTTGGCAAGCAACAAATATATGCGTATGCTTCAATGTATTACTTTTGGTTTGACCTTATTACTTAATAATAAGTGGGGACACTTTACTTTTTGCTATCATAACCATTCTATCTGCTATGTCCATCCATATTCCCTTAAATGTATTATTGAGATATTTGTTTGATTTCAAATCTTAAGGTCAAAACCAAACCAGAGAGATTTGATTAAAACGAAAAATATTAAAGTGGAATGTAATGATTTATTGAATAATAAAAAATTTAGCTGTTGGTCTGTAATTTTTTTCCATGTTGTACCTGCTTGTATCTGGAGAGCTAGTCAAGTCACATATATAAATCATTGACAAATGATTTTTATATATGACTTGAAAAAAATTTTAATTAAATAAAAACTTTGTCTCTGATATTTCCTTGTAATTTCTTGGTTGTTATATTTCCTTGTAATTTCTCGGTTGTTATATTTCCTTGTAATTTCTTGGTTGTTATATTTCCTTGTAAATTCTTGGTTGTTATATTTTCCTTGTAATTTCTTGGTTGTTATATTTCCTTGTAATTTCTTGGTTGTTATATTTCCGTGTAATTTCTTGGTTGTTATATCTCCTTGTAATTATATTTTATTGTTATATTTGTTTGTATTGGATAACTAGTAAAGTGGTATTTATGAATTATTATAACGTTCGCTTCTTTAACAGTATTTAATAGCTTTAACAATCTACATCGGTGGTTCATATCGTTATCAATCGTTATTCAATGGTTACTAAATGATTTTAAATGACTTGAACAATCATTACCAATGATTTATATATGACTAATCTAGTTTTCCAGATGCAAAATATGAAAATACACACAAAACAAGTTTTTATGTTTATAATGGCGGATAAAATTATAAAATATTGGAGGATAAATTTAAATTGTGGATAAAATTATAAAACTTAATAATAAAAAGTTAACAGTTTTTTGTAAGACAAATTGCATTTTATAGATATAGGGTATATATTTATTTCCGATTTTTTTTTTTTTTAATTTTTAATAAATTTAATTTTTAATCTCGAAGGTACTAGAAAGCGACATTGATAGAGTTTTGGAGTTATTTGCTCAAAGAACTTTAGATAAACTTAAAATAGAAGAAAATTCCACTATTAAATCTATTAGTCAAGTTGAGTCTTCCGAGTTAAGACCAGGTGAAATTCAATCGCTCAAATCTCAAGAAGTGAGTATTACGAATTTACCGGAGTTACAGTTTTCATCGTCACCATAAATTTTTACTAGAGTTACAGTTTTCATCGTCACCGTAACTTTGTGGTTTCATTTTATGTGGTTTCATTTCATCGGAATCATTTATTTTGCAATGGATTACTACGAAAAGTAAATTTATTACTTTAGTGTAACTAAAGTGTTACCTAGACTTCTTATTTATATTTGATACGCGCGAAATGCTTTTTTTTAGATTGCTTGAGTGATGCACGCGTTTTTTGACGTGTTTAAATTTATTCAGTCTTTTAAAATGTTAAATGTTTTCTTTATCTTGAAATTTATTTTGTAATTTACTTATTTCGCACGCTGAATATAATTCAGGTGTTTTATAATCATTTAATTAGCGTAGCCAGGAAATAAAACTTGTTTACAGGTCAATTTTTTGTTGAGTTCTAACACTGGGTAACGAGCTCTTATACAGTACTATAAATATTTACAAATATCTTCTTTTATATACTTACTGGGGTACTCACTTTGGCTACGCGACTGCATTTAAATAATCCAATAACTAGTTCTTGTTTAAAGTGTTTTATTTTTAAAACTTTTTTTTTTTTTAATTTAAATCTTTAATTCTTGTACAAATAATAACAAATTTTACACACAAAATAAAAAATTCATTTTTGAATATGAATTTTTTTGATTTCGCTTTCTAACTAGCTTCGGAAAGTTTGTTTTAAGTTGAAAGTTTCGTAAATTAAATGTATTTATATTGGAAAACGTTCATTTAATTATACTTTATTGTTTTAAGGCATAAAAAAATAAAAAGTTTCAACTTTCCAGGAAGTGGAAATGGATTAAATTTAATCAATTTCCAATTTCTGTAAAGTGGAAAGTATTAAAAAATTAATCACTTTCTTATAGCAGCTACATTTTTTTTCCCTTTGAATAAAGTTTGCTTTACTAAAAGCAGATTCTGCTGCGACAGAAGATGCTGGTATAATGCAATATTTTACTTTTAAATTGTTTTCACTCATTTTATTTCTTGTTTAATTAAATTTTTCTTTAATCGTCTTTTCTTTTACTTTTAATAACACTTATTTATACACATTTATATATAAGATATTAGCCAAGTTATAATATTGTTAAAACACGTATGACCAAAGATGATCTTAAGGTTTTCTCGAACACACACTAATGTGGTTTGCATTCAATTTTCCATTATATAAATTATAAGAAGTGAAATCACTACGTTTTGGCATGTAAAATACTCACGTAAGACCAAAGATATTATAATGAGGTTTCCTTAAGGGAGAAACCCCCTCTAATTTTAAAATCAATTTTTAGAAAAAAAAATTTGCCAGATCAATAGCATATATAAAAAAAATAAGAAAAAAGTACCAAAAAAAAAAAATGGTAACATGTTGCTATGGAAACCATAAAAAATTGCCAAAAAACAGCAAAAACAAGTTTCACGCCGGCCAATATTGTGGGCAGGGAGCAAAATAACCCAAGTTGAAATTTTTATATGGTGTTTATATAGAGTAGAAGAGTGTTTTAAGTTGAACAGAATTTTTTTTTCAAATATAAAATTAGGTATTTTGAAGTCAAAGTCCAATATTCAATAATATGGTACTAAAACAGCATTAACAGCAGGTGTAAAAAAAAAAAAAAAACTATTCAACTTAAAACACTCTATACCAGTTAATAAACAACCACTGAAAATTTTAGAAACGGCTCTTGAATGGTTGGAGAGCAATGTTGGCCGGCGTCTTAAATACTTCATACTGAGCAAAGCAAATTAACAATTTTTTTATTAAATAACACCAAAAAATGTATAAAAAAGCAATCATTAACCTTATTAAATCTAAAAAACAGTATTTAAAATCCTCCTGATTCATAAGTTATACCCTCTTTTTCCAAATTATTGTCGATTTAAAAATTTTTTTTTGCTCTATTTAACTGCCGCCTCAACTTATTCTTTTCATTCATTCTATAATTAGATTGTTTTATTCTTTTATTGTTTCTTTTATTGGAACCTTTAACCATGAAAGCACCTGGTAACATATTTAATTGTTCAAAAACTAACACTGAAGCTTTCATACCAATATTAAAATTTGCTACCGCATCGTATACACCAAATTTCAAATTAGCGAGTGACACATATCTGGTCTTCGGTAATCGGTCCCAAATCATACTGCTGAACGATTCATTTGCGTTTTGAGTTTTCCCATGTAAACATTTTTTTAGTTCTGAATCTTTGCTAAAATCCTCAAAATTAGGTCTAATTTTCAAAATTATGTTCATTGGAAGACCTGGACCCGGTTTGTAAGTGTTGGTTTTATTTGCTTTATCAAAGTTGAACTTGCACCAACTATTGATGCCGGTAGGACAGTGAGGAAAGTACAAGTTATTTGTTTTGGAAGATGCAACATGAAATAATGTAGCCAATACGCTTGCCTTCATACCTGCTAAGTTTCCAGCATTTTGCCTAATAGCAACGCCAAAGAAATTTTGCAGACGATCGATTACTGCATCTGTAAGACAACCACGCCCACCGAGACCTTTTTCTCTTTTCTTTAAATTTCGTAGTCGTGTACCAACACGTTTTTGATAGTGTCCCACACATTCTAACTTATTAACTTGAATGCCAGGGTAAGTATCTATGACATTAATGAAACTTTTACTGTCCCCGTCTCCTAAAAAATTCACATATCGCAGTTTGTACTTGTCAATAGATCTTAAAAACACACGTTTTGCACCAGTGGTCTCCATACCGCTTGCAGATCCTTTGTAATTGTTTTTACAAATGTGCGAGTTCCTCCATTGGGCATAGGCTGTAGGGTTTGTTTTTAAAAGATCTTTTTTTAAAAAGCAACCTTTGCAGAACCTGCACATTGGTTCGACATCCAAAACCTTTCCAGTGTTCATTGATAATGCAGAAAAGACACCGTTTAATGATGAAAAGCCTCTTCTCTGCCAAGTACCATCACACGATACATCAATATCAAAAACTTCATCATTAGCAACATGTTTACGCAATTCTGCTACTGCATCAAACATGGTATCTTCAGCAACTTTTTGTGTGACAGCACCTATTTTCACAGCTAACTTATCATAATTATTTTGAATCATTGGTTGTGACATATTCATTAAAGTGGTGAATATTTTTATACCAGAATGTCCCTGTCCAAGTGCACGCATTGCGTATACTGTTCTACAATTAATATCATATCCTCTGTTACATTGTTTTGAAGTATAAAACTCATTTTCATATTTGCAGTTAAAGCACTTGATAAGTAACTTAGAGGCAAGTCCTTTTTTGTCTTGCATTTTTTCGGACAATGACAAGGATGAACACTCGCCACATTGAGGGCATGCTAAAGCACTAAATATATCAGATAATATAGAGCAATCTATAATCCTATATCCAGATATTTTCATTCTTGTAAAAGCTCTGGAACATTCAATTGGCTTTACCTTCTTCGCAGATACAGATGTAGAAAATAAATTTAATCCAGATTCGTTATTTACAGAGTCATTATTGACATCATTGTATTATTTGAATCAATCAAAGTTGTTACAGAAGGATTATCATTTAACTCCATTTCAATATTTTCTTTGTCAAGACTGTTAAATTTCTTCCCTAAGAAACCTCTCCTCCTTTTTTTAATTATTGTTCTTGATTTTATTCTACACGCTTTACCCATTTTTTTAAAAAATTAAGAAAATTGACAACTTTAAAAGCTTCAGAATAACAGAAAACTGTAATCTGACTTGATAAACCAGACGTTTTTCGCTCGGTGGATAAGTAAAGAAGCCTTAACCAAGCATTTTACTGCAGCTATTTAAAAATACACATAAGTTATTAGGATTTTTAATGAGGTGCTACACCGTTGCTATGGGCGTTGCTATGGTATAAATTTTAAGGTACCTTAAAAAAATGCTAAACTTGAAGGATTTAATAATTAAAATCAGTAAATAAACAAATAATTTTGAATTCTGCATACATTAAAATGCATAAATAAATAAAAATATTTTTTATAAAATTTGGGTAAATTTAGAGGGGGTTTCCCCCTTAAACGCATTAAAAAGATATTTTTATTCTATTACTCTCATAAATTGGAAGTGAGATCGCAGTTTGTTTTGCGTCTGAAATATATATTTATTTTGATGTTTTTATGACTTTCCATTCGGGAGTAATTGAAAAGTGTGGGGAAGTAAGTTCGAATTTAATTAATATTTTTAATTCCATATAAAAACATAAAGAAAGTTACTAATTTTTAAATACTTTCCTATTTTTAGAAATTGGAAATAGATTGAATTTAATCTATTTCCACTTCCCGGAAAGTTGGAAACTTAAATTGATTTTTTTTATGTCAAATAAATTGTATAAATGTAACAATCTATTTTTCATTATAAAACATGGATTATTTAAACACTTTCCACTTTCTCGGAAGGAAAGCGAAATCGAACACCCCTTATATTATAATAATCCAGTGGCAAGCCATTTTCATCGTTTCAGCAGAAAATATTTTTAAATGTTTTGAAATATGGCTATATGTTCCAAACAAATAATAAATATGATCCAAACTAATAATAAATATATTTTAGTATTATTTGCTGTTAGTAAGGTAGACCGGGGCGCTTTTGCTGCTTTAATGTTGTCTGTTCAACCTGCACTTACCTTATACCATACTGAATAATATTGTATAAACTATTTAGTTCGACCGCGTTTAAAAAGAAATTATTTATACTCAACAATTTGTTTTACACATTTTTATGGGGCAATTTCGCCAATGTGAAAAGAGTTAAAGCTTTATTATGTTTTGTCAAATTAAGCACATTCTGTGCTTATGTCAATGCAAAAGCAGACTTCACATGCCCATTCATAACAAAAAAACGAATTGAAGCCAATATTCATATGAATCCACCCATCCCACAACGCATACACAGCAATTAGTCATTTTTTTGCTGTTTCTGTTATAAGCTTTTGATGAACTCGATTGCATTTTGTTAATTAATAACTTTAAACTGGGAATTCCTCTTTTTTGAGCCACTTGCTTTTATTTGATTGGCTTGCCACTTGAGAAATTCTTCTTCGAGTCACTTGGATTGGAAGATTTTTTATCTCTTTCTTTTCTCTTTTCTTTCAATATTCTCAACGAATGTAAAATGCAAAATGAGGTTTTGTGTGAGTTGGGTTTGAAAGCTTCTTCGGAGAAGGAATGATGGTTCTTACTAAAGGAAAGTTTGTATCTCCTTGCTTAAAATTGATGCTATCTCTGAATAACTCCCTTTTTTATATTTGTGTTCTTTTAAAGTGTTACGGAGAGGGTGCCGCCCACAATAAGCGAATGCATCTACAATAAGTCCTCTTTTCACAACCATCTCTTCCCATACACTGTTAAAAACAAGATTAAATGGATCGCAAGGTAAAGAGATTTATGATCCGTCAGAGAGTTGTTTAAACAAAGCCTCTGATCATTTTTGTTTTGTTACCTTATTATAGTGTGTCCAGGGGTTGCAAGCGATGACTGCTGTGTGGAAGTAAACATACTACTTCAATATTATTAAGGATGTAGAGTTCATCAACTTCCAAAGAAATGTGACTTTTATGGCATCTAAATAGACCAAGCATTTTTTCATATCAATCTTTTGTTGGTGATTATTGAAATGTTTTAAGTAATCGATAAAAATATCTTGTTCAATGTAACCTGATTTACTACATTTTAAAGAGGTTCCTGATGGAAACTTGGAAACATCAGGATGAAGTTTTCCCTCAAAAGACAAAAATGTTGGTAGACTGTCCCCTGAGGCATTTATAGTTGCCATTAGGGTTTTTAAAGCTCCTCTCTTAGCTACGGTTAGTTTTTGAACTTGTAGTGTACCTTTTTTTGATAAAACCTTAGAAGAAGTAGATGGTACCGACGACAATCGAGTTTCATCACAATTATAAATAAGTATCAATTGATTTTTAATATCAATATCAAGAGCAACCTTTTCGCTATTCTTAAAAAAATTTTGTTCTTTATTAAAAGTTTGCGCTTTATTAAGCTTAGATAATCCTTTCACAGAGCCAAAAGTCAACTAAGGATGTCTACGCTTGAAGGCCAGCAATCAGTCATATGATACTAAAAGTGATTTATGCCATGTACTAGGCAAATCTTTTTAAAGTAATCGACGACGATGTAATTTTTTGCCATTTAAATAAGCATTCTGTTTTACGTCACGTAAAAGAGCTTAAGATCTCATATCTCTGCTTTTTAAATAAATTGAGCGTTGCGTAATTTATGGACGATCCCTTTACCTTTGATATTGTTATAAAGTGTAAAAAAATGTATTATTATTATTCATGTGATATGTAAATGTCAGTGTCACTAGGAGTTTCTTTTTTATTTATTTTTTAATTTAATTTAGGTGCCCCAAGAAATCCTTACGGTCTTATCACAGAGAACCGCGGATGATAAAATTAATTTTATTTTTTATTTTTATTTTTTTGCAATATAAATATAATTTCTTTATGTTGAAAAATAAAATAAACTTTGCACAAAATAAAAATATATTTTTTACGACCACCTTAATAAACGTCTCCTCCTGTGTATGCGAGAAAGCCTTTATAAATAAAATTTTTCCAAATTTAAAAAACAGTAAAACAGTTGTTAACAGCTGTTTTTAAAAGTTTTAAAACAGTAAATCGGGTGCTTTTTTTAACAAAACTGTTTTTCAGAAAACCTACTTTTAACTAAAGTTTTTCAGCAAAAAAAAAAATAAAATTAGAAATTAGTTTAATTCATGTTCAAACCCCTCAGAGGTGGGGTTTGAACCACGGATTATTTATTTCTGCTCAAATGAATCATAGTATAGTTTGTCGCTATGGTGTAATGACTGTAGCCAGAGTATGAGTATCGCTTAAATTTAAAGGGATAAAAAGAAACCACTGACAATCCTAAAAAAATTTCCTTCAAAAAGTTTAATGGTGATTCTTGGCAAATTTTCAGGCAACCCCCATTGAAGTTACAATCCACATGTTAGAAGCCGCTGGGTTACAATATTTTTTAAATTACGTTATAATATTGTATTTTTATACTTTATAAATAAAATATAAAATTATATATAAAGTAAACTATATTTCAATAAAGTAAATTATATTTTATATTATATTCCGGGTTCGGTCAGGTTCAGGATCATCACAATCACCCTGCTACTGGTATCATGTATCCCAGTACAACCATGCCCTGCTTCTA
Organism: Hydra vulgaris; assembly: GCF_038396675.1. Lineage (NCBI taxonomy): Eukaryota > Metazoa > Cnidaria > Hydrozoa > Anthoathecata > Hydridae > Hydra > Hydra vulgaris. Next base: position 32,844,578 of record NC_088929.1, read on the forward strand.
TGCAGAGTGGGCTTTTTTAGAGCAAAGGCTAGGAGAAATAAACTCTGAATTAAAAATCCCCTGTTTTGGGGTCAGAAAATGTTGTCTCGATAAAAATATTCATCTTGGGCAGATGTTAATTGCATCCGGCTACTGTCTTGTTAAAGGCTTCCTGGGCAAAGACTTTAGAGGTAAATAGAATAGTTTTGTTAACTAGATTGAAGTCTTTCTTCATTTGGTAGACTGGCGTAGATGTAAATCTGGGATATATTGTTTCCTGCCAAGGATAATAAATGCTGCATTTTCTTGACTCTAGTCAAAGGTTTTTGCTTGTGCCTCATTGATAGTGGATATGCAATTCTTCCTGTTATCTCCTAATGAGAATTCTGAGTGAGCATTTTCGAGGCCACATAAAAAGCCCAATGTTACGACTTAGGGTTAATTAACAGAACTCAGAAAATTGCATACCTCATTGCTTAGAAAACCGTGCTCTATCTATGAATGAGCCAAGTTCTCTTTGAACTAAAATTGCCAAAAGTAACCCAAAATATTAAACATAAAAACCATTCCCACCATCTACTGTTTTAATATATCTTTTACAAATATATGTGGTTTGAGAAGCAACTATCAGTTGATGGTTGCTTCTTAATTATCCCTTTCAAAATTCACCAGGCTTGCTTGCTCTTAGTAAGACTAAATTTAAATTCCCCTATTGCTTCTTCAAATTTCAGTGGTTAAAGGTACTATCCTTTAATTTGCAAAGACTCCAATAATCAAATGCTTGGCTTAGGGGTATACATACGAATTCGTATACATACGAATCAATTCACCTATTTGTTATGAAATCATGTTGGAATTCTTTGACCATTCTTTTATGTGCTTCACTTTAACACTTTTTCACTCTGTCCCCGTTCTCTTTATTCTTTATTCTTCTCTTTTTTTCCAAGACTGCACTCTTTTAAATGTAACTTCCAATCAAATTAATTTAAGTCTTTGATCCTAGCTTGTGTTCAGTTTCTCCTTTTTTTCTATAAGGTGATTTTGACAATGCCATGATCCCTATTAATCTTTCATCCTGTTCTTCTTTTTTTGACTCACCCTATCATTGCACTACTTACTACTACCCTAAAGCTGATTGGTATTCTTTTTGTGAGTTTCTTTGTGACGGTCCTTAGGCTGATGTCTTTTTTTTCTCAGCTGATAAATGCGCCTCCTACGTAACCTTCTGGATTCAGGCACAAATGAAAGCTTCGATTTATTCTCGTTGGTTCCTAGTCAATCCACATTCTACTACATGGTTTTCACCTTCTTGTGCAGCTGCTATATCTATTTGTGATCATTTTTTAAAAATCTTTTTCTAAAGAAAAACTCTCTTGAGAACAAACGGCTATTCATTGTTGGAAGAAATTTATGTTAAAAGGTACTCTCTGATGCTAAGCTCCATTATTTTCAGTTTATTAAATCTCGTATCTTATCTCAGAAGTTAGGCTCAAGAAACTTTTGAAAAATTTTCAACAGCGTTATTAACAAGGGTAGGCCATCTTATTCATAGACTGATCTTATAACCTCTTTCAAGGATAAAGCTAAAATGTTTGCCAAGAACTTTTCTCTTAGTTCAAACTTTAAATCATATGGCCATTCTCATGTTTTTTTTGGACATTCAACTTACTCCAGCTTCTGTTGCTTAAGTCATATCTCAGTTATGCTCTTTTACGGCTTGTGGTCCGGACGACATTTCTGTCATAGTCTTACAAAGTAAGACTATGACAAAAATGTTGTTCTCCAGAACTCACTTCAATTCTTTCTAAACTATTTAGTAAGTGCTTCACTTGCTTTCCTGCCTGCTAAAAAATAACATCTGTTTTTTTAAAAAAAAAAAAAACTCAAGAAGAATATTAACTGACCCCTCCAATTATAGTCAGATCATTCTTCTTTCTGTTATCATCAAGGCCTTTAGGTCTTTGATAAAGAAATTTCTCACACCCCATGTTGAGTCAAATAGCTTATTGTCAGACAAATAAAACCACGACTCATCCCCTGTAATAATATTACATAGTCTCCATAGGCCGTTTCTGAAAAGGGCTAAAGTTTCCTTTTATGCCTCAACTCCATTCTTGCGATTTTGATTGGTTAACTCGTGGGGTCGCCAACGTGATGTTAATTTTTTTTTTTTAAGTGCGTTGTGAATGATTTCATTGATTGTAAAACGATTAATCGATGTTAGGGCTTTAATTATATTATGTGTTGCATGCGGATTTTCTTCAATAATGGCTCGCACACGTTCAATATTCTCAGCTGCATACGTGGTTTGAGGGTGCCCTGAGCGAGGATCATCTTCAAGATTCTCTCTACCATCTTTAAATAAAGTAGCCCACTTGACAACTGTACTATATTTTGAAGCTTGGTCACCATGAACTAAAACCAGTTCATCAGTTATGGCTTGTGCTGAAACTCCAAGTAGACCACGGGTTTTAATATACGCTCGATATTCAAATTTTTTCATTTTTAAATTTTTTCTTTTAAACGTATATAATAAAATTTAAATAATTTTTTTTCCAAATATTTCAACAAGTACTTAAAATGTTCATAATTAAACACAGTTTAAAATGATATATAAATATTTAATTATTTCCTGTCTCATTGTATCTTTATAGATGAAGTTCTATGAACTTCTCCGACGACCCAAGTATAATGTATAAAATTTTGATAAGCATATTACATTTTAAGTCACACATGCCCTTAACCACTTTTTAGTTTTGTGACTTTACCCCGGACATTGTCATACATTGTTGGATTCGTTACGATGAGTAGATTTAGGATTGATATGTCACCAAATTCACTAAATTGCTTTTACCAAAACATTTACGTCTTTAGGGGTCTATCCGGGTCAATTCAGATATTTTTGTTCCTTTTTGTAATTTGGGGCAAAAGTTAAATAAAATTGTTTTCTACAATTGAATTTTGTGTATGATCAAGGATTAAAAAGAATTAAACTTGCTACGGGTGCAAAACCTTTACAAATATCAGTAGAATCTTCAAAAAATCAACCTCGACAGATCACATTGATTGACTTAATTAGGATTCAATCAAGACTTACTTTGCCCGACAAGAAACTGATACAGCTAACTACAGAAATAAGGTAAAAATAATTTTTTGAATTATTCTATTTATTGCTCTTAATAAGTAATACAGCTCATCTAAATTTTAGACAAACTTTATTTTAAATAGAACATCAATTAAAGGAAAAACTTCCAGACAACCAAGCCTGAAAAAATTAATTCCAGTAATTGACAGTGCACTTGAAGATTTGTTAATAATAGATTTTCAAGAATTTGACGTGAAGAAAGGAAATTTGCAAATAAAGGAAAATTTCCCTATTATTGAGTGTGCAGACATTGAGAAGCTTGTTAAATTCCTGGTTGTAATCAAAGAAGAGAACCTAAACAATCAAATAGTCAAACTCGGTATTGATGGAGGAAGAGGCTTTTTGAAGGTAAATAAAATAAGTATCTGTTTTAAATCTTACTCCAAATTTTTTTTAGTGCGCTTGATTCATCTAAAACTAAAATAAAAGATACAACATTTTGTAAAAACAAAATTTTCATATTTTCGAACTTTTTGAACCTACTCTTAGATTGTGAGATCGAAGGTTTAGAAGTTGAAAAGTAAAAGAAAAATAATCACGAAGACAAAACAACAAGGGGTGCTTATGCAGAACCTCAAGGGAACAACAAGGGGTGCTTATGCAGAACCTCAGAATTCAAAATATAAAAAAGGTTCTGTAAAAACTTCTTTTTTTATTAGCTGTTGGTCCAAATATTTCTGAAAGTAACCACAATTAGTCACCACAATGTTTCTTTATTAATGAGCAGTCTTAATTTAGTTAAAATAAAACACTTATTCCTAGCTGATCTTAAACTTTGTCAAATGATGTATGCTTTATTTCCAAGTGCTATGGCTACACAATATATGCAAATAGAAAAGAATGGAACCATTTAAAAAAGCGAAAATGGCAAGATTTAAAGAATGAAGTCATTTAAAGAAGCTTGGAGCTTTTGGTACATTAGAGCAAAAATACAAAAAATTATCTAAATCAGGTTTAATCAAACGTAATGCTTAAGATGCAATGTTATTAATACTCCATTGATACACACAGAAACCAGCGACCACTTAGTGGTAGATCACTTCTTTCCACCATATTTACATATAATGGGGTGAGCTGTTAATTATATTTATAGTTATATAAAGAAATGTGGTGTTGAAAATGAAGTTGCTAAAGTTTTATTAACTCTGAACATTTCGTGATGTTAGAATAATAGGGTTCTGTCTCCATTTTTTAACGTTGCGAGAATTTAATTTTCGATTTTTAATTATTCATTTATTTTACAGCTGTTGTTGTTTATATTGATAAAATATATGTTTTTAAAAATATTTATGTTTTATAATTAATTTTATATTACTAGTTATATAATTTTTAAAATTGCTTGTTTACAAATTGATTGTTAATTCCAACTTTATTAAACAAGGTTAAAATTAACAATGAAAAAACAAAAACATACGTTTTTAAATATTATATAAATAATAATAATAAGATTAATATACTAAAATTATATCATTTTAAAAACAAAACTTATGTTATAAATAAAAACAAAAAATTAAATTTTTTTATCACAAAAATTGGAAGATTAAACCTTATAATTCTTATCTACCGATATGCTACTTTGTCTTATATCAGTTTATGTTACTTAATAAATAATAAATGTGTTAAAAGCAATCAATTTAGCAAACTTGATATTTTGATATTTTATTTTAACGATTTTAACAAATTTTTACTTTTATTTTTTAAAAATTTAGGAGGGTATAACAAATTTTGTTAAATTCTCTCAACATTACAAAAGAGAAATAGAACCCTTTTATTCTAACGTCACAATTTCAAAAGAGGTTCAGAACAATACTTTTAAATTACGAGAAGTACATGTGGGCATTGCCAATTAACTTGAAATCCTTGAAAAAAGGGTAGAATTTTGAACAAATGAGTAAAGTCTTGTTTTGGACAATCATGCTATTTTTAATACATATTAGTGCTTTTTGTGCAGTAAGAGGTCACGGATTGAACTACTACTTTGATTTTGCTGTTGAAGCAATTCATTACAGCTTTCTTAATGAATCTTGGAACAGATTCAAAGTTTCAAAAAAACAACAACAAAAAACTCAGCTTCTTTGCTGAATATTTGAAAAAATCTGTGACCTGTTTTAACGGAAAATACCTAGGAAATATAGCAAATGCTCATGGTAAAAAGAGTTTTCATTGATATTTCAATCCTAAATCTACTCACCGTAACGAATCCAACGATTATGGCAATGTACGGGGTCAAATCACAAAACGAAAAAGTGGTTAAGGGTATGTGTAAAATAAATTTTAAAAGATTACTTGTAGTCCATATCTTTGGTGTTTTCCCTTTAATATTCTAACTGTTTATCTTGCAGAGCAGATGTTTTACGGAAATATCTTGATTGTTTAAACTAATAACTGACCGACGGCAATTTCTTGAAATGTACGTAAACTACTACTTTAAGCGCCAACGGTTTCCTATAGAGTTATATAGATGACATCGAGACCGAAGGTTTCTTTAAAAAATCCTACCCAGCTAGCACACATAAGTTGATAAATCGTTAGAACAATGTTGTGCGTTGCGTTGGCCCAACATCGACCACCAACGTTGTTTTTATATCATTTTGGTTTCAAATGCGACGTCGCTAACAATCAAAAATCAACGTTGTATTTTAAGTCGGCATTGAGTAATGCTTTACGTTTATTCACAGTTATGTTTTATGTCGTCACAACGTTGTATTTTACGTCGGAGAAACGTTGTATTTTAAGTTGATTTAACATTATATTCTACGCTTGCACAACGTTATATTAAACTTTTAACGGAATTAAATTTATTTGTTTTATATTTTAGCATATACATATGAATATAAAATATTATATATTTACACGCAAATATGATTGTATATATGTACTTATACATATATATTTCCGCCACTTTGATGAATTAACATTGCCGATTTTTTACTTATTATCTTGCATCTGATTAAACATCCATTATTTATGTTCGTTTTACTTGTGACTTAACATTTCGTTATATAAAGAGAAAATATGTTAACAAAATATATTTCCATAACCAACGGAAACATTTGAATAAAAAATAATTCTTATAAATTTTAGAAATGTATGCTTGTATATCTACCTCTTCCCGATGCAAACACAATGTTGATTCACTGTATAAAATCCAGCGTTGTTCCGATGTGTACGAATCAACGTTGATTCAATGTATATAATCCAACGTTAATCCATACACATTGGATTATCGTTACGTTGTAAACATTGAATCAACGTTGATCTCCATACATTGAATCAATGTTGGGTTTAGATCGGAAAAACAACCAACTTTTGCGATGTATTTACATACATTGGATCAATGTAATTTTGCTAACTATTTTTAATTACGTTATTATTAAGCTTTTTATTAATATAAATACGATCAACTTAAGTTGGATCAACGTTGTATTTGCATCGGAGAAAACAGCCGACGCTCGCGATGTATTTACATACATTGCCCCAACGTAAATGTGCTAGCTGGGTAGTACTAGATTGGAAAGTAAAACCTTAAAAATAAGAACTTTCCTACTGCTAGCCGGCTTACTTAGCCTGTTACAGAAATTAAAACCTTTTAGGATCTAAATAAGTAGATTCTTCGTGTAAAATCTGCTATTAGAAATATTTATTGTTGTTTGAATTAATTTAAAAGCACATATTCATCCCCTAAATTGATAAGCTATTTGAGAACAAAGGAATAAAATTCTATAAAGATAGACATTCCAAGAACTAATTTAAATAGTAATAACATATATTAATGAGTGAGCGGTCTATCATTGAAAAAAAATTGTCTATCAGATGTCAAAGGTCGACATACGTTTAGCGCTATAAAATAATCACAATTTAACCTTGCAAATAAAATCATTCAATAAAAAATAGTTTTTAAAAATGCATTAGCTCTAAGAATCTAAAATTTTGTAAGAATCAAAAATAAAACAAATCTGCTATTTTTCATGATCAGACTTATTTGTTTCTTCATTTAAAGATAGTATTTTTATTTGATTATCGACATTATTGACGTCTTTATCAGCATTTTTAACGTCATCATTCTCGTCTTTTTCTCCGTTCACTTTTAATGTTGATATACCATTGACAATACTATCACTTGAATTCGACTGTGCTCTTCTCAAACTTTCAACACATTCTTCAAATTTAGTTTTAAACAGTATAGTATCTAAAATTATTTTAAAAATTAATAGTTATTAGATTTGCATCAAAATTTGTTTACCAGAAAGATTACAAAAAAAAAAAAAAAAATTAATAATTATTTTATATATATATATGTATATATATATATGTATGTATGTATGTATGTATGTATATATGTATGTATATATATATATATATATATATATATATATATATATATATATATATATATATATATATATGTATGTATGTATGTATGTATGTATGTATGTATGTATGTATGTATGTATGTATGTATGTATGTATGTATGTATATATATATATATATATATATATATATATATATATATGTATATATTAGGGTAGTTCAAAAAACTACATTTTTGAATAATATCTGTAGCACACACACATGCATGCTTTATATGATAAAATAACACTGGATTTAAAAGTTTTTTGAATATTAGGGGTACCTCAAGACCTTTGTCACTCAAAGTCCTTTGAGTGACAAATGGAGCACACAATGGTTGCAAGAACAAATCGCTTGCCACGTGAGAATTTTCGGAGCAAAGATTTTAGTCTGAATATACTTAAATTTGTTGCAGACATAAACACCTTTTGAAAGATAACAATACTGATGGCCAGGCAACTGTAAGAAATCTTTTTTGCAGCGAGTTTCATCGTCCATAATAATGCATGTTGAAAAATTTGATAAGCTTTCTTGCAAAGCCATTTACTTTTAATTGTCAATTAAAAGCAATTTGCTCAAATTTTAATTCTCTTAACACTAATTGATCCCTTTGGAGTTTTTTCTTGGTGTAAGCTTTCAAACTCTTGCTCTTGAATGCTTTTCTGATAAGGAAATAACTGCAGTGGAATTTTTTGGCGAGATCTCTTTGGAATTGGCATGGACTTCTTGTAACTGAATGGATGATCTAATTCACATTGCTTTTGTCAACAAAATCTTTTATCTTTCCACTGCCTATTTTTTTTTATTGATAGCTTGTGTCTTCTTATATCGCCTCAGTATGTTTCATACTGAAGATTTAGCAACTTTTGCAAATTTTAAATGTGAGTAGGTTGGATATTGAAGGAAAATTTCCAAAACTTTTTTCCAATTATTTACTTATTTCGGACCAATAAACTGATAGTATTAGAAAACACCAATACAACTAAATATATGTAAGGGAAAGGAAAGTAAGTATGCACACCTAATGAGTTTTTATTCATAAAAAGAATACTTAAAATGATAGACAGTTAAAACTTTTATACAATAATCTTTAATATTTAACAAAACTTTAGACATTATACAAATAATATTTCATTGAAAGAAAAGCTTGAAAATTTAAATTTTATAAAAAATTAGAGTTGTGCACTTTCAACTAATCATGAGGGTAAGAGTCTGGATATGAGAGGGCAGGAGTCCGTACTAACAATGATTGCAAATAATAGCCCAGCTCCTTCATAACTAGTGCATTCTTCATGCCACCAATTCTTGCAAAGTGAATCCATTCTTCATCCATTTGCTCTGCTTCTCCACAAGCTGGACAAATTGTTTCTTCATTTTCATTATTTTTAATATCTGTAACATTTTCAACGTTTTTGGCTTTTATAACATTTTTAAAACTAGATTTTTTATAGAAAATTCTATTATTTTTTTAGGTCGACTGGCTTTAGCCTTTTTTGATTCTTAATTCGAATTTTCTGTCTTCTAGCTTCTTTTTATATGCGCACTCTTAGCCGCTATTATGTGTTTTAAAAGTTATAACCAGATCGCAATACCTTACGCAAATTAAAATTCTAACCTCACTTATTATTAGGAACTAAAATTACTACAACTCAATATAATATTTATCTATTTATCATCATTTCAAAAACAATAAATGCAAATATTACCTTATCTTTAAATTCACATGCTAAAGTATGGAAATCATATCTTACCTAATATTTCAAAACACGGAGAGGTAATTAAACAATACGTGTTCTTGTATTTTTTTTTTAAACATCTTCGCTTCTAACAAGGCTGCAAGCAACCACTATTAGAGTTGGAAGTTACTGGAAGAGAAAAGATGAAGGTTATAGAGAAAGATGATTGACAGATGACTTAAAAGATTGCAAAATATATGAATCAGGAAAGCAAGATGAAGGAAGCGAATTCCAAAGAACTGATGTTCGAGGAAAAAGAGTTTTTGGAGCACATAGGAACAGTCACAGAAAAAGGATGACACTTAATTGAATGATGAGTAACATAAGAATGAATTTTAGTAGATGACAAGAGACGCTAGCTCTTTAAATCAGTGTCCATTATAGTATTTGTAGAAAAGAGAAGCAACATTACGACGATGTGATAACGGGTGGAGGTTGGCTGCAAAAGCAGGGCCAACTATGTTTACAATGCGTTTTTGCAACTTGTCTAAAAGAGAAAGGGCATCATTAGAAGGTCCACCCCAGATATAGCAACAGTATACCATACAAGGCCGGATTTGAGATTTATAGAGAATAGAATCTGAAGAAAGGAAGTGTCGAGCTTGATAAAGAGATGCGACCTTAGCAGATGCTAATTATGCAACTGATTTGATATATGGTTTCCAAGAAAGATTGGAAGTAAGAGTTAATCCTAGAAGATGAAGAGTAGATGACTCATTAAGTACATCACTGTTCATAAATATAGGAAGATCTAAATTATTGCAATAACAATCGGCTGAAAAAAATTGAGTTTTATCTGTATTGAAGTTCACCAGCCACTGTGAGCCCCATGCTGTAGCAGAAGTGAGATCCTTTTTAAGCTCAAATGCTCCCTCCAAGTAATCAGAGAGTGTTGGTTTCTTATCACGACAAGAATAAATGGTAGTATCATCAGCAAACAATGCCACCTTAGATGTGAGAATATCTGGAAGATTGTTAATGTAAATTAAAAAGAGTATAGGGCCAAGGATAGAACCTAGAGGAACCCCTGAAGTTACAGAATAAGAAGAAAAGTGCTGTCCATCGAGGACAAATTTTATACTACGATTGTAAAGGAAGGATTCAATGATCTTAAAGATGTTGCCAGATACACCATAAGAAGAAAGCTTATGGAGAAGACCAGCATGCCAAACTTTATCAAAAGCTTTTCAAATGTCAAGAGCAATGGCCTTAACCTCTCCACCTTTATCTAATGCACAATAAAACCTATCAGTTATTACTGTTAGCAAATCAGCTGTAGAACGAGAAGATCGAAATCCATATTAATGGTCAGAAAGTAAGTTATTAGATTCAAGATGAGAAATTAAGTGTTTGTTAATTCAAGATTCAAAAACCTTGCTTATGATAGGAAGAAGACTAATGGGACGATAGTTAGACGAATCAGATCACTCTCCAGAATTTTTGAAGATAGGGATAACAGATGCCGCTTTCCAGCAGGCTGGAAAACAAGACTCTGATAAGCACTTGTTGAATAGTTTTGAGAGTATAGACGACAGCTCCGGAGAACACTTCTGCAAGACAATAACAGGTATGTTGTCCGGGTCACAAGCTGTAGAAGAGTCTAGGCAGGAAATCACTTTAGATACAGAAGCTGGAGTGATACAAATGTCAAGCAATGGATCAACCTATTTGACAGCTATATTAGGTAGAATGCAACTAGTGGAATCAAGAGATGATATTGATGAAAAGTTTTTAGCAAATAACTCAGCTTTGTCTTTAGTTGAGGTGACAAAGTCTGAACTATACAAGAGAGGTGAAATTAAAGATTTACCCTTATTATTAATATTATTAAAGATTCTCCAGAAGTTATGAGAGCCTAATTTTTGAGAAGAGATACGAGATTTCATGACCAGAGAATAGCAGGCATTGGCATTAGACAAAACCTTTTTTACAATAGTTTTTAGAAGTAATAAACAGATGTCTGTTTTCTGGAGAATTGTTTTACTGATAAATATGGAAGTAACGGTTTCGATTGGGAATCGCAGCAGCACAGTGTGAGGAAAACCATGGAGGAGAGTGAGGCTTGACTTGGAATTGTCAAGAGGGAACAAAAGATTCCATGCCAGCCTGAATCCACGAAGTTATGTAAGAAGCACATTTGTCGACAGGAAGACAAAAAATTTCTACCCAAGGGCCATCACGAAGAAAATCACGGAAAGAATCCCAGTCAGCTTTACTGTAGTTGTAAGAGGTACAATAATAGGGGGATTCAGGTGATGAAGAAGAATGAGATATTAATTTTAGAGAGATCAAACTGTGATCAGAAGCACCTAAGGGTGAATGTGGAGAAACTGAGCACTGACTAGGATCAGAAACAAGACATAAGTCGACTAGAGAAGGTAAATGATTCGGGTTGTCTGGAAAGCGAGTTGAAAAGTTTTCTATTTGAGTTAGGGATTGAGAAAGGCAAAAGTTGTGGGTTTTAATGCCTGCAGAATTACTGACACTAGAGCCAAGCCATTCAGAGGGTTGAGCAATATTCCAGCCATTCAGAGTGGTGAGTATTATTGAGATAGTCACACCAACACATGAAAATGACACTTGGTCGCAGTGCCGCCAATAGTCAGACTTACACATACGGACTTTTAACCGACCGCGCACTCTTACCCTCCGTTCCCTTATATAGAACGTCAATATATATTTACACATATGTATATATATATACACATATATGTATATATATATACACATATATGTATATATATATACACATATATGTATATATATATATATATATATATATATATATATATATATATATATATATATATATATTTATATATATATATATATATATATATATATATATATATATATATATATATATATATATATAGAACTCTTCCTGATGATACAGCAATGGTGAAACTTAAAGTAGAAGATAACAGTTAAATAAGTGTTTTTTACTGTCCAACCAAAAATTCCCAACCTGAGCTGCTTCAATAACCTTTAAACTGCTATGACTTTTCTTTGCCACTGAGTAATATTTGTATTGTATATTTTAAAACATGGTTTGTTCAATAAGTGTTTTATGTATGTTTAGATAATTATTTACAGTTTACTAATATACTATATTATTAATATTTCTGTTAATTATTTACAGTTAAAGTGAAAAAAAATTAATGAAGTTAAGAGTATCACCTTTCGCTTAATAACAAGTATTTTTAAAATTTAAAATATAAAGATTGAATTATTATGTATATTAGTAAAATGATTCTTACAACAATTTTAGCTTAGGATTTTGTGAGTAGAAAATCACATTGCCTTCTGTTGAGCTTTTAGCAATTCGAAAATTTAAAACAGTGTACGAACGCGTGCGCTTTTGGGAAACCCCTTTCCCATACCTGCGTACGTACTTTATGCATGGCCTCTAATATGACTTTCCACTGTTTTAAATTTTCGAATTGCTAAAAGCTCAACAGAAGGCAATGTGATTTTCTACTCACAAAATCCTAAGCTAAAATTGTTGTAAGAATCATTTTACTAATATACATAATAATTCAATCTTTATATTTTAAATTTTAAAAATACTTGGTGAACGGGTGGTGGTGGTGTTAAAGACAGTGAATACTAACGCGGTTTGACTATCTCTTCTAAACTTGATTTTTTTTTAAAACATTGAATTTTGTGTGTAACAAATCAGAATTTTTTTTTAAACTTTAATTTATGAGAGAAAAAAAAATAACGCGTGCGTACGCGGGGCGGGTCTTGGAAAGCATATAGGTTCGTACTAGGGGGGAGGGGGTCCTAAAGCAGTGGGTTTTTTTCTTTGCTTAAATAATTAGAAGCTGGGACTTAAAGCAATATGCATGCTATTATGATTTTCTTAAAGAACAATTATAACCAAAATATTTTAATCATATTTAAGGCTAAATAAATTAAACATATATTTTCATTACTTTACTTTTTTTGCGTGTTAATGTCGTAATAATTTGAAAAATATACAATAATGTTCAAAACGCTATACTCTTTGATCACTGCTATTTTTTATCAAGAATATATTAAATATGAGTTGTAGAAGTATGTTTCATTTAAAATACTCACAAGGAATTAATATTCTTAAAAATAACTACATGAAATTAACAAATTTACAACTTCCGTGCATGATCATTCATAAACTGCATTTAAACAATTGCTGTGATTATGATATATAGTGCAATCCTGTAACTTTCTGGAAATGTTTACTGTTTAAAATGTAATTAAAAAAATTATACTGCTGAAGCTTGTATTTTCTAAGGAATTAAAGTTTATTTATCTAGTAACTAAAATGTGCATTTTTCTGTTTCGTGCGTGATTCCGCTTCAAACTTAATTTATTATTTGATAACGTGTATACCATTTTTTGTTTACAAAATATTTAAATAGATTAGAACTAAACGAGAGTAAATCGGAGATTTATTTTTAATAATTTTTTTTATTTAGTTTTATTTTTATGAAAATAATAGACAAAACATATACGAGTTTCTGTGAGTGATTTTTTGGAAATGTTCTATAGAGAGATTTCAAGAATTACTGAGAGTTCTATTGGATTAATTCAAAACACTCTTAAACCACAAAAATGTTTAGAAATGTTTGGATGTTTTAGCTAGATAACGATCCAAAACATACAGCTTCTATTGCAAAGAGATGGTTTCAAAATTACGGTATAAGACAACTGGATTGGCCAGCACAATTGCTTTAAAAAATATTAAAATCCATTAGAAAATTGAAAAAGATAAGGTTGCAAAACAAAAGCCTTGGAATAAAAAGGATTTGTGGGAGGCTGTAAAAGCATTATAGCATGTTATTATGCTATTAACATGCAATAATTTGGTCAACAGAATGCCTTAAAGACCATATAAAGTAAAAAAAAAAAAAGTTTTTGATTGTAACTTATCTAAAATTTGCAAATTTTTTATTTAATTATCATATTTTTCCTTGTTTGGATCATTTTCTTTGTCTTCTAAGGATTTACGCGCAGCTCTAATTGTAAACATTCTAGAATCAAGGTTTCGCTTAGTTTAATAAAAAATTCTTTTTGATTAATTTTAAAAACTTTTCCGATCTGCAATTTGACGCCTTTAAATTCAAACTTTTCTGCTGCAAGCTGCGCTTGCGAATAATATTCACCTAAATTATTTCTTATCGATTGAAATGTAAGGTATTTTAAGGTGATAAGCCGATTTGCATTAGGTAAAGAAGCTTATCTATCGTGAAACTTTTTAAAAAGATGTTTTATTTCCATCAAACCAACTAGCATCAGACCCACGTTAAGTATGAAATTAATATCACAAAATATGAAATTGATATCACAAAATTAGTTTTTAAGGCATATTGGGCTCTAACTCTGCTGTTATGTTATAGATCCAATGAAGATTTGCAAAAGTATTGATCAATGTTGCATAGTTATTCCAAACAACCATCACAGATTGCATGCTGGACGACACCCATCTGGTACCTAGATTTTGTCTAATAAAATTTAGTTTTACACTTAAAGGCATGGCAACAGTTTCCAGTTCCTTTTTGTTTTTAGGAGATACACTGTAAATGGAATATAACTAATCAAAAAACTTTTTTATGTAACAAATTGGTAAAATGTCTTGCACGAAATCATTTACTGCATCATAACTCTAAATGACGGTTGCTACAATGTCATAAAATTAAATTAGGAAACTGATTCAAAAGTAACAAGGCTGCGTCTGCCTTTTTGCCATTTTTCATCATTTTCTTTGACGTTGCCAAGCATCCACTCGCTAGCCAATTTTAATTCCTTAAGTTTATTCGACACCTAAATAATTCGAGTTAACGGGTATTAACTGTGTGTGTATATATATATATACACACACACACACACAAACAGTTAACCCCCATTAACTAGATCCTCCAAGGGTCCAAAGAAAATGGTTCAACTCAATGAATGTTCGATTAAAGCAAATTCCCATAAAGTCAACTTTGGCTGATGTGAGATACTAGTTCAAGTTAAGGCAATTTTTCTTTATTCAATGCTAAAGTATATTCATAAAATTTAAACCATTACACTAATGTTTCAATAAAAGATGTTACAGATTGTATTTACCCAGTACAGTCAAAAGATAACATTCAAAAAAGTACAGCAACACAATGACTTCCTTATTCTTAAAGGTAGCGATCTTTCATTTATAAATTCATTAAACTATAAAATAATTATTTTTTAAC
>NC_088929.1:32865000-32880000 GCF_038396675.1 Hydra vulgaris
TTCGTTGGTATTATTTAAGTATTACTTAACAATATACTTAACAATATGCAAAATTTTACCAAAAATATTTTTTATAAAATCAACTTATAATTTTCTCCTTCACAAGCTCTTCAGACAGGCACAATTTTTTACTATCGTAATGAAATCAGAGAGCGCTATTTGTCACACCCGCAAGACCATTTATGAGCGCGGTTCATATGCACAGAGCGATCACTTCCGCTTCATCACAAGAGCTGATATATATCAGATGTTAAATTTATCTTAAACTTACTCTCTGGTTTTCTGAATCGAATACATAATGTTTCTGGTTTGTGTTCTCCATCAGTAAAATCAGAAGGTGTATTCCATACTAACGCATTTTCACTATTATTATGTGGACTGATAACCATACTTGCTGACACTGCAACAATAACAAAAAGTAGAAAAAACAGTAAATAAAATAACTACTTTTAAATACATAATAAACACAAATGTATTAAACAGCAAGTAAAACAGCTTACTGCTATGATTTGCACAAATTTTCAATGTTTTGTCACGTCGCATTATTATTCGATAAGCTTCTTTTGTATTATGTTTCATAATTTTAAGTTCACCAACTCCCCTCTCTTTCCAAGTAGCACCTTCTTCATCATCCATGTGAAATCTATATAGCTTACAACGTCTAAATAAAAAATTAATACTTCAAATTTTCCTAAAAATTAAAACCACAATTTTTCTTACAAAATATTTATATCAAAGCTATTTTTCGTTGCTGCGTGACTTCATATCAAAAGTAAATAACAGAGAGTAATATTTGATGAGAACTCTACAAACATTAAATTCTAAAAATATTTTATCTTGAACTTAAATTTATGTTTATATACATTTGAGACGGATAAGGCTGTGGTAGAGAGCCCAGGAGAAAGAAAATAAGCCAAAATCTTAGATGAGTAAAAGTTGTTGTATCACAATAAAATGTCTTGATCTTCTAAACAGGTTAAAGTCAGAAAAAATTGCTTTAATTTTCCATAATGCCTTACTTAAATAAGATAATAGAAAACCATTCAAAAATAATTCTTTTTCGGAAATCTGCAACATGTGCAGAAAGTTCCTTTTTAATATCTAGATTCATAAAAGTGCAAATTTCAGTCCAAACTTCCAACTTTCACTTCAAAAAGTAAAATGACATAACTATATAAAATATAATTCAATATGTATAAAAGTAAAATCAGCTTTGCTATAAATCCTAGGCAATTCCAGCCATAAGACTTGCCATCATGTCATGTCATGGTTTTTAGCCGTAAACTTGCAGCAGTAAACTTTTAAACTTGCAGCAGTTTCATCCTTAATTACTTTGCAGCTTGTGAATGGTACGTCATACAGTAGAATTGGTTAGTCATAAGAATAGTGTAACAGTATATTATGCCTAACCATTTATTTTAAAGTATGGTTTGGCTGCTAAATTCAAAAATGGTTCTTTTATTCTGTCTGATATTGCAAACAAGCTTTAGTAATTTTATCAACTGCAAGCCACTTCATCACTATCATGAACAGCACTCATAAAAATGCTAAGAACACTCCTGCAAAAAAATATCCATATATATAAAACCATATATACAATCTATTGCAAAGTTGGCATCTGCTATGGTTGCTTCTTATTAGCATGCTTGCCATTATCTTACTTTATCTCTAAAATAATCTTACATTTGCCTCTGAATGGAATACTGTTGTCATATTTAGGCTGGTTCTACTAATGATGCTCTTTTTTGTCTACGAGGTCCAAAAACACAATGTGAACATAGTTGAACCTGCTTTATCTGCCAAGTTTGAGCCTTTCTACGATCATCATAAGGTTGCTTCTCTTTCTCTTTTCTACAAATACTATCATGGTTGGTGCTCAAAAAAGCTAATATCTCTATTTCTATCACCAAAATTTATACTCACTTGATTGTCATTCAGTAAAGTCATGTTAATTTTCTGCATCTTTCTCTTAATGCTTTAAAAACCTTTATCTAGTTTTTTCCGCCACATCTCAATTCTTCTTATGGTTAATATTATTATTTCACACTTCCATGTATTTTTTGATATTTTTAAGGTTTTCAGAAAAAAATTTAAGGGCAATTTTATATTAAAATCTGGCTATATTCTAAAAAATTTAAATGTTTATTACAAAATAATAAAGCTCCATAAATTTTTTTAAATTTTAATTCACCTTTCCAAGACCATAAAGATCACTACAGCCAGGGAGGCTACTTTGAGTTGTGGTTAGGACCCTCTCTAACCACAACTCAAAGTATTGAGTTGTGGTTATAGTTTTGTATTTCAGAATTATAGAGTTGACTCTATAATTCTGAAATACAAAACTTGACAAACAAAGCCGCTGCGCTGAGAAACAAGCAGTACTACCAGGGACATGGTGGGGATCAAACTCAGAACTTCTTGCTTATGAGGCGAGCGCTCTAACACTACACATTAATATTAACTTAATAATAATATTAACTTAAAACCTAAAAAAATAAAACTACTATGCTATATTCCTCTAAGATGATACTATACTTTCCAAATATCTAATAAGATATTTGTCAAATGTATAGCAAATGAAAAACCAAGCACAACTTTTTGCTAAATTTTCAAGGTAGCTGAGAAGGTATTTAATACTTGAAGCAAAAACAAAAAAAATCTACATTATACAAAAATAGATAAAGATTTAAAAAAAAACTATTAATAATTTTATTTTATACTTTAATTACTATTTGAGTAAAATTATGAATAAAAAAAGTTTTGTAAAAAAACTTTATTTAAACTTAAATAAAATCTTTTGCGATTTTAAAATTCAAGTCTAAAAATGAAAAATATGCAAAAACAATGGACATAATATGGATAAACATATTTGGGTAGCGTTTAAGTTAAGTGGCTTAAATTAAAACTATTTAGTTGCTTTTTTTTTGAGCTTGTCACAATTATGTCTGAAACAACACACCTTTACATAAATAAAAAAATAGATCATGTGAGGGCGATATTAAGGGTGATGAGGGTCAGGATTAGGGTCAGATTAAAGGTCACAGCTGGTCAGAATAGGGTGAAGATTAATGTAAGATTGTTCTATTTGATAATAAACCCAGACCCTCAAATAAAAATTTTTTTAGACATACTTAATAGAATTCTATCAACCTACGTTGAGGAACATTTGTGATAAATGCAAAAAATATTTTTACTATGCCGCTTACTTGAAGGATTACCCTTATTATTTTTTTTTTAGCTTTTCTATAGAATTAAAGTATGAGGGTAAATTCAGCCAGCCAAGTTACTCTGTTTTATGTAGGTTTATGGAGAGCACAGCCAAATCTTTACTTTATACATATACAGGGCTCGAAATAATAAACTTTATTTTTACGGAAAATCTTGAAGAAAGAGAAAAAAATCTTAAAGAGAAAAAAAAAACTTAAAAAACTAAACTTTGATGATCAAAAAATGAAAAAAACTAGACTTAAAAAACTAAAATTTGAAAAGAAAAATATTTTATATTACATTTAAAAAAACTTTTAAAAACCTTATTTTTACAATGTGAAATGCTTTGTAAATTATATTAAACTAATATATTAATTACATTAATTGTTTTATGGAATATCTGTTTAATCGGATCGGAAACTGGATTTATCTGAATCCAAAACTAGTTATACAAACTAAAGAGTCTTCTACTTTTTCAAACATAATGATAGGTTTTTTATCTACTCTCTCATGCCTAATACAAGGGGTTGTGAGAATAAAAGGAGCAGTGGAAACTTTAGTCCAGATCTATTAAAGATAGTAGGGAATATAGGGGAGAGCCTATAATCAAAACCTCATAAATCTTTTACAGAACACGCACAATTTAATTTGAGTTTGGCTAGTGATCAAATGCGCATTTTTTAAACAGCATATCATAATTTCAATAGGATTTAATATGCTTATATAAGTTTTATACTATCGTGAGAAGTATATCGATATATGAAGCTTAGCAAGATTTTTTTAGGTTGATGATATTTTAAAGCTTACACTTACAAGATTACACCTTATTTTTATTAGTAACTGATATTTATATTTTTTAATTTTCAAAGCCAGTTCACAATGATTTTTTCTTTAATTTTGAGATATAATTTTTTGTTGATAACAAAAAACCATATTTCAAAAAATAATTAATTTTTTGTAATAAAGTTAATAATTGTGGCCCAAATCCAAATTTAAAAAAAAAAAAGAATCAGATATCCGGTCTACTTTTTTTTAGTTTGGATATCCAAAATTTAGGATTTTTTAAATCTGATACCATAATGGAAATTAGGATATCTGGTTATTCTGATATTTTTGCTTATGCCTTACTTGTTTTTTCTATATAAAAAGGAGTACAGCAACCTTACGACATTTGTAAATGGAATTAAAGCTTCCTTAGTATAATAAAACTTGATAAAAATATCGTGGAGTATCTTAAAAATCTAAGCGAATATTGATAATGCAAAAAAAATATTTTAACTAGCTATTACAAAAATATTTAAACTAGGTAATACATAAAGAATTTTCAACTTGAGGTAATCTTTTATCTTTTTTAATTTTTTGCAGCAAATAAAATAATCAAACCAAGACTAAAATAATAAACATACATTTTAAAGTGTTCAACTTCATCTTCTTCTAATGGACAGATTTTTACTT
The DNA here is from genome assembly GCF_038396675.1 of Hydra vulgaris. Taxonomy (NCBI): domain Eukaryota; kingdom Metazoa; phylum Cnidaria; class Hydrozoa; order Anthoathecata; family Hydridae; genus Hydra; species Hydra vulgaris. The sequence continues at coordinate 32,869,663 of NC_088929.1, forward strand.
TTTCTAATGTTACAAGAGGTGTTACGTGTATTTCTCGTTCTGGACTGCCAACCACCACTGGAATCTAAAAATTATTAGTAAATCAATTGTTAAAAGTGCTGAAGTTGTTGTGTAAAACTGTTTAAAAAAATAATAAATCAATTGTTAAATAATGAATACAAATAGAAATGAAATAAATGATTTGTATGTATGCCTGTGTGTTTATGTATGTAAATATGTAACATTATTTAAAGTGAGGCAAGATGAGGTTGGATACAATCCTTGTACATCACTTCTTAAATAGAAATCATGATTTTTTAACCATCTGCCAATTTTATAACTTCTAATATAACAATGATTAGGCAAGATATTTGGAAATCATTGAAACCAACCCATTTATTTTATTTGCTATATTAAATATTAATTTAAGGAAAGGAGAGCAATTACAATTATATTTCCTAGGACCAACAATGTTGTATAAAATTTTTTTTAAAAATTATATAAAATACAAAAACAAATACTTGGTCCAAAAATAATTTAAAATAAAAAGAAAAGAAAAATTGTTCCATACACGCTAATCAAAATGTGTAAAAACCATTTACAAAATATTGTGAATGATTCTTAGTGACTACTAGTTTTATAGTTTGTTCTTAGTGATTCAAATTCAAAAAATCATTACTACCAGGTTTTGCTATCATTATTTTGTCAAATTTTATCGTCTCTATAAAATTCTATTGTCTCTATAAAGACTTTCTTAACAGCTTTCTATAAAATTCTATTGTCTCTATAAAGGTTTTCTTAACAGTCTTTCAGCTTCATTTGAGGATGAGATGTAGCAGCAATAACATAGATCCTAAATAAACTGCTGTATTCAAACAAATGCAGGAAACACTGATTTATGTTTGAAATAAACCTCTTAATTAAACTTCTACTGTGAAAGCTGCAATAACATAGATCCTAAATAAACCGCTGTATTCAAATAAATGTAGGAAACACTGATTTATGTTTGAAATAAAATCCTTAATTAAACTTCTATTGCGGATCACTATAAGAAACATTAGTATGAGGAACTCTAGAAAACAATTATTTTTCCTTTGAAGTTTATCCAGAGCGTCAGCAATTATTTTCATTCTTCTAGCATTTCCTACTTTACTACTTTGAAACAACGCAGTTTCAGTGGATCCATAATTTGGGAGAACTTCTCTTTAATATTTCTATGAGAATATTACAGAAGTTTTATTGAAGACACCAGGCAAGACTTAATAGAATTTTTCATGACATATTTCAACTTTTGGAACCAAAAAGTTGATATATGGTAGTATATGTAGAATTCTATTGAGTTCCCCCTGGTGTCTTCAATAATATTATAAATAATTTTTTAATAGGAAAAGTAGGAATCACTTCAAAGTTATATCCTTTATAAAACTTGGCGAAAATGTTTGGCAAAAATCTTAGAAAATAAGGTCAAGACCAAGGAATTCTGATTCTAATAAGTCTTACTTGCTCCTCTGACATTTTCTTTCAAAATGATTTAAGGGATAAACAGAGACTCTTAAAATGCGAAACAAAGTTAGAGAAATTCGCGCCTTGTCACTGTTTTCAGTTTGAAATCTTTTACGGTTATTGAAGACATAAATTTTACGGTAACCCGATAGTTTTTTGTAAAAGCTGTAAAAGGGTTCAGGGTAACAACATCAGTTTTTGCTGTCCAACAAAATCTGTAAATATAATGAAGTATAACTACATCTGTTCTACAACATTTGTGAATACACTGAGGTATAGTAATATCTGTCCAACGACATCTAAAATCTCGTTGATGTATAATAGTCTGTGTAAAAAGTATATGATTACTACAAATATAGTTACATCTTTTCAATTATTTAAGTATAATAACATCTGCGCAACAACATCTAGAGATTTTACAGATATAGTTACATATTTTTAATTGTTTTAAGAATAACTACATCTGTACAACTACATCTGTATATTCTACAGTTGTAGTTACATCTTTTCAATTATATTTTATGAAATTGATAAATTTTAATGCGTTATTTTAAACAGATGTAGTTCCATATATGGCCTTTTTCAGATGTGGTTACATCTGGAAAAAAATATTAAATAATAAGACATTATTTTAACCAGAAGGAGTTACATATATGGTTTTTTTCAGATGTATATACATCTACTACATCTGGTTAAAATAATGCATTTATATTTAAATATTTTTTTCTAGATGTAACCATAGTTACATGTAAAGAATAACCCTTTCAATATTAGAAGGCCACAGACTTTAGTTCATGTCATGGTCATAAAAACTGAACAAAATCTTTTGTTCAGTTTTTATGACCATGTAAAGCTTGTGGCCCCCTCAAATTGAAGGGGGGGGGGGGAGGGGTTCATGGTCATAAAAACTGAACACTGAATAATTTAAATATAAAACTTGAAATCTGTTGATGAATACATAACTAGATTATAATTGTGAAAAAATAAATAATTCAACTCATTGCCCTCACGTTTAGGGGAGGGGAGGGGGCAAAGATCTTAAGGTTACTTGTTCCCATTCTCCTATCACAGTAATTTTTTTTCGTAAATAACCTTTCGTCATACATATGAATGTAAAAAAATGTGAAATATTCTTTTTGTTTAAAAGTTGGTTATTTCAAGCATTTAAAAAACTTCCTACGCCAATACTGTGGATTGGGTCAACTTTCAGAAATAATGATCAGTCCCCATTAAATTTTTTTTTTTTAATTTTATAGGAACAAAGAACATAATCTAAAAATGTTTTAAAACATATTTTCTCTCGTTTGTACCGGCATAGTAAAGAGCAGTTTCAATAAGATGTTATTGACTTTTTAAAAGTTTTAATTTATGAAAAACCATTTTTCAAAACCAGTAACAGCTGCAAATCTTTCTTAGTATAGTATATACTAATTTTACTGGTGTTACCGGTTTTTCCTTTTAATCTGGCGGTTTTTTGCATTTAATCTGGCGGTTTTTTGCATTTAAAATGGCGGTTTTTTGCATTCAATCTGGCGGTTTTGAAATTTATATCAATTTTAAAATGCATGTTAAAAATCGCTTAAATGATTACTAATAAAAAATATTCCACATATTCCAGTTAAAAATAAATTTAGGTGTAACAAATAGTATAATTCAATAGCATTGAGTGATAATAATAATGATAATAATAATATTAATAATAACAATAATAACAATAATAATAACAATAATAATAATAACAATAAGGTAACGCGTTAAAAAGGTCCCAGCGTCCCAGAGTAGATATCTTATTTAAGTTTTAGAAATAGCCATATATATAGGGCATCATATATATATTTATATATATATATATATGATGATGATTACAATGATAACTATAATAATAATAATGAATTAGTTAATGCGTTAATAAAGTCCCAACGTCCCAGAGTAAATATCTTATTTATGTTTTGCAATGTGCTCTTCTACGTAAAATGCAGGAGGCTGGTCTTACATTGTATTAGGCTTACCTGCAGCCATATATAGCATCAATAGGAATACAAAATATCTGGGAACTTTCTTTTACTTTTTTATTGTAATGATCAACTTTTTCTTTGGAATTAACTTTCACAGGGTGAAAATTTGATCTGCAGTATTCAATTACAGACATTTCTGCATCATCGAAATCTTTGATACTTTTTGTTAAAATTCTTCCATTGTTGTAACATGCGAGTTGTGAAAACGAAAATAAATTTATCGTAAATGTTATAAAATTTGATTTTCACGGTATTTATCAAAAAACGCATCCTTAAGTACAGTGAATTTTCACTGTATTTATAATTTACGATTCTTTACTATTAAAAATTCCTTGAGGATTTTTTCTTATTCTGCGCAATGCACCTCATTCAACAGGACTGCCGATTCGATTGTTTTCATTTGACTTCAGAGCGACTCATTTTTGTCTGTTTCAATTTCTAATAGTCAACAAAATTTATAATATAGACTTACATTAGTCAATATCTAAACGTCGGATCGCCGTTAAATAAACGGTTTAAATAAAAGGTTTAAAGGATACACTTCAAATCTATATAGGTTTGAAGTGTATCATTTAGACATTTTAGTATATCCGTTTATTGAACGTCGATCCAACGTTTAGATAATGACTAATGTAAGTCAAAATTCTAAACGTTTGATCGACGTTTAATTAACGTATATGCCAAAAAGTTTGAAATGTAGATCAAAAATCGAGCGGCTAATTTAGGTCAATAATTGGTCGCTAAACGTTTTGTCAATTTATCGACCAATTTGACTATATATTGACCAATTCTAAACCAGTCTGTGTTTACTGTGCGGGTATTAACCGGGTAAATTTAAAACTACCCATTTCCTGGGTAAATATTTTTGGCCGGGTAATGGAAACACTGGAAAGAATCTGCTGCGCGAAATTTTGGTGTTGAAATATAGATATATATTTTTGCATAAAGAAAAATATATTAGCTAGAAATCCGTTACATTTTTGTTTGGAAAACAATGCTTAGAAACATTTATTTTTGATTTCATTAAAAAATACGATTTTTGTGTAACACAGGCCAACGTTTTATTTTTACTTTTTTTGCATACAATATATTTTTCTTATAGCATTCCTCATTCTGATTTCAAATATGCAATCTTTTTTCTTCTATCGCGTCAAGTTTTAAAGATATCAGGGTTCAAGTTCCAAATAATTGGGGTAAAATCCCTAATATTGTCAAAAAAACTTCTTCAAAAGTATGTCAACTTCTTCAAAAAGTATGGATCTCAAAAAAAGCGTTTTTTTACAGAGATTTTAAAAATAATATTTGTTGGTAATAAAAATGAATATTTTCATTTTATTGATGAAAAACGTTTTAATTTAGATTATTTTGATACACTTCAGCGTTTTTTAATTTTTTTTTTCCAATTAATTTTAAATAAAAAAATGTTTTCTAAAATCTTTGTACGCTTTTTTTGAGACTCAGGTTGACACACTTTTGACACTTTTAGGAATTTTACTCCAAATATTAGGGATTTGAACCCTAATATTTTTAAAACTTGACGTGATAGAAGAAAAAGGATTATATATTTGAAATCAGAATGAGGAATACTGTAAGAATGATATATTGTATGTAAAAAAAGTAAAAAAAAAAGTAAAAAAGTAAAACTTTATTGGCCTGTGTAATATGAGTATGCTCAAATTATCCAATGTTTTTCATGGAAATTTACCTAGTTTAAAGTCCTAAAATTGCAGTGGTTTTAATTGTTTTCAAACAAAAGCAAAACATAGTAAAAAAATACTTAATATTTAAACAATACTAAATATATAGTTTAGTTATTTCAATAATATGGTATAGTTATAGTATAGTATAATTATATAGTAATAGTATAAGTATAATTGTATAAATAATACTATACGGTATAGTATAATTATATAGTAATAGTATAGTATAGTTATTTCAATACTAAATATATAGATTTTGCTTTTATTCATGAATTTTGAAACATCCATATAACAACTGTAAACTTAGTAGCAGGTGATTATGCCTGTGTTTTCTATGAGCAAAAGTGGTGGATAGGAGTTATTGAAGACATTAATCTAGAAGAAAAAGATGTGCATGTCAAATTTATGGGTCTAAATGGTCCTGCACGGTTGTTTAAATGGCCACCAGTGGATAGCCAATGCTGGATTCCAAATGTCCACCTCATTCGCAAAGTTGAAGTACCGACTACGGAAACAGGACTTTGCTACTATTTAGCCAAAAACGACTTGAAAAAAATTGTTTTCCTTAGGAAATAGAGATTTTTATATTTAAACTAATTTCAAGTTTGCTGAGTCTGATATGTCTTATCCATACTTTTTTTTAATCTTTTATTTTTTGTACAATTTATAAATAATGTGAATAACAATACATATCAAATCACTTAAATGGAGTATTTATTTTTTAAAAGGTTTTTTTATACCTTATCATTTTGTTGTAAAAAATTAATAAAAACAATTAAGTTACTAAACTGTTAATTTCTAATTTGATTAATTTGTAAAAAGTTGGGGTAGTTTGCCTAATTTTTAAAACATCGTTTTATGAATCCTAGAATAAACTATATCGCCTTGCTTTGAGAAATACAAAACTAAAGTTTTTAGGTTTAGCAAGTTTTAAGCTCTTTTAGTACCAAGTTTCAGCATCGCAGCATTACTAAAAGCACCATATAAGGGTAATAATAAACGGAAACATTTTTGGCACTTTCCTCCCTCATTTTTCATTCAAAATCAATCAAACTTCAAGTTGCTGTAAATCCTAAACGGATAAGAATTTAAAAAAAAAAATTTAGAGTGTTTTCTAAGTTATGTCTCAAACATTCGCGCCAAATTTCAGAAAATTTGATGATGTTGAATATTTGTATTTTTTGAAAAATTTTTGCCCTATTTCTAAAGTAACGTTTTTTTAACAAGAAAATTATTTCTAGAAAACAAAAACCTACTAATACTTCTGCATCAAAAAGTAAAAAAAAAATAAAGAAATCTAATTGTTGAATTGAAATATAGTTAATTCTTTAGTTTCTTATTTCTACTAGTTTATTTTTTAATGAAAGTTTATTGCTTGGAGATTCTTTTTTTTTTTGTTATCTAAGTTTGATTTTTGTTTGCTTTTAGAAAGTTTTGTTTAACATTCGTTTTATTTTTTTAAATTTAATTTTTTTTTTTAAATAAAATGTTTATGTGTTTTTATATTTTTTTTCTAAACGAATTGTTTATGGGTTATGGGTTAACTTTATTTTTTCAGAAACAAAAAAAAAGTTAAAATAATCAGTTTAATTAATAATTCTTCTTATTTAATTTCTTCAGTCTTTGAAAATAATTATCAATTTTCTAAAGTCAGGTATATGTGAAATCTCACATAATAAAAATATTGCAGCTCAATGAAAATACTTCTTTCCTTTAATATATTTATAAATTTTTGTTCCCAAATAGAAAATTTCAGATTTACTTGTAATTTTTCTTTGAACTCTTCGAGGTTTATACTTCCAAAGTATTGTGTTGCAACTTACCCCGTTCACTGTTGTAACTTGCTCCGGTACAAGGTTAGTTGCAAAAAATTTTTTTTCATTTTTGTTTTACTATTGCGGAAAAACAAATTTTATATTATATTTATCAATGTTGGTTTACATCACTAAGATCTTTGTTGTAACCCTGATTAAAAGTTTAAAAAAAAATCAGAGTTATATGAGATAAATGCAGTTTTTTAAATTTTGTTGCAACTAGCCCTCGTCTCCACTACTTAAAAGTACAATTATATTATTACTAAATTGTTAGAAAACAAAAACGCCCAACGTGGGGCTCGAACCCACGACCCTGAGATTAAGAGTCTCATGCTCTACCGACTGAGCTAGCCGGGCCGACGATTTTCTGAGCTAAATAATTTTATTTAAAACAACTTTCATAATGTTTCGTGTACTTTAAAAGTTGGTTAAACAACGACAATTATTTTCCTTTGTAAGTAACAAAAATAACAATAACAAGAATATTAACAATAATAACAAAAATAATAATAAAATAATAATAAAGGAAAGAAATAATAAAAAAAGTGAGATTAATTATAAAAAATTAATAAAAAAGTTAATTTAAATTTATTTTGTTTCAAATTGTGAAACAAAAGTTTGAGTTTATATAGCGAGGTACCTTAAGCTTTCGATTGTTTATATTTCTTGTTGAATGCGTATGTACCAATCCAATTTTAAATATTTTTGAATTTTACATAGGAATTTACAGCATTTGAAATAATCATCGCAAGACTTTTGAAATGGACTTCTTCCCACTTGAAATTTGAAAAAACTTTTTCTTCTTTAAAAGTATTTTTAACTTACCTTGGCATTTGTGTAAGGTTTTTTTGTGCTCTTTGACCTTTGCTAAAGGTTTTATTCTTTGACTACTTTAGTAATTAAGTAATTTTCGGATAAGAAAAAATTGGTTTTACCTGCATATTTTTGTATTTTTAATTTCTCATTCATCTATTAATAATCTTTTATACCGCAGTTTCGCTGAATATAGCCCGGGTGAATAAAAAAAGTTTTTTCAATACAAAAACATGCCCGTAAAACCAATTTTTTCTCATCCGAAAATAACTTAATTACTTAAGCCGTTTAATTAAAAAAACAGTAATTGCTCTAACTCAGCGTTTTGGGAGGAATTGTTCAGCTTTACGTGAATAAAAATTTGAGTAAAATCACTTAAATTTTTATTAGCGTAAAGTTAAGCACTTTGCTCCAAAAACGCTGAGTAATTGCTCAACTCTACGTAAATAAAAATAAAAGCAAAATTCCTGAAGTTTTTACTCACGTAAAGCTAACCAATTATTGAGTAAAAGCAATTGTTTTTTGTTTTTTTTTATCCAGCATTATATGTCGACCAGTATGATGTGTAATATCAGAACAACCTTGTCTTACCCCTTTTTTGCACTTACCTTGTATTATAATGTTTTAATATAAGAAATAAACCTGTTTGAAAAACAACAAAAAGCTTTCACATGATCTGTGGAAAAGTATATACATTTTATTATTGTTTCTCCACAAAGATGAAATGAGGTCATTTCTTCAGTATCATAAACGTCATTTAGAGTGCCGGTCTTTACTCAACAAGTCTTTAAACTTTTTATAGAGCTCTACGATTAAATTTTTATAGAGATTACGATTAGAATGTAAAACATTTTGAACTTTTGAAAGTGTGCTGAAAAAACGTTCTGCTCGTGCAAAGGTTACCAGAATAGTACAAATGATTCACGCACAGCTAAAATATTAAGAAAAAAGATAGTTCTAACGTCGCGATTTGCATGCTTCCCTAAGACCTGAACCAGCGATGTCTTCGATAGGTAGAAACCCCAAAAAGTTGAGCAAACCACTTGCTTTTGGTGATTAAGACCAGGTGTGCAGTCCGAAATGAAGGAACAATATTTCAAAGTTTAAACGTTATTTATAGGTTTTTGCAAGGAAGCATCAGAACAATTACCTCATTTGAACTGTTTTGCCCAAATAATGATAATAAGTTTTCTTTTATTTATACGTTGTAAATGACGACTTGCCTAACAATTTGACCTATACCAAAAAACTTCCATTGTTTGGTTATAGAATCAATCCAAAGTGCAACAAAGTTCTATATTTTCTGCAAGAAACTACACAGTTGAAATGATTATTTTTAAAACATTGTTCCAGTGCTGAGTCGCTTTTTTTCACGAGTTTTTGTGTTTATTTGTTAATTGTATTTCGTTCTTTCAACCAATTTTTCAGCTCAATCCAACACCAATCGCTAGAATATGCTTCATGAACTATTTGAGAACAATCTGAGAATAGTCGGTAGTAATAAGCAAAAAACAGTATTTTTATAGTTTAAATAAACTAGTCAACGAACATTTGAGCATTTCCTATTTTGTAACTTTCTTTAAAAAAAGATCACACATTTTTTTTTTTAGGTGCCCTAAGAAGTCCTAACGGTCTTGTCACAGAGCTACCCGGAAGTGAATTAACCAGGTAGTTCACGCCTCCTACCTTACCGTGACGCAAAAATATATCCAGAGTTCGTTTCGAACCTGGATCTCCTCCCAGCAAACATGACAACGTTGAATCAACGTTGAAAACCGGTCGCAAAAGATGTTGCGGAAACGTTGACAAAGTAATCGATTTTGCAAAGATATGTAACGTTGTTTAATAGACGTTGATTAAACGTTATTGCGTAACGTTGAAAAAACGTTACTAAATGACGTTACAAAAGCGTCGTAACTAAACGTTGAAAAAGCGTTACATAAAAAGCGTTGAATAAACGTCGCAACTTAGCGTTGAAAAAACGTTACCTAAAAAGCGTTGCATAAACGCTGTTAAAGCAGTCTATTTTGCAAGGATTTGTAACGTTGTTAGTAAAACGTCAATTTAACGTGACTCAAAGACGTCGAGTGGAGGTTGAAATATAACGTTGAATCAACGCTTAAATGCGCTGTATAAAATATCGCAAAATATTATTAAACGTAATTAAACGTGGCTATAATATATATTAAATTGGCAAATAAAACTAAATTGTAAGTTGAACTCTGCCCTCGCAATATTTCCAAAATCAATTTTTAATACAAACAGTAATATACGATGATAAATATAAAAAAGCTTAACATTACAATTTATATTTATATATATAAAAATATAAATATTTTCTTTAAAATTTATGTGTGTGAGTGTTTGCATATATATTTATGCAATATATAAAAATACAATTAACAGGATATCGTATCGATAGGCCAGGATATCATTGAGATACAGAATCTAAATCAAAAAAAAAAACTTGTACCATTAGTAGTCTGAAAGCAAATGTAAAAAAAAAATGTTATT
>NC_088929.1:32885000-33075000 GCF_038396675.1 Hydra vulgaris
CGTTTAAATTTACCGCGATTTGGTATACAATAACAAACATTGATTCAACGTTGAAAGCGCGTTGTTTTTGTGACTGTAACGCTTTTTCTACGCTGCGACCGGTTTTCAACGTTGATTCAACGCTGACATGTTTGCTGGGCTGCTTTATTCAGCAAGCGCTCTAACCACTGCGCAACGGCCGCACTATAATGCCGTTACTTAAAATTTTGCGAATACTTTGTTTCAGAATCACGAATCGATTTTCTTCGACCAAGTAAAAAACACGTTAGTTATAGCTAATTAAAGATGGCCATAATATCTTTTCAATCTTAATCGATTATCTGGGTCTCATTTGGATTGAATTTGAACTATCAAAATTAATGTAGATAAATTTATCTACAAATTATGTAGACTTGATAAATCTAAAAGTTTCGAGCATTTAAATAAATTGTTTTACAAAGCTTTTTTTAAAACAAATTTATATTAGTCCATTTTATCTATGTCGTATTTATATTTTTGTATGCTTTTTGAAGTTATATCCAAGGTGAGTCTTAATTTGTGTTATATTCTCGTTTAGATACGATTAGAGTTTTTTTTTTAGTAGAACTCAAAGACATTCAAAGTCAATAGTCTTTAGGAGGAGAGTAATTTTACACCTTGAAGTTAATGCTTCAGACGAAGATATAAAGAGATCTTCTCACATATCATCTCAAAGATGAAGATTTAAAAGTAGAATTAAACTTTACTAGCGCAGTTGAAAATGAATTCGGTGAAGGTATTTATTGAACTAATTAAAGTTTTTATTTTTTTCAAAAGCTTAAGTTAAAGGTAATGGTTATTGTTACAAAATGTAATGAAAAATGTTTGTTTTTTAATACCAAATAAACAATTTTTTTTTAAAGTATTACCTTATTCATTGCCATCCCCACCAAAGAGAACCTCAAAAATCAGGTAAAGAAGCTTAGACACGTTTTATTGTTGAGAAATTATCAATTAGCTTTGTATTTTTTTTTTATACAAATTTTTTTTATACAAATTTTATCTATAGAAAAAATTTGAAAACTAATTTAAAAACAAAAAACAAAACATTAATAATATTTTAATGAAGTAATGATAGTGGTTGTCAAAAAAACTTAGAAAAAAAGGAAATTCAAATTATAATTTATTAAAATGTCATTAAAAGCAATTCGAAAATCAGAAGAAAAAAATCATTCATAAAAAAAACTAGTTAATCATCTCAAACTTGCTTAAGAAATTTGAGTTTTCAGATCAATAAAAAAACATCTAATAATTATGGTAAATATGTGTAAATGGTATTTTATTAACTAGACTTAATAAAGTTCCTTTAAAAAAACAAAAGGTCATTGTTGGCAAGTTAATTTTATGCTAACATATTGACATTTTTTCCTTTTCAAAATTTCTTTTTCAAAAACTCTTGCATTTATAAAAACAACACGATAAATCTTATTTCAAATTCTGGTATATTATGACATAACTAGTAAAATTACCTTTGATTTACTCATTCATGAACAAAATCCATCATAGAACTACGAACGTCACCATAAAACTACGAACGTCACCATAGAACTACACACGTCACCATAGAACTACGAATGTCACCATAGAACTACGAACGAGTCTCAAAAGCTACTAGAATTACTATTAATTGTTCTTTTAAAAGAAATCCAGGCTTGTCTAACAGAGAAAGAGTTTAAAAGTACAATTTTTTTTTTTTGGTAAGAAAAGTGAAGAAATACTACAATTACAAGTTTTTCCGAGCAATTAAATACCCATATCGTTCTGACAAATAAAATTCTACTGCCAAAACACGAGAAACGAAAAGTATAAATCCAAGTTTTGAAAAAATTGAATTGATGCATTTTAATGGAAGACGAGACTTAAATAAAATATGGCTTTAGCCAACTTCCTTGTGACAAATAGTAAACTTCAACTGTTTGTGGCAGTGTAAGCAACAAGTTTAAATGCAAACTTGTGGACAAAAAATGGCAAAAAATAGTTTGAGTGAAGTCATCAACTCTGACATCAGAAACTCATATTCAAGAGTGCCTTCAAAAGCAACTTTTGCCACTCATTTGATTGCACTCTAGACTTTGTTTGTTTTGGCTTTACTTAGCTTTGGGCCACTACGATAAAAAAAACTTCAAAGTGGTATAAATTGAGGTTAATTTTGTACCAAAAAAGCTCAATCCGCTAAATTGCCCACCATTCCGGACCAACGAAAAATATTGGGGTAATGGCAAAGGATATTTGGGTAAAACAAGCAAGATTATTGATTCAGTACAAGCATTGCTAAAGACACTGTCAACCATAAGCAAGAAAATGAATATAACAGTAGCTCAGAAATCAGTGGGCACCATCACCAGTAATGTATGATTATTTCTTAGAAACAAAGAAAAAATGTGAAACTAAAAGTATTTTTATACTCTTTAATTTCTTAACTTTAAATAAAATTAAAGAAATTTGTAAAAAACAGTTATTTAATTCATTTTTGAACAGATTTTTCTTTGATCTCATGCTTTATAATCCAAATGTGTGAAGCCTAAACCTAAAGTTGTTTTAAAAGTTACTACACAATTTGTTATCAAATTTGAAAGTAATGCCCAAGACAAATACTTGCAGTCATTGATTACAAGAAAACGGTTTAGATTTGAAGAACTGAGAAAAAAAAAAAAAAAAAAAGTCTAATTTATTATAAATTTAAACATTAATATAAACAGCGTTTAAAAAATGTATGCAAAAAAGCTTTTTGCAGTGTGCATAGAATTTCTATGAAAAAATTAGACGTTTATGTGTCTTCTTAAAAAACAAACAAAAAGAGCCGATATAACACAGACGTAAATCTCAGAGATTAAGATGCAACGCATTACCTGACGATACATTAATTAAGGTAAAGGAGCATACCGAATCATTTCCTGTTAAATACGTGCGCTACTATATAAAAGTTTATATATAAAATTCTTTTATTATTCAGATGATAAACTCAATGTGAAAATAGAACCAGCGTCGAACCTCGGACCTCTTGGTTCTGAGCCAGAACTCTAACCACTATTATTTAATAATATTTTAGAATTTTAATACTATTTTTATTCTTACTTTTTTTTTGAATATTAAAAAAAATTGATTGTAACATAAATAAACAAGTACTTTTTCTAAAGCTTTTGGTTACTCCTAATCAAAAGCTTTAGAAAAAAAATAATTTGTTGTCATTTATCAAATGTTTTTGCTTTACTAAAGATGAATATAAAAGCATATTATCATGTCCCACCACGCTTGTATGGGCTAATTAAAGCTCATATAAATATTTACAGCTGTAACTTTTTGCTCTATTTTTAAATTGTTTTAAAGAAATGGTTTTTAGCTTATTATTCAAAAGTGTGTTCCATAGTTTAAGATTTTTATTTGCAATTGAAAACTTAGTAGCAGAATAGTAGATTTTAGGTCGAATGTAATTGTTTGCTAAAAAAATGTTTTGGGTATAGATGATTTATTAAAAATTGAGTTAAATATGATGCGTGCAGTTTTTTTATCGACTTTGAACATTAGAATAAGAACATGATAAAGCACAGAGTGCTAAGTTGACCGCAGGGTTTTATGTCTGAATTTTTTTGTTCCCTATCAAGACACCAACCAAATATTTGTAAAAAAATTAATTTTAAATTCACATCTATTAAAGGGTGTCTGAAAAATTGCTTTTTATGTGCACCCAGACCCCAAAAGGTTGGAAAATATTATAACTTTTTTTTTGTAACCTGATTAAATATATTGATGAGGTCTGAAAATATATTGAAAATATTTGATTTTGGTTTGAAAGTTTAAGCTTTATAAACTTTTATTGATTAAAATATTTTTAGAATCAAGATGTCTATGAACTATTTTAAGTGGTACTTTGTTTCCTAAAAAAATATTTTTAGAATCAAGATGTCTATGAACTATATTAAGTGGTACTTTGTTTCCTAAAAAAATCTATCAAAAAAATATTTTTAGAATCAAGATGTCTATGAACTATTTTAAGTGGTACTTTGTTTCCTAAAAAAATCTATCAAAATGCTAAAATATATTACTTTACTTTATATTGCTATCAATACAAACTATATATACACACATATATATATATATATATACATATATACAAAAAAATGCACCGATTTTTATTCAACTATCTTCAAATAATGAGAATATACTACCTTGACAGCCGTGTCTTAAAATAGAATTTCTGAAACACCAAGATCCAAAGTTTTGCCAAATCTTTAAAAGTAAATCTCCTAATACATTTTTTTTTTAATTTTGTTTTTTTTATACAACTTCAATATATTTACACATCGTTACGTTACAATTACATAATATAATATAATGCAACGTAAAAAATAAAATTATATATAACATAATATTACCACGTATCATAATAAAAAGTGGTTTAACAAATATAACTAAGTATAACGTAAACTAATAGTGTTTCTTATCATAAAAACATGTTGTTGTAAAGGAAAACTCGTAGAAGTCTGAGAAGACTTATCATCGAGTACCTCTTTAAGTGGTTAAATAAAGTCTATTTTATATTTATATATAATCAGAAGTGGTTAAACAGTATACAGTCAGTGATACACATAAATATTTTAGTATAAATTTTGTTGCTAAGTTTAATACATGTCAATATAATTGTTGATATTAATTATGAGGTGTTTTAATTTATTTTTCAAGTTGGAAGGATTATTTACACCACCGATTAATAGATTTACATTACAATAGATACATTTACACCACCGATTAATAGATGAGGTTCTGGTAGAGGGATTTGATGTTGAATTTCAACATCTGGATCAACATCAAGATAAATAAGCCTAAAAATATTAAAGCATTAAATAATGTTGTCTGGTTGATAAAATAATGTTAATTGGTTGATAAAATAATGTTGATTGTTATTATCTAACGTATACCTTTTGTAACATAACATTATCGTATTTCATTTCTTTCATGTTTGCACCATTTTTCTCGATGAGAAAAGATGTTTATATCTAATTAAATCCTTCTCTTATTTTAGATAAATTTTGAAATATATATTATTACCAAAGCTTCTAAATGTTCTTGGCCCTCCAGCATTTACTTCAATTTCACCTTCACAATACATGTACGCATATTTTCCACAATGAGAGCTAATTCCCAAAACAACGTTATCTAGCTTCAAATCATATGCTAAAAGTAATTTGAAACAGTTAATTAAGAAATTATGAAAGTAAAAATAGTATTTCTTATAATTATGTTATTTTTGTCAATATTTTGTGTTGTTAAAATTTACTATTAAACCTATGCAATAAAAAAAATCATGTTTTATTTAAATAATCTGCAAAGAAAGAAGGTCTTTCAAAATTTAGTAGCTCAATAATCTTTCTGACAGGTGTCAAAAATCAATTTCTGGATTTCGGTGTTTAAAAAGTTCAATTTTTAGCAATTGTAGCAAATATACCAGATTTGCTACAATTGCTAAAAGTTGAACTTTTTAAACACCGAAATCCAGAAATTGATTTTTGAAAGCGGGTGTACCTTTTTCATCAATATACACGACATTAATACATATCTTCATAAACCCACCTCCAGAATCCATTGACACTTGCACTAAAGTCTTATAAAGATCAAGTCCTCTGTTACTAATTATCAATTTAACAAAATCAGATGTGTCTTCCATTATAACAACATCTCTCTCAACCAAACAACCACCTGATTTCTCAAACAAAATTTGTCTAACATTATAATTGCTCTTGTTTTGAATTTTGACCAATCATTCTAAATTGTATAATTAACAAAATCTTTACAAACATAAATGTTATAAGTTGTTTGATATATTCTGAGTAATAAAGTATTTTTTTACCTGTACAGGCCTGTAGGAACAAAAATTATATTAGGGGGCAATACTACTGAGTAGGTCAAATAGTAGTAGCTTAAAATTTTTTGTCAAAGGAACTTAAGCCAAAAATACGGATACAAATTTGGTCTTTTTCATCCTTTTTTTCTTTTATTATTTAATATTTAATTGCTTTCTTGTTTCCTAAGAACTAACTTCAAAATTATTTATTTGAAAAATTGTTTGGGGGGGGGGGGGAGGAATTACCTTACTGACACACACACACACACACACACACACACACACACACACATCCGGTTGCTGCGGCCTGATATATATATATATATATATATATATATATATATATATATATATATATATATATATATATATATATATATATATATATATATGTATATATATATATATATATATATATATATATATATATATATATATATATATATATATACATCGATTTTAGCCATTCAATCTCTAATATTTTAGTTTTTGCTTATAAAACAAACAAAATATACCAAACTGCCCCAGATAATCACTATAAATTATTGCGCGATAATATTTCTAATAATTACGCAAAAGCCCCGAAAAACTTAGAAAATTCAATTAATTTAGAAGGCCAAAACATTGCTGAAACAATTAATTTAGAAGCTAGAATTGAATCAGTCGCACCAGCGCAAGCTTTTATCACACTAAAAGATCATAAACCAAAATTTCAAAATAAACTCCCTTGTAGGCTAATAGTACCTTCAAAAAGTGAACTAGGGCACGTTAGTAAAATTAAATTAGATGAAATAAATAATATTATTCGAAAAAAATTAAACAATGCAACACTGTTGCAAACAGTGGTATTTTTCCACAGTTTGCAACAGTGGAAAAATACCACTGACGTCACAAACAGGTAAAATTAATAATAAAAATGAAAGGCCGTTATACAATTTGATATTAATGATTTTTACCCCTCAATTACAGCCGAAATTTTAGATAAAACGATAGAATTTGGAAAAATCCACACTGAAATTACAGACGACACTATTCGTCTAATTAAACATTGCAGAAAAATCTTACTCCATTTTAATAACGAGACGTGGAAGAAAAAAACCACGCACGAGTGCTTTGATATAACAATGGGAAGTTACTACGGAGCAGAAATTTGCGAATTTGTAGGCTTATATATTTTAAATTCCCTAGCTAAAACAGATTTAATCAAATAGGCTTGTATCGCGATGATGGTTTAATTATAACGCAAAAAAAATAAGGGCCTCAACTTGACAAAATCAGAAAAAATAATTTACAAATTTTCATTTGTAAAATATTTTTTCTGATTTTTTTTTTTTTTTTTTTACATTTATTTTTACATTGGCTTCCAAATTGAAATTAACATTAATTTAAAAATTTTGAATTTTCTTGATGTCACATTTAACCTCTCGGAAAATTCTTATAGGCCTTATAAAAAACCTAATGATGAATTGAACCTGTCATTTCGAAAAGGACATAAGTCCAAAACTTTTAGCAGTTAGTTTATAAGTTTGAATTAAAAATTTCTGTATGATTTATGTTTTTTTATAAAAAATAAAAAATACATAAGTTATATACGTTATTTATTTATCTACTTCTATGTTTAATTTCTTTAGCAACCTAGACATTATTTTAATAAAAATCATATTTTTGTTGATTTTGAAAAGTTTTAGTAAATGGACTTAAGCCCTTTTCGAAATGACAGGTTCAGTTATCGCATATTAATATAAATTCAAATCATCCCCCTCAAATCTTAAAACAAATTCCGATTTCAATTTACAATAGGCTAAATCAAAACTCTTCTATTTTTATATATTTTGAAAATATTTTAACTCTTCCAAACGCGTGTATGACGATGCTCTTAAAAAAAGCGGATTTAAAAATTTCGAGCTAAAATTTGAAACAAAAATTGCAAAAAGCGAAATAGAAATAGAAATATAATTTGGTTCAACCCTCCATACAGCAAAAAATTTTCAACAAATATTGGAAAAGCGTTTTTAAAATTAGTTGACATACATTTCCCTCCCTCTAATAAATTGCACAAAATTTTTAACAGAAACACTATTAAAGTAAGCTATAGCTGTACAAAAAATATTGAAAGAATTATAAAAAACCATAATTTTGCATTGATTAATAAAAATGAATTTCCCAAAGAAAAAAATACTGAAAATTGTAACTGCCAGCAAAAAATTAACTGCCCTTTGAATGGCAATTGCTTATCAAAAAATATTATTTACAAATACATTGTTTTCTCGCAAAACAACCCTGATAAACAATATATTGGCTTAACCGAGGGCAAATAGAAAAAACGTTATGCCAGCCACAAACATTCTCTTAAACATAAAAAATACTCAAAAGAGACTATGCTATCAAAATATATTTGGCTACTGAAAGAAAAAAATATTAATTTTAAATTAAACTGGTCTATTTTAAAAACTTCGCCTGCCTATAATAACATTTCCAAAAAATGTATACTTATGTTTACAAGAAAAATTTGAACTTATTACTCATTTAGATCAAAAAAATTTACCGAATAAAAAACCTGAATTAATTTCTAAATGCAGACATGAAAATAAGTTTCTTTTAAAAAATTATAAAAACAAATGACCAGTCTAAAATTATTCTAATTCTAAAGAATTCTTTTCATGATTTTTTAATTATTTTATGTAGTTGATGCAACTTCCTGGTTGCAAAACACAACAATTATTACATAATTAACTATAACAATTCCCAACTTCCAGTGAAATAACTTTTCTATAATTTGAACTTTTTGATGTTTAGATTATATAAATGAGAAATAAAAGAGTCGCTTTGATTCTTGTGGGACGCCTTTGGTTGTGGGGCGCGGCAGGTAATTGAAGCTAAAGCCGTTTTTCCATTATTAAATGAGATGTACTTTTTCCTGTTTGTTAAATAACTTCTAAACCAAAATAAGTTTGAATTTTCAATGCAATTATTTTTAAGTTTATATAGAAGAATATTAAGTTCTACCGTATCAAAAGCTTTACTAAGATAAACAAAAATGCCAAAGGCAAACTTTTGTTTATAAAAGGCTTTAAATATTTCATTGACTAGACGAATAATTGCATGATCGGTTGAATAACCATATTTAAATTCAAATTGTTTATTGTAAGGAACATTATTTGTAGTTTAACACTCTCCAAAATCTTGAAAAAACAAGTAAGATTGGTCAGTAATTTGAAACATCAGAAGTTTGAAAAACTGATGTAACCTTTGCAATTTTTAAGGTTTCAGGAAAAAACCCCATGTTTTATAGATATACTAATTAATATGTAAAAGTGGTATTGTTTAATAACATATAAATTTAATAAGTAGGTAGAAAGCAATTAACAATACTAACGTTACAGTTAACAATACTAGCTCGGTCTGGGTTGATGTTCCTAAAAATTCTGTTCTCGGCCCGCTCTTCTTTATTCTCTAAGACCACACCTTTATTATGCAGTGTCTTTTTGGGCCCCGTATATAAAAACTTCATCGCAAAGCAATAAAATGGGCTTCAAGCCTGAGACATCTTCAATTCTACGAAAGGCTAAAAAGACTATATCTACCATCACTTGAGTTTCGGCGCCAACGATGCGATCTTATCCAAATTTTTAAACTAACACATCGATTTGAAATAACCAATGATGTATATCAACCAAAATTTATTAACTCCTTGTCACGTGGTCACCATCTAAAAATAAGGTGTGAATATATTCCAAACTGTCTTTCAAAACACAACCAACTACATAATAGATCAGCAAAATACTGAAACGAACTACGCGAGTAAGTAACTTTCTACTCACTATACTTTCTTTTAAAATTAGACTAGTTAGGGATAAAATTTGGAACGAATATCTATAAAAGTGGCTGGGTTATAACTAAAAAACGGTAATGGCTGTGAAGACAAAGTTATGTAACATACTTTATATTATTTACGGTTTCAATCTTACCTAGTTTTTAGCATTTTTAATTCTCTACAAAACTTGTTTTATTTTAAGTTAAAATAATTTATTGTTACAGATAAAAAAAACAACAACCCGTTAAGAACGTTTGTACAGCTTTTATTTGAAAAATCGATCTAAACGGAAAAGTTTATAGTCGATCACTTTCTTGCAGAAAAATTTCTATTACTCCATCTATACTATTATTCGACGCGCTAAAAATAGTTCTGAGGCACCAAAGAGTCTCTGAAAGTGGTAAGATTGCCAAAATAATAACAAAAAGGAACATTGAAAGACCTTAAACAATGTTTGATCACAAAGACGGCATATCGCAACACAAGCAGCTCTGAAATTTAAGTGCACCCAAGTATATATCAGCAAAACATTAAAAACAAAGTCCTTAATCAGGCCAAAGAAAAAGACAAAGATTCTATTAAGAACTTGTGACCAAAGGGAGACAGTTCAACAAAGTACGGTCGGCTGCATCGAATTTCCGCCAATAAATTGTTAATCCTTGAAGACGAGTTGTACATTTTTCACATTTAATCACTCTTTGATTAATAGAAATAATATTTATTATTCAAGCGATGTTTCTCAAACACCAACAAGTGTCAAATTCAACCCCACTAAAAATATGAAAAGAAATTACTCGTTTGGATTTGCTTTTCCGATAAAGGAATATCTTCGTCAAAATTTAGAGAAACTGGCTTTGCAATCAACCAAAAAGTCTACAAAAATGATTGTATCAAGAACAAACTAATTCCATTTATCAAAAAGCATCATTCTGATGACTAATACATTTTTTGGCCTGATCTAACACGTCTAATTACGCAAAATCTGTACAAAACTACATAAATGTGAAAAAGATCTTTTTTGTCAAAAGAGAAGATAACCCTGCAAAAGTGCCTGAGTGTCATCCGATTGAAAATTTTGGATATTTTGGATACCTTTGCTCAAAAGATAAGTGCATGAGAATAATTGGAAAGCTGATAATCTGGAGAAATTGCACAACAGAATAAAGTATTGTCTTTCTAAAATGGAAAAATCTCGTGTACAGCGCCGTTTAGATTACGTAAGACGCAATGATTTGATTTAAAAAAATTAATATACCTAAAATACCTTTTTTTTTTCTTTTTTAAATTAAGTTTTTATCTCATGTACCGAGAGAGTTGTGCCCCTTCAAGGTTATTAACGTTTTTTAGTTATAACCCGTTAGTAGGGTGTTTTTGCGTAACAGCTTCACTGTGTAAGGTATGAATGAAAGTTCTTCTGATATGGTCTTATTTTATATGCTAAGTTTGATCCTGCATTAACAAAAAAGTTATTAAGTGTTATTAAGTTATTACTTCTTCAAAAGTTATTAAGTTATTACTTCTGCAACTAATGATTTATTAACAATTTTATTCCTATTAATTTTAAGATTTTTTGGGAAAGTATTTTTGTCTAGATTTTTTTTTTCCTGTTACATTTTTAATCTTCCATGTTTTTTGTGTATTATTATTTTTATTTGCAATTTTTCTTTGAACGTTTTAAAACAGGTTTAAATAAACGCTTATACTTTTTAAATTAGTTTCATTTTGTAGTGTTCCTTTTTTTAATAAATTTGCAATATAGTTGCTGTTTTATTCAAATATAGTCCAGAGGTTTAAACTAAAAATATTTGTTTTGTAATAAATATAATTCACAAAAGTTTTATATGTTTAGTTGCATAAGTATTTTTTTGTAATAAACATATTTTTGTTGGTCCTGAAAAGTTTTTATCAACTTGCTTGTGTCCTTTTTGAAATGACGTGTTCATTTGCTTGATCCTATATATCAATATTTTCTATTAGCTGACACATGTACTTTATACGAAAATTGTATATATATGTGATGTTGTGTATCATGTGATGTTGTGTATCATGTGATGTTGTGTATCATGTGATGTTCTGTATCTTGTGATGTTGTGTATCATGTGATATTGTGTATCATGTGATGTTGTGTATGGCGTATCATGATAGGGTACCGTTGCAGTTCTGAAATTAGATTTAACAAACTTTTCGCAAAGTTTATTGGGATCGAAATGCGGTCAAACAAAACAAAATGGGAAAAAACTTATACCAATTCCAAGAAAATGTGTATTAAAGTGTAATAAAACACTGTTGTAGGGATTTATTCTCACCAGATTCTTGCTACTTTGAACGGTTACCGGCTGGTGTAATTTTTTTAAGGTTTACAAAAATAGGAATAATTAAAGATTCAATGACGAACTTAAAAAAAAAGATGAAAGAAAAAGAAAGCTTTCAAAATTATATATTAAAAAAAAGTTTACATAGTGGATTTTCTTGTCGAAAAGAATGAAAATAATATTAAAATAGATGTAAGTAATATGTATAATCAATATGACAAAGAAATTTGTAAACTCTCAATTAGTTCTGATATAAATACAGAATGCAACATTGTTGATTTTAAAACTGGAAATAGCCATGATTTTATTGTTGATTTTCTATACCATTTATTCATTTATATCAGATTATTATTATATCCATCCGGTCGGAATCACGTGACTATATTGAGAAATCAAAAGTGACTTTATTGAGAAAGCAAACTATTCTATCTAATAAGCAAAGTCAAGAAAATGTTATTTACCAATAACTATGTCCTACAATTATTTTTTAAAGTTAATCAAAAGAAACAGCGGAAAGATGTCTGCGAAACACAAATCTTTTAGGCAATTGTACTTTATTTTTACATACTTTTTAATTTCTGTTTAAATAAAATAATGTCTTACATTGCAGTCTAAATATTATTTTTACCATTTTAAGGTATAAAGTGTATTGATATTTGTTTACCAATACTAAATTATTATGTAAATTAAAAGTAACGTACCAGTAATAAAGTGTGCCGAACAAACATAAAAATTTGAAGATTTAGGAGTTCATTGCTGCTACATGCACTACTATCTACGGCACGATTTATCGTATTCAACCACACTCTCCAATTACTTCATCTTTAGGAAGACTTAACTTCTTAATATTTTATTAAAAAATTAAATTGTTCAGAAATACGAAGGGGTTGTCTGGCCCCCCGGCGAAAATTATTAGTCGGCAAATTAATCACTGGAGTCGGCATAATTCGATCTATAGTTGGTAGTCGGTAGTTTTTTTTAGGCCTTTGTCGGCAAATAACAGATATGTTACCCCTCTCCCTCCTTTAAGATCTCTCTTTTTTTTCTTTTTTTTTTTGCGATATAAACTTATTCATGTCGTAAACCATAATACAAATACAAATAGCAGGGGCAAGAAGAAGACATAATTGGTTTTATCACCAAGCCCCTTAATCTATACCGTAAATATAAAACAACAAAAATTAAAAAACGTAAAAATATATAATATAAAAACGTTTTTCTAAGACCTTATAAAATAAAAATCCTCGCTCCTAAAGTCCTACTTTATTATTAGTAGGACTTTAGGACCGATGGTTTTTTATTTTATAAAGTCTTTATTAGTATTGGTTAAGAAAAATCAAAAAAAAAAAAAAAGAAAATGTAATTACAAAGAAACCATTTTACTAAAAAGCATATAAGCAAGTACGCATAATCCTGAAGCTTTCCTTTTACACCAGCATATACCTTGAAATATGTGAATAATTCTTATAAATCATAATTTTTTTATAAAAAAAAAAAAAAAGTAGAAGAAAAAGAATTGAAGCAATAACAAGTGGGACAATCCTTTTCTAAGATCGTCAAGTTGATAATAACAAACCGCTAATTGTTGGGTAAGTTTAACAGTAGCAATCATTAAAACTTCAGAAAAAGAAATAATTTTTGCTTCAATTTGTTCTTAAACTCATTAAGCATAGCAATTGTTTTAAGTTCATTAGTTAATATTTTATTCCATAATTTTGGCCCTCCAGTAGAAATTGAAAATATAGTCGCCACAAAATAACTTTTGGGTTTAATGTAACTGTTATTTGAAAATCGGGTTAGATATTTATTCTGATTTATTTTAAACAGTGGGTAAAATATTTTAGGAGATGTATTTCTATTAGTTTTGAACATAAATATAAGAACTTGATAGACATTTAATTGATAAATATTCATTATATTTAAATTAACAAATAATGTCTGTCCCTCTTTGAGACGGTCCTGTTACAGTAAATTAATTATGAAAAAGAATAAGAATAAATTAAAAAATTTTACATATTAAAAAAAAGTAGCAGAAGAACGGCTTTGGTTTTCAAAGATGCGGTAGCGATTTCCAAGATTTGCAAGCAATACCCTGCTCTGGTAATTTATTTTTACAAAAAAAAATTGTTGTTTTGTTTTGTGTCATATGATAAACTTATTTATGAACTGCCAACGCTGATACGAAACAAAAATTGTTTTATTTATTTTGTAAAAACAATACGATACGGAATAAAAAAAGGATTTGATTTATTTGTAATGTAACTTAATAGAGCTTTTGTGTATCTTAGATGTAGAGTTTTTACTTTAGATTCATAGAAACTAAGATGAAGTGAAAGCAGTAGCGTATTTTAGTAAAAATATTGTAATATTGTACTAATTCTGATAAAGTTGTTTGATGATTTTAAAAGTTCTTCTTTTTTAATTATCTATTTTTTTCTTTTAGATACGTTTATGAGTCATTTGCGTAAGTAAAACATATTTAATTATTAGTGTTTTTAAACTTTTTAAATTAAATCTCATTGAAAGGCATTTACGGAAGATATTTTTACATATTTAAAGATATTTTTCAAGATAAATCTTTTTTTTTAATCTTATTGAATTAGTAAAGTTATATATTATTTAAGTTAACAGTTTTTTTTTTATAAATAAAGATAAATTGATTTTGCATTTATAATACCTTTTTCATTGCTTTACATTATATATATTTTTTCTTTAACATAGAGTAAATTTCATTTTTACAATAAATAAAATAAAATAAATATAAAAATACATACTGGGCTAACAACAAAATAAAGTTAGAGCAGATAGTTGCTCAAAAAAGCCGTGGCGCAGTGGTTAGAGTTTTTGCTATTGCCCAATAAGCGACATTGGTAAGGCAGGAGGCGTGAATTTCCTACTTAAATGCTCTTACGCGGTGCTTTGTGATAAGACCGTACGAACTTCTGGGTGCACCTTAATTATCACACACAAAAAAAAGATAAGGATAACATTACGTTATCACAATCTTTTCATAAAGTCTCCTTGTACAAGTTAAAATAATCGCTATGGTAAAAAGTTCGTATAAAAAATAGTAATAATAACAAAGTTACAGTTAAATTAGTCAAAAGAAAACTTTTCTTATGATCAAGTTTGAAAATTTTCTTTTTTGTTTGAAACTGGAATAAATTTTAGGACTTTTGACAGCCATTCCATAATTTAGATCTTCGATAAGATATACAAAATTCTGAGAGCTTATAACATTCCTGAGGCAATTTATAGTTGATGTTTCCTTTTATCAAAGGTTTTTATTAGGATATATTTCAAACTTATTGTTGAAGTTTGCTGGCGAGAAGTTGTAGGGTTAATACATAAAAATTAGACGCTGATAGATATTTATTTCAAATATATCCATTATTTTCATATCTTTCGCAAGAGATTTTGCATGTTCTTGTTTATGTTTAGTGTATATGATTCGGCCAAAGTGTTTTTGTAGTCTCTAAATTTCCTGAAGTTTAGTTTAGCATTAATGAAATTGTGAATTAGGCTAAATTATATTAATTTAAGACTTAACATATTGACATAAGGTCAAACTCAATACATTACACCAATAGCTTTGGTAAGTTTTGATTGCATATAGATTATCTGAGGAAGTCAGGATAAATTTTCATGGTTATAATACTCTTTAGTGAGAATAAACCGCAAAACCTATTATAAATTACGCGTGCAAACAAATTTGAGTATACAGAAAGTATAATATAAGTACGATATAGGTCAATAGTTTGTAATGTCCGAATGATCGTTGCATTTGTAAATTGGGATTATTTTAGCTATTTTAATGGCAGCAGAGAAAATTCTAAACTTTAGTGAAAATTTCTAGTTTATAAAACAGAGGTTTGCTAACGTTCCTTTTTTTAAAAAATAATTACGTTATTAGAGATTTTATTATACCCTGACAGTTTTTTTTTAAGTATATATAGTAATTTTAATTAATTATTATATTATATTATATTACATAATTATTATAGTATATTATAGTGTTATGTATAGTAAATTAAGTATATAAAAGTAGAATTTTCATCTCTTTACTTTCGTCGAATCAAACTGGTAGAGTTAACCTTAACATTTGATTTATAAATTCAAATTAAAAAATGTCTACTCTTTATTATGATTTTTTAATTTTATTTATTTAGCTATCAAGTGGAACGAATATTTTGGCAGTCACCAAGTACCTACCACTGAGGTCCTTCAACAAATGGTGTGCAAACAAGTGCTTGCACGGCATTTGTTGAAGGACCAATCAGCGAAGATATTACAGCTTCAGTGAAGATGTTTATTACTTTGATGGTAGTTTTTATATTTTTGTTTTAATTATATTTTTAGATTTTTAAATTTTGTTCGTACTTAATTTCAAACTTTTTATAATTAATTACAGTTTAAATAAACTCTCTGTTGTATATTAATTTGTTTTGATCTTTTATTCGAATATTAATAACTGTTCGCGAGGTTATAATTATTTTGTTCTATCTCCTTTTTCTTTTTGAAAAAAAATGAGTTTTTGATTGCATTATGTACCTCAAAACAATGTTTTTCTACTATACTGAAACCTTAGTTATGATCAAAAAAGTTGCGGAGAAAACGTAAGTAATAAAAATTATTTTATATGACCTCTCCTAAAGTTTTTTTTTTTTAAATCTTTTATCTCATAACTCTTAACTCATAACTACGCGGCGATTTTCATTAAACTTAATGACATATTTTGATTTTTTAATTAACTTAAGTTGCTTTTTATTCTTTTTGTTTCGTAAAATTTAGTGTTGCGTATTTTAAGGACGATCACTTACTTACAACTTATTTTTTATTTCATATTTTCTTACCTATTTGGATATTTTTTAACTACTAGTTTTAATATTTTTTATATTTGTTTTGTCTTCAATACAACTCGTCTTAAATTTGAAATAATATCATCCTCAGAACCAAAAGCTTCTGAGCCAGACCTCTAACCTTTAAGTGATTATAAGGTGCTGCTTAACTACTTATAAACCTTATAAACCACTTTCATATTTAAAAAAAAATATCAAGCGCCACTTTGTGTTGTAAAACGCATACAAACTATAAATTTTTAAAATCTAATGACTTATAATTAAGAACATCAGAAAAATATAAAAATTATGCATTTTTTACCTATCATACTTTGATTATCAATTTTGAAAAACACAATATCGAATGCTCTGGTTTTTGAAAACTCAACATATAAATTATGTTTGATAGGGTTTTTAAATCTAAAATAAATTTAAGATTTAAAAACCCAACATTAAAACAAACAAACATTTAACCTTTACTTTTATTAATAATCATTGAATATGTAAATCAAAACAGGAAACTCACAACATTTTAAAGCAAATGTAAATTGGAGCTAAGTGAATTTGAGTAAAAGATACACAAAATTACCGCGACAAACACCAGTCAAAACCTCCGCATCGATATAAATATGTTAAAAAGCTCAAACTTTTATTTGTATCTACACAACCAATTTTCAATTTTTCAAATAGGCATACCTGAAGGAGTTAAGTTTTTCAAAATTTTAACAGGAAAGTTATTTCTCTTAGATCACCTGTCTTAACTTAAGGTGGCAGCAGAGAAAAAAAGAGGCATTTTTTGAAATTATTTGAAAATTTCAAAAGTTATATTTTTGAAAACATTAGGGTATCTTTTTTCATTGAAACTTGGTCTAATATAAAAAATCTTATGCATTCAATCAAAATTTGCCCTTCTGGATAAAACTGTTTAAGTTCTATGGCCATAGCAATTGCCCTAGCAACGAGTACTTTTGATGTATCTTAGGATTGAAACCTTATCTGGAAATCTAGTTTTAACTTTAAGGCTGCTTTTTGTTTTTTTAAACATTTTTTGTTTATTTAGTCTATAAGCTATACACTGAAGCCCCTAAAACCATTCTCAATTCAAAGCTTCATAAAATAGGTTGTGTTATTGATTCTTATTTCCTTCAGTTAAAAAAATTACAACATCTTCAATTAATTAAGCTATTATTACTTGGAATGGGTTCTGATAAAAGATATAATAAATTACGATCAAGGAAAAGAAAAATGTTTGCTACAAAAACATTAAATGCCAATACATCAACAATAGTAAACAAGGAATTGAGTCAAAACAAATCAGCTCATGTTAAATGTCTCATTTTCTAAAATTGACCCTCCGATTGTCACCCCTGGATGCAATTTTTTTATAAACAGTGATCTTTTTTTATCTCTTATAAATATAGTTGGATGATGCCCTGTTTATATTGCATCAATAAAGATTGAACATCTCTTATTAAAGAGAATGGGTCTTGCCCAGTTTTTTAAAGTTTCATGCACTGAATGTGATTTGAAAATAAGATTTTATTCTTCAAAAGAATGCAGTAGATTGCAGTCTACTTCAGAGAGAAAGAGTTTTGAAATAAATATTCAAAAAATTGCTGCATTTAGAGAAATTGGTAAAGGTTTTAGTGCAATAAAAAAATTTTGTTCTTGCTTGAATATGCCACCACAAATGGCCAAAACAACATATAATAAAATTAATAGTGAGTTACACAATGCACAAGGGTAAAAAATTGACCGATGGTAAAAGTATCAGGGTAGGGAAAGGTCATTTAACTAATAAAGTGATGAACACTCACTGGCCATTTTACAAAATAGTGGTAATCTTTATGGGATGAAAAGGCTGTTGCTGCGGTTTTACACCATACAACAGATGAGCCAAATTTAGAAATCCGATATTAATTCTGTCCGCGTAGCTCTGATTCTTGGTGCAAATACCAAAGTGATATAATTACAGGAGCAAAAACATATAAAGAAAAAATTAATATTCATAAAGCTGTTTCAGATGTTATTGCTCCAATATTTTCTCACAGAGGCCTTGGTAGTGATGAACTTTTGATAAAATGTTTACACGGTGAGCCACTGAATGTTAATGAGCCCTTGAACAATTTGATATGGACACAGTGCCCAAAAAGAGTATACATTGGAAATGATGTTTTTAAAACTGCAGTTGCATCTGCTGTTATTGCATACGATGATGGTGCCCAAGGATTGCTCTCAGTTTTTAAAAAATAAGGCATAGAAAATAGGTAATTTACTATAGAAGGTTAAGGAAAATTTAATATTCAGCGTGTCAAGCAATCTGAAAAAAAGTCAACCAGCTCAGTAAAACAAAGAAGAAAAAAACTTCTTGCAATCAGAAAAGGTTTTAATGATAAAAATAAACTTGAGGAAGGAGAGACATGAGTTAGTGGAGCATTTTTTTTTTTTTTTTGAGTTTTAATGTTTTATTTTCTTTTATTAAACTTTTTAATAAGGTTTTTCCTGACTTAAACTTTTTACGATGTTTGTGGTCTCTCAACAAAGATAACTTTTGATTGGACTAAGCTAATGAGCTGAAATTTTTTATGGTGTTATCTAGTTCTATTTTGAGTGTTCTGAGCGAGGCGCTTTTTAAAGTTTTATAAAAACATGGCTAACAATATGACTTTTACATAAAAATATTTTTCTTCTTTATGAAATTTAAAGTTTGACAGTGAACCTGGCGCGTTTGAAAAATAACAATTTTTTTCTGACTCGCTCAGAACATAGTATTACTAATAAAAAATGCAATTTTAAAATTTCAAGAAATTCTTATCATTTTTCACTAAGTTATCCTTGTTGGAAAAAACATATCAAAATAGGTCAAAAATCTGTTTATGACGTCAACTAATGACGTCATCATTAAATTTTTATGCAATTAGTGTTAATTGTTTTTTTAATAGTATATACTATTAAAATAAAACATTTTAAATTATTTTAATTTTTTGATTTAATATTTAAATATATTTTTTTAGGTGATTTTTTTTATTGACAGGTATTGCACGGTGGTAAATGACCTAGCGACTAGCCAGCTTGTCGCCATCTATTTGTGAAAGACGCGTTTAAGACGTATAAAATACGTAATAATAAGTGTTTTGGACGTTTTAAAGAATAAATTTTTCTCCGAACGGAATGATGTTATTGCAATCATCTTTTACCATATCATCAGTTGCATTTAAGCTATGTTTTGATATCATGGATGTCTAATCAAACGAAGGTATACATACTAGTCTTGAAAAGTGTCCGTTTATAGTAGGTATGCGGAAATCGCGTTTTACGAAACCGATAAATGTACTAAAATTTTGTGCAACGCTTTTTGAAGATTGATTTTAGAGATAGAGGTTGTACCAAATTTTGTTGACTTATTTTTTAGAATTTCATATAAACATAGATATTTTTTTAAAAATAGAATGATTTAACTTGAATAATATGTGTCTTCTGATTACAATGACGAATTTTATAAATGGGTTTATCGATATTCAAAACTGTTACTTACTTTCTCTATTGAGAAAATATTGAAGATAAAGCCTGACAAACTCTATCTTTTTCAGACACTCGAGTATGCTCATTTTTATGTTTCTGCCAAATTTTGTTGCCAAATTCAGAGGCGGTGATATCCTATTTGGGCGCACAATTTTGGTACCTAATTTCCTTTTTTCTATAATCTTGTACGGACTTTTGTTGATTTATTTTTCGGAATTTCATACCTACATAGATATTTTTAAAAAAATTGAATGAATATTTAATAATAAACTTTAATAATATGTGTTTTCTGAATAAAATAATGAACTTTATAAGTAGATAGGTTGATATTCAAAAGTTTTGGCAAAACTGTTCTTTACTTTCTGCATCAAGGAATTATTGAAGATAAAGCCTGACAAACTCTCAATTTTTTTGACGCTCGAGTTAGCACATTTTTTATGTTCCTGGCAAATTTCGTTGCCAGATTCAGAGGCGGTGATACCCTATTTAGGCGCACAATTTTGGTACCTGATTTGCTTTTTTTCTTAATCATTTGCGAAGGGGAGGGGGAGTACGAGATAAAATTCTTTGCAGGGTTAAATTTTATTATTATTGATAATCACATTGTTACATTTTAATAACAATAACAACAAATTAATGTTCAATAACAATAAAATAAACCTTTTTAACCTAAAAAGTTTATACTATTGTTTGTTTATATTATTACTGTCATAATTAATAATTTTATAATGTTGCTTTATAAAGATAAAAAAAGTGAAAAGTTAAATTGCAAGAGTTTTAATAATTTCATTTTGAAATTAATTTGTTGATTTTTGAATGAAAACAGTAAAACTAATAGTAACACTATTATTACTAGTAATAATATTACTATTAGTGTAAAATTATTAATAGGGTGTTTTCAATAATGCGGTGCTTACCCCAACCCCACATACATTCTGACTCAAAAATCAACCTCTCGTATTTGTTCTGGAAGGAAAAAACGACTACTTGCAAATGAAAACTAGCAATTACAAAAAAAATACTCTTTTAAAGATGAATAATTGATATTATTCATCTTTAAAAGGCCGTGGCGCAGTGGTTAGAGCGCTTGCTTTATAAGCAGGAGATCCAGGTTCGAAACGAGCTCTGGACAAATTTTCGCGTCACGGTAAGGAAGGAGGCGTGAACTTCCTGGTTAAATGCACTTCCGCGGTGCTCTGTGACAAGACCGTTAGGACTTCTTGGGGCACCTAAAATAAAAAAAAATAAAAAAAATATTATGACAGTGAAGGTGGAGGTTGGGTGGCCCCTCTGGCCTGCCAGATACGCCCTGAGGGTGTAGAACAGTGGTAATGTGTAGGCTATTCTTATATCTATCTATTGAAACTAAGTTTTAGGCATATATATATGAATTGTAAACTTTTTATTTTTTTAATCAATAGATAAGTACTTTTAATATTAGGCAAATAAAATATGTTTACAAACCAATTAAAATACGCATATTTGTATTTTTGCGAAAGCTATTTTGCTGTAGAAGAGCAACTTGTTTATTTTTTTTGAAATAAATTTTCAGACTTTCTAACTGTACGATTTAGAAAATTTTTTTTTTAACTTCTTTTATATTCTTTTCTTTATAGTTGATTACTTTTTGGTCATTGCTTAAATTTAATTTCGGTATAAAAATTGTATTTTTACTCGTTTTTGTAGTTAAATAGTATGATTTTTCTAATAACTTTGTTTTGGTGCATTTTATTCGATCATGTTATAAAACTAAGGATCATTAAATAAAACAAAATACTATAACTTAACTATTTGAAAAGTAATGTTTACTTACATACACTGTGTAAAATATAAACACACACACATACACACACACACACACACACACACACACACACACACACACACACACATACACACACATATATATATATATACATATCATATTGCTAGATATAAATTTGTAAAAAAGTGATTGAAAGAAAGATTATCTGATCTAAATTCTGGGCACGTAAATATTTTATATGTTTTTATTTTTAGATGGAAAAGCATAACAACAATTTGAATTACTTGTGCAGAATTTGTTCAAAATGAGTAGAAAGAAGGCAGTATATAATGAACGATACCCTTAAAATCAAAATAGAGAATATTTTTTTGATTAAAATTGCAGATATAGAAAATGTTCATCCAAAAAAATGTGTCATAAATGCTATTGTACAATTAATAATGCAAACAGCAGTAAAACAACAACATCATTTGCTATATTTGTGAACTGGTTGCCACATGAAAAAAATTTTATAACATGTCAAATGGCTGAAGAAGTGCAAAATGGGACAGTTAGTACACGTTTAATTAAAAAGTAGGCTAAAACACCAAAGAATCAATTACTTGTATCTAGAAAATTTAATGAGTGTTGGACAATAGCCATGTTTAATTCGATAAAAAAAAACTTATTTCCTATCCATAATATAGATATTAACATATTAGAGCTAAAAAATGATCTAAATCCTTTCTTAGAGCTGTGTTTATGCTCTATATGTTATAAAATACCACAAACACCTGTTACATTGAAAAGATGTGAGCACTTGTTCTTTTTTTTTTGTCTTGCTAAAGAAATGAAATTAAGTTATATTGATGAAACTTTTTGCCCAAAATGTAAAGAAAAAATATATTACAATGATTTGTTGAATAGTAAGCAAACTGATGCTCTTTTCAAAATGTTAACACTAGTATGTGTTTTATGCAATACTAAATTCAATGCATTTAAAGAATATGAGTTCTATCTTGTTCATAAAAGTAAATGTGATAAAGAAAATACATCATTACAGTCATCACCAGCAACATCACCTAAAAGTATCAGTATTAGTGATGTGTTTAAAATGAATAAAGATAATATTCCACAAGAACTAGAAGAAGCTAACAAGAAGAAGTACTAACAAAGTTATCTATAAAATTAATCTTTGCTTCAATACTGTCTAAAGTTGAAATAGATAAAAAGTTAAATTAATTAAGGCATTATATTGATCTATATGACATTATTAAAGTCTATAAATTAACATAAATATAAAAACAATACTACTAAATCATAATCTTAATAACCATGGTATATATCAATATTGTCTAACTGTACGTTACCAGCTATTAATGCAATTTGATATCTAAAAAGTAAAATCCAACCATATTTAACTTGAACATAAAATTATTTTAATTAAATCAACTTAAATTTTTTTATTTTTTTAAATTTTAATTAAATTAACTTATATGTGACTTAAATATTATATAAATACTACAATTATGACGACAAGTAAAGTCCTGTAAAAAATACTTAAATTTTAAGTATTTTTTACAAGACCATAATTGTCGTCATAATCGTTGATCCAATATTTCAACCCTATATATAAAAAACCGAGTAACTTGTTTAACTTTTAGCTTAATATGAATTCAAATTAACTTAAAAATTAAATTAAAAGTTTTTAAACTTTAAAAATATGTAAAATCTGGTTTCAGCTTCTGTCACTTAAGAAAATGATACTGTGTTTCTAATGATCAAATTGTTTTCTTGAAGTGTTTTATAAAATCATCTAGGGAAAAAAATGTAAACAAAATAATAAATTTGAATCAAGAAAATTTAGGAATGAACTTCTTTCACTGTTTTCATTAAATGTCAAATTATATAATAAAAATTAATACTAAAAAAAAGGCACCTTTTAGACAATAAAAACTAAAAAAAGTCTACTGAAGAAATTTTAATGAAAGAAGAAGAGAAAATAGTACTAACAAAGTCAGCTATTAAATTAACCCCCACTTTAATGTCATTAAAGTTAAAGTAGATAAAATTATGTATATTCAAAAAATTAAGAATCTTGAACAATATATGTTATAAAAACACAAACTAACATAAATATAAAATCATATATAATACTAATAAATATCAATAAGCATTGTCTAACTGTACATTACCAGCTACTAATGCAATTTGGTATTTAAATTAGTAAACTGAACCATATTTAAGTATTTTATACAAGACTATAATTGTCGTCATAATAGTTGTTCCAATATTTCCAATATTATAGGGTTGAAATATTGGAACAACTAATATGATGATAATTATATAGTCTTCTAATTATTTATTTAAGTATTTTAGATTTAGTACATGTAAAAAAACCAAGTAACATTTTAACTTGATTAATTTTTAGTTTAATATGAACTAATAAAATTAACTTAAATTTCATGTAAGCGATGTATATTAATGTGTTTCTAAAAAATGCTTGTCTTGTATGCTCTTTTTAATTCCTGAAATATAATAAAACTTTACATAGCTTATACTTATGTAAACTGCTTATGTAATATGCACATTGCTCTCTCTCTCTCTCTCTCTCTCTCTCTCTCTCTCTTTCTCTCTCTCTCTCTCTCTCTCTCTCTCTCTCTCTCTCTCTCTCTCTCTCTCTATATATATATATATATATATATATATATATATATATATATATATATATATATATATATATATATATATATATATATATATATATATATATATATATATGCATATATATGCATATATATATATGGCTATTTCCACGATGGAAGAGATAAATTTCGTGTTTAAAAATATCTTTTTTCAAAATGTTTTATTTCTTTAATTATAGTTTAAACACCTTAAAATTATTGTTAAAATAAATTTTGAGTAGAAAATGTTTGAACCGAATAGATAAATTTGATGAATGTTAGCAACTGTTTGTTCTTTTTATTATTCGAAAAAGTGAGTAAAATTTGAGGGCGAGTTATTGCAATATTTTAAACAAAACATATCCATATTTTTGTTTAGAAAGAATCTTTGAGATTACATATATATCTTGCGTAAAAAATTTTTTACTCTTTAAAAATAATTCAAGTGTTTTTTTGTCACATACACATCTGCAAAAATTGGCGGACGTGTAATCGGCGCACTCCCCCTAAATTCGGTAACTACCGACAATTTACGAGTGTGATTTGTTTTAAAATCTATTGGTTAATAAAAAATAAAATGATTGGTGGAAAATAATTTGGAAATTCCGAAATCACGTTTTTATATCACTCCATGTTAACTTCTCAACGCTTTGAAGATGTCTCCTCTTACACATTTTCGGGTGCGCCGATTACACGTCCGCCCAAAAATTACGTTGCGTCACTGAACTAAAAGCTAAAAAAGTTTAATTATTGCAATGAAATTATGCTTTATGGCGAGGTTTTTTCAGAAATTATATATTTTAATGTAAACTTTTAATCATTACTAAAAAAAAAGTGGTCAAAAAGCATTGTATTAACATATAGTTATAGTTTAAAAGCTGTTGCGTCACTGAACCCATCGACGGGATAATTAGCGTTTTATAAAATAGCGCGGTAAGGAAGTCAAAATATCATCCAAAAGTTCAGACTTCGTTGTGGGTTTTCAAATTTTTCAAATTCGAATAAATTTTTGCATTTTGGTATTGTGAAGGGCTATTAGTAAATATTAGTAAACTTTTGGATTTATGTTAACATTTTCTTATAAAGTTGTAAATTTTTAAGAAATGGAATCAAAATTAGAAGTAAAAAAAAAACGTTATGCAGAATACCAAGCTAATTATGTTTCTCGGAATGCTGATAAAAAGAAAGAAATGTCCAGAGTTAGATCTAAGAGATATCGAGAAAAATTGAAAGCCGATCCTAATAAAAAAGCAGCTTATGCTGCTAAAGCAAAATTAAGAGTTTTAAAAAGTCGCGCTTTAAAAAGAAAACTTTTAAATCAATATCAAAGACCAAGCTCATCTTTTAAAAACGTTCAACAAAGAGGAAAAGCATTGAAAAAAGTTTTAAAAGCACTACCAACTTCAAAGGAGAAACAATCTGAAATTCTTTCTATTCTTTCAAATAGCTCTGCTTGTAAAGATAATTCGGGTCCACCTCCAGCATGTTCAAAGCTGTATGGTCTTTCTGAAAGCGATGTTTTAGCGGTTGTAAAATTTTATAATGAAGATGAAGTTTTCAAAATATCACCAAACAAAAAAGATGTCACTCGAATTCAATTATCTGACGGAAAAGCAAACAATGACGACGAGTGGAGAAAGCCTGAAACTAAAACATATGCAAACATTGAAAAAATTTCAAAAAAGTCTACTGTAACAGAACTCATCCAACACATATCAGCGATGCGTGATAAGTTCGTTAAACACGCATTTGTAAAGAAAAACCAATCAACAATTTTTAATAAACTGAAGGAGGTTTCGATGAGTGTTAATTCTGAAATTGCGGTAATCCAAGATGACTGGGCTGAAAACGCTAGGTGTTTCTATCAAAATGAGCCACAAGCGGCTCATTTTGGTCAAAATCAAGTTTCTATCATGAGCCTAGCAGTCTGGAACATTGAGTTAAAAACATTTGCCATAGTTTCAGATTCAACTGATCATACTAAGTCTTCCGTTATACCGTACATTGACAAAATCCTTCACTTTATTCCTGATCAAGTCAAAGAAGTACACATGTTCAGCGATAATGCCACTTCTCAGTTCAAAAACAAAATTATGGCTGCAATGGTTGTGTTTAAAAAACGTTTTCATAAAAAATTCTTCTGGCATTTCTTTGCAGCGATGCACGGGAAAGGAGTGGTTGACGGAATAGGAGCTACTGTTAAGCGAATCGCAGCCCTGAGAGTTAAAACTAGTCAAAACGAAATTAGATCAGCAGCAGATTTTGCGTTAGTATTACAAGATTTGCAAATATCTGTAATTCACATGTCAGAAAACGATACAAGACAACAAAAAAATGAACTTGGATTCAGTTCAATTTTAAGTTATTTAAGAAAAATCAAAGGTATATCAAAATCACATTATTTTTATGTTCAGAATGATAACGTTGTTCCGATGCTATTTTCACCTGAGTATGATTAAAACTTATTACAAAATAACAAAACTTTTTAAAATGATTTTAATTTCGTCTTTTTGTTTCGTCACTGAACGTTGCGTCACTGAACTGATAGTTTTTTTTCTGTAAAATAAAACGGTATGAAAACTTTATTGTTTGTGGCTTTTTTTATGACTACCTTATTGCCAAATGAATAAATTACAACAAAAAAATCTAATAAGTCAAGCAAGAATTAAAATTTCAGCGAAAACTCCATTTAAAAGTATGCTGATAAAAAAACACTTTTTTCCGCGTTGCGTCACTGAACTCATGTTTTATTTTTTGCTATGTAGCAGTGTTATGTTAATACAATTGTGTTTAATTTATATTATAAAATTTTAATTCAAGATTGATTTAGAGTAATAAAAAATTATTTTTGAGTTTCTATTAAAAAAAATCTCTCCGCATGATGCGTCACTGAACTATGGAATTGGCCATATATATATATATATATATATATATATATATATATATATATATATATATATATATATATATATATATATATATATATATATATATATATATATATATATATATATATATATATATATATATATATATATATATATATATATATATATATATATATATATATATATATATATATATTTTAATTTTAATTTTTTACATTTTTATATCTCTAATTTTATAACATAGTTGATTAAAATGCACCAGAACAAAATTCAAGAAAAAACTAAGCTCTTAACAAGCTAAACGAGTTAAAATACATTTTTACAGAAAAATTAAATTTAGGCAACGACCAAAAGTCAAAGTATAAAGAAAGTAATAATAATAATGAAGAAATTTTTTTTTTTAATTTGTACAGTTAGAAATTCTCAAAATTTATTTTTAAAAAATAAACAAACCACTCAATGTTACAAATAAAAGTTTTAACCAAAATACAAATTAAAACTTTAAAAATAATTGGTTAGCGTATTTATTTATTTACTAATACAAAAAAGGGATTTACTTATTGATTTAGATCAATAATATGGTTGCAACATTAACTTTTACAAAAATAAACTAAAAATAACAGTTGCTATATAAAAAAGATTATGTAGCTAAGAACCGCACCCATTTTAAAAACTCTGAAAAACTTATATAAACTTCTGGCACATGCGCACCTAAACTTAACGCTCGTAAACGATACGGGGAAGGGGTTGACACCCCCTTCGCGCCTTCCTTAGATTTAGAATGTTTAACAATTGAAGCTTCGTTGGGCTTCTTATGTTTAACATTCGAAATCAAAACTTTTTGTCTAAGTTCTGATTACGAATAATTTCTTCTTTTCTGACTCTTAACGAGTCAAAAAAATTACTTCAAGTTTAAATAAGTTCAGTATATTTTTATGAGTTAGTTAAGAAAAATCATGATAAATTGTTTTAAATAAGAAAAATAAAACATGAAGATTGTTTTAAATAAGAAAAATAAAAACAATTTTTTTAAAGAGCAGTTTTATTGATATAATAAT
This sequence comes from Hydra vulgaris, assembly GCF_038396675.1. NCBI lineage: Eukaryota > Metazoa > Cnidaria > Hydrozoa > Anthoathecata > Hydridae > Hydra > Hydra vulgaris. The sequence goes on from NC_088929.1 coordinate 32,913,718, forward strand.
TTTTTGTTCTTTAGGTCACTGCGTGCCCGGCTAGCTCAGTCGGTAGAGCATGAGACTCTTAATCTCAGGGTCGTGGGTTCGAGCCCCACGTTGGGCGACGTTTTAGTTATTTTGTTCCGGCAATTATTTAAGTCTAATTTACTAACTTTTGTTTGCATTTAATAACTTAATAAAGAAAGTAATAAAAATAATTGTTTTAAATAAATTTTTTTTCATTTTTATCGAATTTTTTATTATTTATTTATTTTATTATTTGAATTTATATGAAAACCGAATGCTATCCAAAATGGCTGCGTGAATTCACGCAGCCACCAGGAACCTTAACAAATAATGTGGAGCTTTATTTTTCAACTAAATTTATCCGTTTCTCAACATTATTGTTGTATTCTAATCAATATATAATGTTAGAAATTCGATTCAACATTTTATGCTGCGTATGCGAAGTCGCAGTATGCGTCACTAGGCGGAAAGTGACGCATAGTGCGACGTCTCACAAGAAATTTAAAAGTTACTTAAAATTTTTTCCAATTTTAATTATTTCAATATTTTTTTACGGAATTAGTTAATAGCTCCTATTAAAAATAGATAGATTATTCAAAACTTTTTCTGTTTTGTTTTTTAAAGAGGGGAAATTTCAGGGTTAAAAAAAAAAACACGCTTTAGATAAGATATTTGAATGATAAAAATCAAACTTCTGCATTATATTTTCAACATAATGATATAATAAATTGATTAAAAATCAAGAAAACCCAAATAAAGTTTTTGCATAATAGCTTTTTTTTTGTTTAATTTAGTCCGGAAAAATTGAATCATGTTACCACGGAGTACCGTAAACGGGTTACTTTGAATAGCGGGGTAACTTTGAATACAAGTCTACTTTTTTTTTTTTTTTCAAGTTGTAATTATGACAAGAACTTATATGAAACTGTTCAAACTGTAAACATCAGAGTATTTAAAATAGTTTATATTTTGATTATTTAAAGTTTGTTTATTGGTTGTTATTGTTTCTTAAATTAAATGAATTAAATATTTCGGATATTTTTCTCAAAAAAATTACTCAGAATACTTTGTACACTGCCTCAGCTAGTGTAGCAGCTTGTTGTCTAAGTTACATAACTTTTGTTAAAAAATTTATAGATCTAAAGAAAAATCTAAAGAAGTTTGTTAGCCTACTATAGTTATGTGATTGCTATAACATACTTTGCTATATACTTTTTTTCGCACACAACATTTTGTCTAACTGTAGCTATGTGTGTATGTTTATATATATATATATATATATATATATATATATATATATATATATATATATATATATATATATATATATATATAACAAACAAAAACACTGATCAATTTTTTCTTATAATAAGCATGAATGGCATTTTAGAGAAAGAGAGAGAGAGAGAGAGCCAACACAGTTAAACATTTTCCGCATGGCTCAAGTCAAATTTCTAGTTACAATACAGCATTTTAATGGGCTGTCCATTAACTATGTCAACAAAATAGGAGGGAGGAAGAGACTGAAAATTTTTTGCAATTTTTGACAAAGAGAAGGAGGTGAGGTCAAGAAAAGTTGACGCCAACAATCTTATTTTTTTAATAAATTTAATTACTTAACAAAGGAAAATTAGACAGCGTTTGCAGACCTGTTTTACATTTGACTTCTCTGTGAAAAGATGTAGAGGCTAGGGTATAAGATTTAGATTTTTTTGTTATGCTAATAAATTAAAAGTGTAATTACAGATTCACTTTTTAACCTCGTTTTTTGCTTGAAGTTAACAGCAAGTCTTTGGAAATATTTAAATAGTCTTTAAAGTGGTATATTAATTTTAAATGTTCATAATTTAAAGGTGTAATGTGTATACATTTTTGTAAATCCTTTAATCTCTTTTCTGTTTAGAGTAAGTCTTTGTAATTATAAATGGGAAATATTTTCATAAGTTAATAATTTATATTTACTTTTATTAACTTTTTTTCTAGTAGTTGTAAACTAGTCTATTTAAAATATTTTATTTTTCTCCATTTTATTTTAATTTTTGGGTGGGGAGTTTTCAAATGTTGATGTAATTTTAAAGGAGCTGGGGAGGGGGATGGTCTCTGTAAGTTTGACAAGTTGTTGAGAAGTGAGATCCCCAAATGTTTGTTGACATAAGTAGTGAACAACCCCTAAATCTTATAAATGAAATAAAACTTCTGCTGTTCTTTGTGAGTCAAATTATTTTTTCTTCGGTGTGTCAATGATAACTAGTCAATTAATGCTGCTTTCCGCCATCTTTAAAGCAGAAGCCGACCTAAAACAGCTCCAACATGTCATGTGATAGCAAAAAAGTCAGCTGACAACTAGCATGGTCGTTTTATTGCTGTAAACATAGGACTCTGATTGTTCTGCCAATATGTGATGTCTTTTTAAATTCCCATAACAAAGGACTCTAATCATTTTTTAATTAGTCACTTCAGGTAGATAAAGTTTGATCCTAGGGTTACAATGAAAGAGTAATAACTCAAAAAAAAAAAAAAAAAAAAAAAATAAACCAAAAGTTACTATTTACAAGTTTTTTTTGTTTTTAAAGAACTTCCAATATCTTTATTTCAATAATATAATAATATTTGTGTATTTAGCTAAAGAGCCGCATCTTGACATTGAAAGAACCACGTGAGGCTTACGAGTCGCATGTTGCTGACCCCAGGTATAAAATTGAAATAACATAATGTAGACCAAGTAAACATAATGTAGACCAAAAAAAATTTATGCAATTACGTGGTGTAATTGCATAAATTTTTTTTTTTTATTTATTTCAAGAAGTAACATTGTTGATGTCAACATGTCTTAACCTCCCCCTCCACTTTTTTAACAAGAGTCAAAAAATATCAGACCCCCGCCCTCCTCCCCTATTTTGTTGACGTAATTAATGGGTAGCCCTTTTAATATCTAATAACCCTGCAAAAATATTTTTTTAACAAAAAGGTGGGACCACAAAGTTTTCAGTGCGTAACGTCTCAGTTTTTTATAATCCGGCACTGTTCCTTGATATTGAATAAAACATAATTTTGATGCTTTATTACTACGTTTTTGTACAAACCAAGAAAAGTTTCGATTAAAAGAACAACTTTATTATCAGCAGTACTGGTAATGAAGTTGCTTAACCTTATTATCAGCAGTACTGGAAAGCAAATTAGGTTTAAAAAAAAATGCGTAATGCATCAATTCAAAAAAAAAGTATTTATTTGAATTAAAGCAATGGAATTTTTGACACACAGCGTTGGATATTTGAAATTGAACATAATAATTGCTTGTAAAAGTACACGTATTTGCCATATATTTTAATTATCGCATGTTTAATGAGTAATGGGTAGCAATAATGTGATTCCTCTCAAAGAAATTCTTTCAGTTGAAAAAAACAAGTAATGCTTTGTTTTAAAAGTAAAATTTAATTTATCTTTTTTAAAAAGTCTGGTATCATAAAGTTGAAATGCTTTAAGTGAGAGTTTAGTTATAGAATTAAAAAAAAGGAATATAAAATTTTTCTTCAAAAGTTTTAAGAAAAAAAATTGTTCCCAATGTTGAGTAATAATGCTTTTCAAAAACTTTGAAAGTAAAATAAAATTGAATTTTAATAACCACATTAGAAAGCCCTGGTAACTACATTAGCTTTAAAAAAAACACAATTACTTTATAAAAAAGCATTAAAATCATTTTTCAAACAACAAGTAGGTTTAAAAGTATTTTTTTTTATTTTCGACAAAGAATTAATATACAAATAGTAATCGCTTTATCGTAATATATATTTAGTATAATTACGTTTTATACGTTTTATATTTAAGTAGTAAATATAAAAAATAGATAAATACTTTTAAAATTAACTTATTAAGACTGAAGCAATACATAAATACCAAGCAATGGCGATTAATTAAAAATTTGAAAGTTTACGTGACTTTTTATGTGTATCTAGCAAATTTTCACTTTTTCGCGATCGATTTGCCACAAATATAGCTTTACTTGCCTCGTCATCGTCTGTGGTTAAGTTTCGGTCTTCAATAAACAACTAAAAATTAATAACCTTTTCAAAAGTAAATACCAAAAATATTTTTATAGAAATTTTTCAAAAACTATGTAGTCTACGAATATAAAATATATAAACGAATATATAATTTATTTATGGCAAATATGAACTCTCAATTGATCGCTGGTTTTTTAATTTCATAATATTAAAAAAAATATATTTATTTTTTAATTATTAAAAAACTTTTTTTTAAAGTTGTGTAAAACACTTATTAAAAAAAAATTAATCTTTTAATTAATCATTTTAATAACATTATTAGTAAAATTACAATGGTATTTATTTTTATTTTTTTAATTATTTTTTTTACAATATGGCTCTTCTGTGTAAACCTTAAATAGAATTTTTTGAGTTTTTTATAGTAATTAAAGATGAATTTAGATGTGAATGTGTTAGTAAGTTTTTATTAAATAAAAGATATGATTAGACCAAGAGGAGGAGTAGAGAAGGAGCCCATTGCAAAAGTGTAAAACGCTGACATCAAGCTCAAAGAAATGTTTAGACTTCTAACGATGGACAGTAGTGAAACGTAGATTACACAAGCTGATAACATAAAAGCTTCAGTCTAAATTAATTTGGAAAATGTTAACCTATTTGATAAGATTCATCATGGAATATTGAGGTGGTTTGTACATTAAGAGCGTAAAGATAGGGTACAATGATAGGGTACAAAAATTATTAGAGTTGGTGGAAAACTCGACTAGAGTGCCTAATAGACAATACAAAAGGTTGTGATTAAGAAGCAAAAATTACGAGTTGATGATAATGATGGTGATAAGCTTTCTTCTGCAGTTTGGTATACAATTTTTTCACTCTCTTTTCAATATTGGTCAAAATTAAAATCTATCAATTCTGGCTATAACAGTAACCATTTAGTTACTACTTCCAAATATTTGTATTTTAAGATCCTAGAAAGAAGCAACATACAATAAATTTTTCATCTAAAGACAAATTAGAAAGTTATAATAAATTTTTAAGTATGACTTTTTTTATATTTTTTGATAATCCTTAAAATCGTAGGAAAGCAATATATAATTCCTAATATATGTCTAAGTTTTTCACTCATACCCAGGGCATAGGGGTAATAACCCCCTACAAAAAACTTATTCAAAGGTTAGTTACTTTTTTTGGACCTTAAGTTAACAAATGTCAACCAACGAGGGTCTATTTTTTGTTGTTAGCCGGTAATAAACAGATTCTTTTCGCCCTCCCCCTTCAATCCTTTAAGGTTTCTTTGCCCTACTCATACCATTATCATTTTAACGTTTGAAAATTGTTTTTGCTAAGGCTAAGAGACTTAATCGTAAGAAAAACTCGTTTATTGCATTTTTTATTACATATTTTATTACACTAAACATTCAAATTTTATATGAACGCCTAAATTAATTAATTAAAATATTATGAAAATAATAATGAAAATGTCTCCTGGCAGCAACTCTAATAAAATAGATTTCGGCTGAATAGGTAGCAGAAACAAAGGTTTTTTTGATGTTTAACTTTCTGGCATTCAAGTTTGTTATGTTGAAAAACGTTACCTCGTTATGTTGAAAAACTTTACCTTGTTATGATAAAAAATAATTGATACTAATTACCCATAAATTTATATTCCAAAAAATTAGAAATAACAAAAATAAATAAAAAAAGTTACATTTTTTTCTATACATCTAAATAATTTGCCATAAAATTTACTCCATTTATTATCTTTATAAAGTTACAAATTACTTACAATCACTACAAATTATAATTCGAGCAATTATAATAAAGACTTACGATTAAACTGTATCCTAACAAATAAATACCGAGGAAAACACCAATTAAAATTAGAATTTGGTTATCCGAAAAATGCTTCCAGCTATCCATTGCCAAAAAATTCACTTCTGTTTAAAAAAAACAACAAAAAAACAAAAACTTAAAAAAATACACAGAAAATTGTAGGGGAACAGCTCTGTTAAAAGAGGTGAATGATTTTTAATTTTATATTTTTGCAGTGGTAACATTTAATAATGTTTAATTAAATTTAATGAAAATATTATTTAATTTTGATGTAATGGGTTTTAGTTTCGAGGGAACTTATTTTTATTTAATTTCTTTTAAAATATTATTAAAAATAACAACAACAACAACAACAACAACAACAACAACAACAACAACAACAACAACAACAACAACAACAGCAACAACAACAACAGCAACAACAACAACAGCAACAACAACAACAGCAACAACAACAACAACAACAACAACAACAACAACAAAATAATGCAATAGGTTTTGAAAAAACTACAATGAGTTTGTTTTTTATAGCTATGGTTTAATTTTTTAATAAACATTTTTTTTTTTACACATGTACAGAGTCAAGCTAAATAGTTAATTTCGTATAGTGACAGCCCCAAGCTGTACAATAGCATAAAATTGAATACTACATCAACTCATTGTTAACTACGATTCGATCAAATAATCGCAATAAACAAATCTATTCAGGCTATGTTCTCTGAAAGACTACAAAGATTTTTTAAAAACCTATTTATCTGAAGTTAAACTGACGATTGATAAACATTTTGATTGTGAGAGTTGTTAAAGAGACGATTATGGCTGATTGCGGACTGAAAGAGACAATCATGACTGATTGCGAAACTGACAATCAACAACGCTATGACGACTTATAATAATTATTCAGTTAACTTTTTAAGTAATATTAAACAATTAATGTAATTCTATAATGTAAAGTAAAATTATTTTTGACCGGTTTGCAGTTTGCAATTTATCGAGTATTAAGTTTTTTTAATACCAAATTCTTCAAGCTTTTAAATTTTGTCAAATTTTGACAATTGTCAAAACAAAACAAAAACAAAAACAAAAAATTAGTCAATAAAACAACAAAACATTATTATAAACATTAACAAAACAGTTGAGTAGTATATATATATATATTTTTTATCAACCAATCTTGCTGTTGTTGCAGTTGTTATTTTTATTGTTGCTCACCTTGTTGTTGTTTACCTATGTTGTTATATAGCCACGTGTTCGACACTATCCAGACATAAACAAAAAATAAACTAAATTCACGGGCTAGTTTAACACGTTTTACGAAATTTTAAAATTAAACCTAAATGCCACGTGCTATTATAACTGGTTTCATATTCGTTTCGGAAACACAACATAATATTATACTACGTTTCTGTAACGTTAAAACCATTATCAAAAACTTAATATTCTATTTGCTGTTTTATTAAAAAGATATAGTTAATTTTACGGAATTGAAACCTTATTCTTGACACATTTTGCTCTTTTGTTTTAAGGTAGTTGTTACGGAGTTGTGTCGGTTGAGTTTATTATTGTTAACCTTGTTGTTACCTAATTGTTATACGTAATTTACTGTGCATAATTTTTTGTTTTTTGTTATAACTATAAGACCTAAGATTTTTTTTAATGACTAATGACTACTTTTTAAACCAAAACACTTAAATTCATCAAAAAAACCCATGATTTATAATCAATCAAACAACAATGCGCATTTCAAAATAAATAACTGGTTAATAAATAATTAATATTTGCATTTATCTCTCTAACAATCTTTATGATACAAATATTTGGATTATCTCTCTAATCTTTATGATACATATGAATTATTTTTATATTATTAAATTTCTTGTGTGTATTTTTCTGTGTTTCTAAAAGTTTTTGTTGATCCTTTTTCTGAGGAGACTGAATTATTTTGAAAGTATGTTTTAAAAATGATTATCTTGATTAGAAGTTGTTATCCTTCTTATACAAAGCAATAAAATCATAAATGACACCGTCTTTCCCGCCATATCTTATATCTAACTTATATCGTTTTCTCCCTCTACCCCATATATTTTTCTGATTAAAATTTAATCGGGTGTAAGTTTAATTACTTATAAAAAGGAAAACTAGGCAATGTTTGCAGTCCTGTGTTACACACTTGCTCAACCTTCAGTATTTTAATAAAGTCATTTATATTCCTACTTTTTAAAAATCATGTTGTGTTCTAACTAATTTTACTCATGTGGTTCTAATATTGAAATAAAGATTTTAGAAACTCTTAAAAAACTAAAAAAATTTGTAAATTGCAAACTTTTGGCTCTTCAGCCTTAAAAGGTTGCCGACCCTTGGTTAATGCAATTTGTTAAGTGCATTTTTTGTTATAACAGACACTATTAGAAATAATCGGTTTTCACAGTGAAGCAGGATTCGGTCTAAAGTTAATTTAGGAGGATTGGCACATATAAAGATATATGTGCCAATCCTCCTAATAAAAATTAACACCATCATCGCAATTGATTCATTCAGGCAGGGGGTATCGAATGTTGACGTAATTTTATAGAGGATTTATGTAAGTATGACAAGTTATTAAAAAGGGGGAGGTAAAAATAGCCTAAAATTGTTGACGTAATTAATGGACAGCCCCTTTTAACAATTTAAACCATATTTTTACACGCTCCATACTGACAATAAAACACTTTTTTTTTAAACGCGTTTTACGAAACTTTTGTTTAAAAACTGTCTTTAAAAAACTGTGTTGATAAAACCATATGGCATAATTGTTTAATATTACCACAAACATTTTATATTAACAAAACAACAACAACAAAAAAGACAACAACAGTTAAATTCGCATTGTCCAAAAAAGATTAACATTCACAAAATTTTTGTGAACTTTAGAAATGTTATAAATTATAACATTTCTATATAACATAACATAAGTTCACAAAAACTTATAACAGATTTTTGAATAATCATTAAATTACAGTTTTTACCATAATTTTTTAATTTTATGAACTTTTGTAGTTTTTATGCTATGAACAAAAATATATATCAAACTTACAAGTATTTGAATGTTGGTAATTATAAATTTTAATTCAAGTGTTTAACACAGAAAAATTTTTTACAAATTTTTATGGTTAATCTTTAAGTAAATGGTTTTTTTTATTTTTTTATTTTGCATCAATTAAAGATAATTATTTTAGCATGACGTTTAATTTATTACTATGACCTGGTTGTTACTTATAAGAACAATGTATTTATTTGTCTTTTAAATGTTTATTGAAACTTTTTTTACAGTCGGCAAGAGCAATCCATAATATAGTAGGTTTAGAGAAAATAATCAAAACAGTCGTAGGTTTAGAGAAAATAATCAAAACTTCCTTCGAGGGCAGATTGTTTAAACTAATATTCATATAATTTTTCACATAACATAACAAAATATATAATCCATAAAACAATTGCTTATTATGAAAAAGGTATATATTACCATTACAGAGATTACACAATAAGTTTTCCAAACATTTATTCCATCATTATAGTTTCATGTCTACTTTGTAGACATGAAACTATAATGATGGAATAAATGTTTTTATTTTACTGCCTAATGTATTACCTTGTTCGTCATGGTTCAGGTTTCGGAGTTATAGAGTTGAGAGAGAGCTATAACCACTATTAGGTAGCCTCCTCATCTGTAGTGGCCTTCTCGGCCTTGAGGAGGTAAATAAATAAATAACAAAAAAAAAAAAAGTACTGCTCAATGCGATATTTGCGTAAATTAAGTAGGTAAATTAAGTAAATTAAAAATTGGTTTAATTTTTTATTTTTCTATTATTTTAATTTTATTGAAACTGAAATTAATTGAAATCTATTAAAGTTACTTTGTCTAAAGTTATAAAAAAAGAGCATAGTTTGATTTCCTTATTTAATAATTTCACCCCCAAACTATAAAAATTGTTTAACTAGATATGAACCATTTTTTATATTGCAGTTTCAATATAAATGATGCTTAATTCCAAAATCAATTGTTAAGTTTTTTAATTCTTAGCTGAATTTCCTGCTAAAATTTTAATGATTGAAATATCAGTTCGTACCTGCTACCTTCTGGCTTACCTTTGTAACCACAGCTCGTTCTTTTTTTTTTCAATGTATTGAAATAGGTGGCTGTCTCATAGTAAAAACGTTTACCATGCGTCCTTTGCCAGGTGATGAAAATACTGACCAGATGTTTACTATATTATAGTAAAATTTTTATAAAATTACAATTCATTCCAAATTTAAATTGACTTGATAATATAGTAATATATTTTCTTGATTAAATTATCAAGGTATAAATGTTTTTGGTTATAGCTTAAATGAATGCTTCTGATTTTTTTTTATTTATTTACATTCTACTCTGATTTGCCATTTAGAAACAAAACTGTTGATTTAGAAAGGAATAAAAAGAATTAAAAAAAACAAAATAAAAACCACTTAAGCGAAAATGTGTTTTTAAAAAAGAAGGGAAAGGAGGGTGTATACTTTTTCTGTATTTGTGATGAAAATTAAAAAAACTGTGAAGATGTCATCTTGAGAGATGAAACAAAAGATTTAAAAAGTAGACAAGAAGATTGAAGCTTTCTAAATGATCAAACGTGATTTTATGTTCAAAAAATGTTAAGAAAAACAAAAAGAAAATTAAGAAAAAAATTTTAAGTATTAAAAAAGTTCATAAAAAAACAAAAAAAAGGTTGGTTAGTAAAAATTTTGAGAAGACAATAAAATGTTTAGGTACTTAAATAATTAAGAAGATAAACAGTATCTCCAGTTTTAAAGTTTAAAAAATCTGTTGTTCCTATTTTTATTCAAAAATGTATTGAAGAAGATTTAGTTCCGATTGAATCATAATTTAGAATAAGTCAGACAACACTGAGTGCAAAACTTGCTTCTTGTATTAATAAAAGTTTGGGAAGCATTAATGATTATTCAATTACAAAATTAACATTTCCGATGGCTTCACGCCATGCCAGATTTATGTCATAGGGATTTATTAAACATATGACCTTTTTCAGCTACAACTCAGTAGTTTGTGTTCAAGTATAATATTGTAATAAGGAAAGTTGATTCATAAAATAGCTTCGTTTACAGAACTATTTTATGTTTAGTGGTTTACTCTAATCTAAGTAATCATAAGCTTTAAAAACACACTTGGTATTTAAATAAAAGATTTGTGAATATGTGCCCAGCTAATAAATGTTTATCTCTTTTTATCTCTGTAAATATGTGCCCAGCTAATAAATGTTTATCTGTAAATCAATTACATAAATAAGCTTTTAAATTAGCACAACATTAAAAGTTTGAAAACAGCAAAGCTAGTTAAATGATAACACTATGTAACAAATTTTCTCTTTTGTTCTGTTCCTGGGTTGAAAGTATGCTTTCCTAACCCGTTAGGTCTAGAACAGAAAAAAGATCGCTGTTATTCCAAAGAAACTTTGCTTCTGTAACCGGGACAATGAAATTGTCACTCTAGAACGTTCAAGAAACTGCCAGAACTTTCGAGAAACTCTCAAAACTTTCTAGAACGTTCAAAAAATAGCTGTACAAGTATGAAAGCATAAATGTTTTGAATTAAGATTCCAATTCGTATTATTGCAGACTGAAAGGATAACGGTTCATAGTTGAAGAGTAGTTATTGATTTGATATGGCGTCAAGAGATTGTTAACATCCAGCAAATTCATTCTACTACATGTGCGGACAATTCATAAAGACAAGAGCAAAAAAGTACACCGTGAATGCAAGTCGTATAATGTGCGAGGCATACAAGGCGTTCTTTGGCGTGCCGGTCGGGGACCAAGACAAATTGTGGGTACCGTATTTCACAGGCGAATATTGCAAGAAAACACTTGAAGGTAAGAAATAACTGAACAGTTGTTTCTTGAGATAAGAAACCACTGAGCAGTTGTTTTTTACTTAGATTTGTTTTAATTTGTTTTCATAAAATTTTAATGCCTTATTTCTAGTTCGTTTCAAGGATTTGTAGTTTACAATACTTTATCCTAAGTTGTATACTATAGGCAAATACGTTCCATCTTGAAATCGTTCCATATTTTCAAAATTTATAAATTTCAAAATTTGAAATTTCCTGTCTTCAAATTATTATTATTCTTATGTATTATTATGTGCTATGTTACTGGTTGGTACAGAGAAGAGAAACCAGGCACAAGGTATCGCATGTAATCCTAATGAATAGCGCCTATTCATAAACAGTTCATCTCGGAGCCTCAAAGCAGGGTTGCTTCACAATGGATACAACTTCCCATCTCTCCAGATAGCCTACTCTGTGCATCTCAAAGAGGACTACATCAGTGTCAAAATGTTGCTGAATGCATTAAAATATAACAACTACGAATGGGAGGTTATCGGTGACTTCAAAATGGTATCACCCCTCATGGGTCTTCAAAGAGGTTTCACAAAATTTTCTTGTTTCCTCTGTCTCTGGGAAAGCCGTGACACTAAGGCGCATTATCGCGCAAAGAACTGGTCACAATGGACCAAGTTTTCTGTTGGGAAGAGCAGTGTGAAGTAGGAGCCGCTGATAGAACCTCATAAAGTGCTTATACCGCCGCAGTACATCAAGTTAGGCCTGATTAAGCAATTTATGTTTGCTCTTGATAATGAGTCAACAGCATTTCAATACCTCCAAGATTTTTTTCCAAAGTTGTCCGAGGCTAAGAGCAGGTATATTTGTCGGAACACAGATCAAGAAGATCATAGAATGAGAGGATTTTGCAAAGCTTTTGCTGTTAAAACAGGGCGGAGAGAGTGGCTTGGTGCAGTTTCATTGCAGTAGTTTAGGGCTTCCTCAGTAATTACAAAACTGAAAACAATGTTGAGTTGCTGCAGAATCTTGTAAAGAATTACGCCAAAATGGGATGCAGAATGGTTGTAAAAGTCCTTTCATCTCGACAAATTCAAGAAGAACATGGGGGCTAACTCCGATGAGCAAGACGAGCGTTTTAATTAAGATATATTGGACGTTACCAAGAAAAGTACAACGAAAATATAATAGATGACTACATTTTGGGGCTTCTTAGAGAGAGAAATTCGCAATACAATCGTAAATCTAGAAAATCTAAACATTTCGGAACCTTGTTGAGTGGTTTCCAACTGTGTTTGTCTATTCCTTGTGCAATTGTTTTTTACCTGATCATAATAACAAAAATAAAAAAAAAGAATAAGATTTTTTTGACCTGAAAGCTGATTTTTCGATGATTTGTTAAAAGTGATATTTCAAGAGATAGAACGGCTAAAATACAGTTCATAATAAAAGATTTTAAAAAACGTGTCACTGGACCTTTTGTTCTAAATTGCAGCAAATTTATAGGTTGTTGGTTACCATTATTTAAAATTTAAAACAACAAATAAAAAATCTTGGATCACAGCCTTAAGTAGTTTTTCTTTTTTCTACCAAATGAAATGCAAAAAATTGAATTTTTTGTATTTCCGAACTGCTGGGACCAAATTTTTATCTGCACTGCACAGTAGGCTAGAGGTGAGCAAAACCCCTCAAAACCAACTTCTATATTAGAGTATTTTCTTTTTATAAATATAATCTAGCGACCCCCAGCATTCTAAAACTGACATAGTTTTTTCCTTTCTATAATTTATGAGCTCAGTACATTAATTTTACCACGAAAATGGCAATATTTTACCTTTCAAATATTGGTGAAAATGAAACAATCATATAAAAATGAAATACGAGGCCAGTAAGACAATTTTACAACATTTTAATTTCTTAACGGTTTATATTAATCCCTTGACATCATATATTTAAATAAGAAAATGAAATATGAAAATTTATTTTTTATGCTTGCTTTTTTCAATGTTTTTCAATAAAATCCCTTAAAATGCGCAACCTTTTTTTTAACACTTACCTTTACGCAAGCAGAAAAACACAATGCCCCACATGCGATCAACTTTGAATTACACTCTCATAAATAGTTAAAAGTTTACCACCAAATTTACTGAGCTCAGCTGAGCGCAGTAAGTGCTAGACTTTTTATTATAAAAGATATCCATTTGTAGATTTTGCTTTAAAAAACTGAAGAAGACACATAAAGAACGGTTTAAGATTTTTAATCATTTAAACCTTGTTAAAATCTTTTAACAAGGTTTAAATCTTTAAATATATCCCGGTATCTTGAACACCGGTTAACTCAAACTTTTGTTATCTCTAACTTCTTTCATTGGTCCCTTGGAGGCAGTTATACATCGCTTAAGTCAAACATTCGTTTAGTCCAACCGTTTTTCTTGGTCCCTGGAGGTTCAAGTTATCAGTATTAAACTATATGTATATATACAAATATATGTATATGTATATAAACGTGTGTGTGTATGTGTGTGTGTATATATATGTGTATATATATGTATATATATATATATATATATATATATATATATATATATATATATATATATATATATATATATATATATATATAATATATATATATATATATATATATATATATATATATATCTTCTATATATATAAAGGGCAATGTGTGTGTGTGTTTGTTTGTTTGTTTGTTTGTTTGTTTGTTCTCTATAGAAATCCAAACCGCCGGACCGATCTCGATGAAATTTGGCATGGGGGTAGTCCTCGAGGGGGAAAAGGTTCTTAGCTGGGTTTTGACCCCGTACCCCGATCCCCGGGGTCAAGGGGGCCCAAAAATGGGCCCCCTTGACCCCGGGGTCAGGGGGGACCATTTTTTGGGCCGATTTTTTAGGCCCATTTTTGGGCCCATTTTTGTGTACAGATATCAGGTAAGCCAGTTTAAATATTGGCCCGGGCAACGCCGGGTAACTCATGCTAGTATATATATATATATATATATATATATATATATATATATATATATATATATATATATATATATATATGTATATACATATAATTTGTGTTATATGTGTAATGTATCTTTATCCAAAAGGGTTGCTTATGTTGATCAAGAATGAAGTAAATTAGGCATGGATTAGTAATGAGTTATTTTTTTTCACACTATTGATCACTTAATGTTCACATTCGCTCGTGAACAATGTGTAGTATATTAATGCTTGTAAAATGTACGAATATCTTACTTTAAAGATGTTTTTATTTAAATGCAGTTACCCGATTGTTTTTTACGACAAAACCCCCTCTTTCTGTTCAAAAACTTACTTAAAATAAAAAATAAGACAAAAGCAACAAAAAAACAGGTTTTCACTTCTTTTTGAATCTTTTGTTATATTTTTGTAGATTCTGTGGGTTTATTTGAAAAAATGTTAAAATAAACTTGAGGGAAGTAAAGGAACCTAATGTTAATCGACAACCGATGTTCTAAATTATAAAAATACAATGCACAAAGATATACTTTAACTGTTTGAAGTTTGCACAATATTGATTGGATGGTGGAAAACGTGCATCAAATCAAAATGAGAGTCTGATGATAGAAGGCGATAAAGATACAGATGAAATTGAAATTGATGATGAAGATAACGATGACATGATTTTATCAAGATCATTTAAAAAATGTATTTAATTTTGTATAAATTTTTTTTTTAATGTTTAAATTATTTTTTTGATTTTATTTGCTTTCAATCATATTTTAGTTACCTGCGTTAAAAAAATGGTAAAAGGGTAGATTATTTGTAAAACTATAATATATATAGTTAATAATATAATGTAAAACTAACTATTTATAGTTAAAATTAAAATCTGTAATAATTGAGAATAAAATGTGGAGTACAATAACATAAGATATTGTACTATGACAGCTATTATAAGTTTATGAAACACTCTTTAAATGCGGATTTAAAGAGTCACGGGGCAAAAAGCAGCTGTATTTTGAAGGTTTATTAACTCGCATGTAAGTTCGTTGAATTAACGTTAATCTAAAGCTAATTTTTGGTTTCTTTTCATCGTTGATCTAACGTTTGCTTTCAACGTAGATTTTCGTTTCCATTTTAACTAAAAAGTAACCATTTTTCAACCTGAAAATTCAACTCTTTTTCAACGTTGATGTGCTTAGTGGGTAGTAATTATTTTTGTTATGTTTAAGCAGGTTGTTTAATGTACATTTTGTGGATTATTGTTTAGTATTCATTTTATGTGAACTTGTATAAAAAGATGATTTATGGAAGATTTATTATTTGTATTTAGGTATATATATAAAGAGTTTTTATTTATGTAAAAAGAGGTTTAGTAAAGTTTTAGTTCAGTAAAAAGAAATTAGTTTGTTTATGAGAAAAAAGGATTTTTAATTTCTCGTTGTGTTAAAAGCGAGAAAACTAGATCCTCTAGTACTTTTAATGTCGTCAAAATAACTTTTTAAAGTGCCGTTTTTATCTAAAAAATTGCAATTACCTAGAAAAAATTGAAATTATCTAGAAAATTGTAGTATAATGGGTCAAATGTGTTTTGATTATTTAAATAATGCCCCAAAAAATGGAAAAACAATCAATTTCAAAAAAATGGAAAAACCAATATTTGTGAAAAATAGTAATTTCATCCACCTGCTATTGTTTCACAGTAGAAGCTATTAAAGCTTCACCATTTATATGGAACCATCAGGCCGCAAAAGTTTTAAGAGAAGGAAAAAATGTATTTTATAAGCGCACGGGAGTGCTAGATAAACTATAATACTTGGACAGGTGTCCAGTATTAAAAGGTGGTGTTTAAGAGGGAAGTATTATTCAGTGATTAAGTTAGAGTTAAGTGAGTGTTGTTTAAGTTAGATTTAAGTAAGTGTTGTTTCAGTGTTCTGTAAGTTTGTATAAATTATTGTGCTTTGTAGTGTTCTAAATGTTAAAGTTTTATGTCATTCAATGTTTTTACTTGTATGAACCTGTATGTTCGTAAATACTTCGATTTTTGAACCATAGACACATTTAACATACATTATAGATGCGTATCATGGATGTCTCATGGATGGTATGGATTCTGTGATCTGGTTCAAAATGGTAATATTGACATGGTTAGATAGAGTTGTTCGTGAGCGTACAGATTCGATACAAGAATCAAAAACTTCAACATTCTTTGGAACTATGCCATTCCATGTTCTCTTTTTTTTTCTGCTAATATTTTATTTATTTGTTTTTTTAAAGTTCGTTTTGTTTCTTATTTATGATAGATTTTATCATTTACTACTAATAAATAATCTCTAATGCAATAACAACAATAGGGTCTAATACAACAAGGACAACGTGAATCTTTGAATAAGTTATAATAGTTTAACTTATTCAAAAAAAAATTATAAATAGTTGAAAAATAAATCATTAAAAGGATGATAGACAACAAAAAGACAAATTAGCTTGCAAGGTTTGCTCAACATATAATTAACGAAGGTATGTTTGTGGTTGCTACGGCGTTGCTAAGGTAAATAATATTGCAAGTGTAGAATTTTATCACATTTCCAAAATTAAATTCTGTTTCAAACATACATTAAAAGAAAGAGGATAACATTTTGAATAAGATAAATAAATTTTTTTTTAATATTTTGATCAAAAATTAGTATTTTAATTGTGCTCTACCACATTAATATTAATGTTTTACACTAAAACAACAGAGAGCACTACACTGTGAAATTCTCCAGGCCCCAAACAAACAATGATATTATGATAAAAATGCTTTGCAGCTACGATACTAAGGTGTCCAGAATGAGGAGGAGTCAGGGAAAAGTCAGACTCCAACAAACCTGAGGGGGCCAAGGGGCTCTTGATGTACTAATGTATAAACTTTTACGTGTTAACTTTTAATGTGATATAAGGATTATTCTTTTTTGATATTTTTGAATTAAAATTACTAAACTTTACCAAATAATTATTCTAAAAAATCACGTGTTTTAATCCTTAAACCAATGAAATGGTTGATTTTTTATTTACACTTTATTCCCTAAGACCAAAAAATGAAATAGATGAACTCTAAATATTTGCTTCACGATTGATATTGATCCGTTTTATCCACTAGTAAAAGATAATAAACAACTACAAAAAAAAAAAAAATGTAAAAATTACAATCAAAAATTAGCTCGTAGATGTTTATACATAATAATAGTAATAACAGTCTATGACGTAATAACAGTCTATGACGTAATAACAGTCTATGATGATAGTGTACAGTACAAAGATTCTTATTTACAATTTAAAAAAATCCATTAGAAAAATTTCAATAAAAATGTAAATTTGAAAAACTAGAATAAAAAACTTCTATAAATATACTAAAATTTAATTTCAGCCTAAGAAATTAAAGAACAAAAATTCGAACAAACATAAAAGTTATATGTGAATATTAGCGAAGAAGTGAAAAAATGGGAAAAATTCATACTTCCACGTGTATTAGAAAAAACAAAAAAAAAAAAAAAAAAAAAAAAAAAAACAATTCACCAAAAAATAAAGTACTATGTAAAAAAATTAAAATGTAAAAATTAGATTAAAAAGTTGCAAAAAGTTGCAAAAAGTGTTACTGCAACACATGATAAAAACATTTTAAAATAATATAAAACCTTATTTATAATATTTCTATTCTTTCCGCATTAACGTTCGTTCTTCAGTCCATGGTTACAACCCTTGATAAACTTGCACTCGACTGTTTGTTGAAGCCGCGTGTAACTAATGAAATATATCGTGAAATATATTTTTAATAATTTTATGTAAATTATATAGACTTAAACAGGGTTAACCAGAATCATAAAAAAACAAATAACATTTTTTTCTTTTCTTTTTTTGACTCAATTAGTTTTATTTACTTTGATTTGTTCTATTAAAAAGTCTTTCATTAAACTATGCTATGACGAAAAAGAACATTAAAACGGTTTTGTCTATGGTTAGTAATAGGGTTGTTCGCCGTAAACAAAAACTTTCGCATTTTTATCTTCCGCATTTCAAGTTGCTATTGCGGAAGTTGTACTTGCGCAAATTCACCTTCCGTAATGCATTATACGAAAAAAATAAATAATAATAATTCCGTAAAAACCATTTCCGAAAAGAAACTTGTGAAACAAATCATTTCGAAAGAATACTTGCGAAACAGCTCCTTACGGAAGGAGCGTTTCGGAATGTGCGGAATTGAATTTTAAGTGTTGTTTGACCGTTGTCAGTTCTTACTTAATCTTGCAATTAAATTATCACTACCTCTCAGACTAGCTACAGCTCTAAATCTTTCAGCGCTTGTATAATCCTGGTGAGCTTCTATGTTAAAATTTTATCGCAAAGACCCGGGGAAGAGTCGTATTGTACGTACCCGTTTTTTTGCTACAAAATCTCGCAACTAATTTTTTACTTCTCTCCGAAACAGCTAAAGCTTTAAAACTTTCAGCAGTTGCATAGTCCCAATAACGTTGGGATGTTAAAAATCAAAACATTTTCCAGGGCCAATGGTACAAGGGACAACAAATGCCCTTCCCACCCTCCCACTCTTACTTTTTTTATTTATCAAGGAAAACATTTAAGAAAAAATCATTGAAAAGGATCTGTTTAAATTTTTTTTTAATTTACTTGTTGTTATTGAGGTAATAAAAGCAAAGGAGCATATAACAGAGCACCTCAAAAATAAAAAAATTGAAACTGAATAAAAATAAAATTATAAAATTTGAAAACAAGAGCTATTTTTAGGCATTTTATTATATAATTAAGTTTTAGCATTCATCACTTAAATTAGGTCTTGTTTTGGTTTTAACAAAGGAATTGTATCCCGATTTCGCAATTGCATTCGTATCGTTGTTCAAGTTATCTTCATTATTTAATTCTTATTCATTAAATGACTTTCTAAAAGTATATTTTATGAAAGTCTTGATTCCTTTATAGAAGTTTAAAACTGAAACTTATCAATATCATATAAAAAATTAGTATTTTAATTACTTAGTTAATTATACGTATTTGATTCATAAAACGTAATTAAATATATTTATTATGCCGCGTTTCGTAAGTTTTTTTTCCGATAAGAACTGTTTCGCTAGTTGCGGTGCGAAAGAGTTTCGTTTCCAAAGAAATTTGGTTTTTTATCATTATTTTAAAAAATAAAACCTTAAAATGTTCATATGTTGCAATCGACGGTTTTTTTTGTTTCGTAAAATTCGGTACGAAAAAAAAAAATTCCTGATTCTCAATATCCTTTTGAAAGAATTTTATTTTTCCGGAATTGTACGAAATATTCCGGTTAACAACTCTAGTTTGTAACCAATCTTTATGGTAATTTCAACACGAATTAAACTTTGGTTTTAAAGCTCTATTGTCTCTCATGTAAGGTTTATGTTCTCTCATTTAAGGTTACATTTAACTTTTATATTCTCTCATTTGTTTTACAATTATTTATTTGACTTAAAAGCTAAATGAGCAAATTATTTTTACACAAAAATAACTCAAGTCTCTTTTTTTTTAATAAATAAATAAATGTCATGAGAACAGCTTCATTCAAAACGCTTACTTCAAAAGTTGTTTTAATTTGAAACAGAAAACTGCATAAAAAAAAGGAAATTAAAAAAAAAAAAAAAAAGAAAGAAAAAAATTTCAAAAAGTGAAGTTAATTGGTTAAAAGAAAAAAGATTTTGTAGAAAAAAACAATTCTGAAAAGACATTTAAACAGATTTTTTTATAGGAAAAAAAATCAATCAAGGCTTTCACTTTATTTTTAACAATTAAATAATAAGAAACTTTATTCTTCACTTAAATATATTCTTCACTTAAACCATAGTCATAAGAAATAGATAATCTGGTCACTCGGGCCGTATTATGTGATTTTTCTAATATTCGTTAAAAACACTTAAAAACTGTCGTACGGTCAGGAACAGAGTGCACAAAGTATGGAAACGGACAAAGAGTTCAATTGTGAATTTGATATTGAAACATTATTTTTTTCTTTGGAGAATGATTTTCTTTTTGCAGACGAAAATTTTAATAAAGATTTAGACGCTTTGATGTCGGAGTTGTCTAGTGAAGCTGTTGAAAGCACTATTTCTTCCACAATTTGCTCTAAGAAGTGCATATCTCAAAGAGGCCTTACAAGGCATACAAATTCAAAACATCAAAATATTCCTTTGGATTTAACATTACAAAATCCTAAACCACCTATTCTTCTTAGCGAATTTAAAAGTCTGCTCGATAGAAATGAATTAAGAATTAATCATGCAATGCTATTAGAAACTTCACAACAAATCCTATCTCTATTATAGGCAACAATAGCTAGTTTTAAAGAAAATGGCGAAAGATATTATATATATATGTGTGTCTTTACGCTCTGACTTGCCATTTAAGGTTAAGGAGCTCCTACCTCGGGCAGGTCACCCTACTATAAATTATATGTAATATATGTGTGTGTGTGTGTGTGTGTGTGTGTGTGTGTGTGTGTGTGTGTGTGTGTGTGTGTGTGTGTGTGTGTGTGTGTGTGTGTATGTATGTATGTATCTATATAATCTCACATGCTTAATACATGTGGAGAATGTTTAATAATTATTTGAAAATGTTACTATTCTCAAACTCGTGAAAATTAAAACTTTAAATGAAATTATCTAAAAATATCAAAACCAGAAAACAAACATTCAAAAATCTATTTAAAATTTGTATTAAAAAATATTTTATATATGAAGAAAAATTCTAGTCCTCTCTTGTATTAACCATTTGAGATTTATATATAGGACCGCTCTGAGCTCAAATGGGTCAAGATTAAATCATGACACCATAAACCTAAGAGAATAGGCGCCAAATAAAGGTTTTTGTTAAGATTCCTTACTTTACAGATAATGTAAATATGCTAAGAGCAGGCATTGAACCACAGATCTAATGCTTTTAATGCAAGCGATCTAACCACTACACATATAAAGGCTCCCTCATGCACCCAATAAGGGGAAGGGACAGCAAATTTAGGGAGCTTTTTTCAAATTTTAGAGGTCCCTAAACCAAATTTGAGGAGCTAATAATCTAATACCTAATAATCAAATGTTTTTAAAATTATGGCGTCCTAATGACAGGTTTTGGGAAAAATACATTTTTTATATATCCAGTGGTAGTGAGCATTAAGAAAGTCACCCAATATCACCCCTGATTACGCGCTAAGTCCTAAATACAATTTCATTATTATCAGAGGTTCTATAAAAAATCCAAATATTTAAATAATATCCTTAATAGAGATTCTATAAAAAGCATTATAGGTGCTTGTTAACATTGTAACAAAAGTAAAAAAAACAAAAAACAAGTCTGCAAAATAAACTTTTTTATTTATTATTTTAACAATGAATTTCTCAATTAACTGAGCAATATTTTATGCCATTTAATGTTTTTAAAAAGATTTGTGGCTATGAAAATAGCCGTTTTTATGCAAATTCATTTTTGTGTTTTCAGCAGTTCAAGGAGAGTAAGAGAGTGTTTTTATTAAATCACTTGAAAAGTTAACTTTTTTTATCAGCAGATATCCTACATTGACATTTCGTTAAATTCATTAAGATTCAAACAATTACCTGCAATTGGCTGAAGTATATGTTGATTTCGAATAGTATTATCATTGAATCCAAAATCAAACAAGGAAGGATTATCTTTTCTTTTACCAATTGACTGTTGTTGTCCGAAGTAATTTTTTAAAGGATCCTGACAAAACCTTTCAGTTAATACATAACTTACATTGTTATTAATTAAAAATTTGACAAGTTCAATAACAGAATTAACTGTGATCTTTAAACCTTCATGGGTTTCCCAAGGAATAAACATATTGCTTTATCACTTTTTGAAAATTTTTTGAAAAAGGGTCTTGATTCAATAGAAAAAAGCCAATCAAAAAAGTATTTTTTAAAATTTTCTTTTAGCCATGTAAATCGAACATCATTAGTATCAAAAAATGGTTTCAAAAACGAGTTGCGTTTTAATATATAATCATTTGTATTATGAACATTTAAGCAATCAAAAAAATCATTAAAATATTTGCAAAACTGTGCAGTTCCAGCAGTATCAGATGGTGCATAGATTTCTAATGCAGTACTACATGAATTACTTAAAACTTGTGCAGCTAAACAAACATTTATAGCTGAAAATGGAATTATTTTGATGTGCTCAATGGTTAGCTTTAGACATGCATACAATTGACATTTTAAATCTTCATAAAACAAATCAGTTATATGAGACCACAAAATATGTTGACCCTGATTCCACATATAACGATTGCTTTTACCAGCTTCAGAATGAGAAAGACTATTCCTTGCTGTTTTAATCAAATGAGGAACATCATAAATAAAATATATAAAACTTTTATCGTCATCATCAGCAAAAAAATTATCAGTGCGGTAAATCACATCAACATGACCATTATTATCTTTTTTCTCAGCCAGATTAAAATGAATTTCAAAAAATTTTCTATTCGATGATGCTCCATCACAAGTAACTGCTACTACTTTTAAACCAACTGAGATTTCTAAAATGCCTACATCTTTCTGAAATAGAGAAAATAATTGCAATGATGTAATATTTACAGTAGCAACGTTTGCAAAACTGTATTTGAAAGGATTTACAATACTTCTTATTAAGAAAACTAATACATGAGAAGCGAGTTTGTCTGCCTGTTGTAATGTTGCAAAATTAACAATAGGATCATCCATAACCAATTAATTCTCCAGAATATTTGTCCCAAATAAGATTTTCTTGAATTTTCATTTCATCAAAAGCTAGGACAATAAACTTTTCTTGAACTGAAAAATGTTCAACTTTATCTTTTAATTCTTTGATTATATTTTTATTAAATCCTAACTTTGGCTTCACATAATTTTTATAGTCACGCAATTGCCTACAACTTGGTAAAACTAAGAAACCAGAACTATTTTTCTCGTTTAATCGTACTGCTTCATAAGCAGCTGGTGATTTTGCAGCTAATCCCAAATAGTAACGTACTATTGCTGGATGATAGCAAATCCCTTGCTTTGAGCTTTTTAAATATTTTTGCTGCTCTTCCCAAAACAGACTCATAAATGGAGAAATCTTTCTTTTATCAGCTCCTGCTAATATTTGAACTAAATAGCTTTCAATACTTTTACTTGTAGCTAGTGATGAATTTTCAATCTCCTACTTCATCAAAGCTAACTCCTTTTTTAATTCTTTATTTTCCAGACGAACGCTCTGTAATGTAAGCTTCAGACAATCTGGAGATGTAAATTTAATTGGTGCATTTAATTTTTTTTTCTTAAACATCTTCGCTTCCAACAAGGCTGCAAACAACCACTAATTAGAGTTTGACATAAAGTTTGACAGACGACTTGCAAGGATTGCAAATTATATGAATCAGGAAAGCAAGATGAAGGAAGCAAATTCCATAAAACTGATGTTTGTTTAAAAAAACTAGACAAATAAGAGTTTTTGGAGTACTTAGGAACAGTCACAGAAAAAGGATGACACTTAATTGAATGACGAGTAACATGAGAATGAATTTTAGTAGATGGCACAAGAGACGCTAGCTCTTTAGAGCAGTGCCCATTAAAGTATTTGTAGAAAAGAGAAAGAGAAGTAACATTACTATGATAATATAATAATGGTTGGAGGTTGGCTGCAAGAGCAGGTCCAACTATATTACAATGCGTTTTTGCACCTTGTCTAAAAGAGAAAGGGCATCATTAGAAGATCCACCCCAGATATGGCAACAGTATTCCATACAAGGCCGGATTTGAGATTTATAGAGATAAAGAATAGAATCTGAAGTAAGGAAGTGTCGAGCTCGATAAAGAGATGCAACTTTAGCAGATGCTAATTTTGTAACTGATTTGATATATGGTTTCCAAGAAAGATCGGTTAATCCTAGAAAATGAAGGGTAGATGACTCATCGAGTACATTACTGTTCATAAATATAGGAAGATCTAAATTATTGCGATAACAATAGGCTGAAAAAAATTGAGTTTTATCTGAATTAAAGTTTACCAGCCACTGTGAGCCCCATGCTGTAGCAGAAGTGAGATCCTTTTCAAGCTCAAATGCCCCCTCCAAGCAATCAGAGAGTGTTGGCTTCTTATCATGACAAGAATAAATGTAGTATCATCAGCAAACAATGTTACCTTAGATGTGAGAATATCTGGAAGATTATTAATGTAAATTAAAAAGGGTATAGGGCCAAGGATAGAACCTAGAGGAGCCCCTGAAGTTACAGAATAAAAAAAAGAGTGCTGTCAATTGAGGACAACTTTTATACAACGATTGGAAAGGAAGGATTCAATAATCTTAAAGATGTTACCAGATACACCATAAGAAGAAAGCATATGGAGAAGACCAGCATGCAAAACTTTATCGAAAGCTTTTGAAATGTAAAGAGCGATGGCCTTAACCTCTCCACCTTTATCTAATGCACAATAAAACCTATTGGTTATTACTGTTAGCAAATCAGCTGTAGAACGAGAAGAACGAAATCCATATTGATGATTGGAAAGTAAGTTATTAGATTCAAGATGAGAAATTAAATGTTCAAAAACCTTGCTTATGATAGGAAGAAGACTAATGGGACGGTAGTTAGACGAATTAGATCGCTCTCCAGAATTTTTGAAAATAAGGATAACAGATGTCGCTTTCTAGCAGACTGGAAAACAAGACTCTGATAAGCACTAGTTGAATAGTTTTGAAAGTATAGACAACAGCTCTGGAGAACACTTCTGCAAGATTATAACAGGTATGTTGTCTGGGCCACAAGCTGTAGAAGAGTCTAAGCAGGAAATCAGATGCAGAAGCTGGAGTGATACAAATGTCAAGCAATGGATCAACCTATTTGATCATGAGAGATGGAAGATTTGCCCTTATTATTGATACTATTAAAGATTCTCCAGAAGTCACAAGAGCCTAATTTTTGTGGTAACGGTTTCGATTGACAATTGCAGCAGCACAATGTGAGGAAAACCATGGAGAAGAGTGACGCTCGACCAGGAATTGTCAAATAAAAGGGAATAAAAGATTCCATGCCAGCCATAATCCACGAAGTTATGAAAGAAGCACAATTGTCAATAGGAAGACGAAAGATTTCTACCCAAGGGCCATCACGAAGAAAATCACGGAAAGAGTCCCACTCAGCTTTGTAGTTGTAAGAGGTACGATGATAGGCAGAATCAGATGATGAAGAAGAATGAGATAATAGTTTTAGAGAGATTATACTGTGATCAGAAGCACCTAAGAGTGAACGTGGAGAAACTGAGCACTGACTAGGATCAGAAAGACACAAGTCGAGTAGAGAAGGTAAATGATTCGAGTTGTATGGAAAGTGAGATGGAAAGTAGACTATTTGAGTTAGAGATTGAGAAAGGCAAAAGTTGTGAGCTTTAATGCCTGCAGAGTCACTGACACTAGAGCCAAGCCATTCAGTGTGATGAGCATTAAAGTCACCAACAACAACAATAATGGCTGAAAGATAAAGAGAGAGGGCTAGGTCAATTTGATCAGAAATAACATCAAAAAGCAGTGCAGTCTTGAGATGAAGGAGAGTGATATAGAACAAAGAGAAAGGCGATAGAGTGAAGTGGTGCTAAACAAAAGCACATAAAAGAATAGTCTGTGGATTCAAACCTAGTTTCACGACAAATGGGTCAATTCTTACGAATGTAAATGTCCAGGCCAAGTATGTGACTATTGGAGTCTTTACGAATTAAAGGAAGATTAGCATCAACACTAAGATCACAAGATGAGACAGCCGAACTCAAATTAGTCTCACAAAGAGCAAGTAGGTCTGGTGAACTTTGCAAGAGATTTAACAGAAGAAAAGACTTAACAGAAGAAAAGTTACTTTGAAGATCACAAATATTAGTGAATGATAGGTTTAGAAACTTGATGATCACGATGGTTTTTTGTGTTTTATAGTTTTTGGAACTTTATTCATTTTTAAATGATCCAAAAACTGCGCCAGCCTAATAGATGAATTTTGCAGAGATACAAGCATTAGCAACATTTTTTTTCAAACTTATGATTTCTTGTTTTTCAATATTTTTGCATTGAGAACAACATAACACTAACTCAATCAGCATAATACATGACTGAGATCGAAAATACTTTGTCTGATTTAAGGGAAACTCATTTCTAGATGAAAATAAATCAAACTTTTTGAAATACAATGTTTAATATATAGATTTGATTTTAACGCGAATACATCAGTTATTCCAGAACACAGACTAAACGAAGTAACAACAGAAATAAGATTTGAAGCTGAAATATGTTGCATTGATCTTTTATATTTTGTATATATTAAATGATCATCTGGAATGAGCCAAGAATATACATGAATGGTGAAAGCAAGACTATCATCGACATATATTTCATATCGAGGACATAAGTGGATTGTGTCATAAAGTTTAAATTCTGTCACAACAGGACTCACACTTACTGTCCAGTCACAAATCTTTAACTTGCTAATACGATTTAGGAACTCTTCGTATGATTTTTATATGAGTTTAAAAGTAATAATACTATTTGAAATCATTGAAGCATTTCTTTTAGCAACGATTGAAGATGCAGATTCCCTTTGCATAGGAAGTGATGACATAAAACTTTTTTTTGGTAGATACATAGTCAGTAATGATCCAGGTTTTAGTGACTTTCTGTTATCGTTATGAAGTATCATTTCTGGAAGATAATGCTTTTCACAAATAAACAGACTTTTACTTTCTATTTAAGCCTTTAAATTTATATCTTTATAACGATCTTTAAGAATAATGTCTATTAGATTTTTCCTCCAAGAAGTATTAAACCTATCGTTAGATTAAGGAATTTTAAATATTGAAACTCCCTTATGCCTCCTAGAAGTACTGCATCCATAAATATAACAATTAGCACCAGGTATTTAAAGAATTGGATGACGAAGATGCAATTTAAACAAGCAGTTTATAGACAAACAATAAACGAAAATAAATTTGTGCACTCTGCGGCAGACTGGACACTAAAAAATTGCTAACAAAGAGATGATCAAAGGAATACCACAAGTGGCCAGACTATCTATTTCTTATGACTATGCTAAAACATATTGCTAAACATATTGTTATAAATAATGACATCATAGATAAAAATAAAACTCTAGTTTAATATAGTATAATATTTTAATATGATAACTTTTTCTCTACCTTTTTATATAAAAAGTAATAATCATGTAATTTTTCGTTATTATTTTCACACTTAAAATTTAGAAGTATTTAGTTTATTAAAAATCTAATTATTGCATGCAATAATGCATACAACATACAAATGTATGATTCTTAATCTTAATTCTCATTATTTAGTTATTTGCAAATTATAATAAGATTATAGGAAATAAGAACATGTCACTTACCTTTTGCAAAGTTGAATATTTTGTTTCTCCTTTAACAACATTTTCAAGATGAATACGATCCAGCATATCTTGACTACCAGTTATTTTTAGACCCTACACAGAAATATTAGTTAATTTTTAAAGAAAATTTTCTAAAATTTTATCTAAAAATTAATTTTATAAGTTTAGATTACCTTTTAATCTAAAATTACAAAGACAAAACTCAAACACAATAACCTTAAGTTATATATTGCATATTTTTAAAAGATTTCAATTACTTAAGTCTCAATATTATACATATCTTGACAAATTTTGCAACTTGAACACAGAAGTGATCAGACGTGCTTTGCTCGCATTTAAACATTTTATAAATTTACAAATCAACTACTTATTTTTCATCTATTTCTAAATATTTAATCAATAAATAAACACAAAGAGTATATTTATAACAATGATGAGAGAAATAATGCACAAAAAAAAGAAACAATTATAGCTTTTTTCCCTGTGAAATTGCAAACAGTTCAAATATCAAAATTGAAACGCTTCAAAAACATGTTTATGATGTTAAAAAGGAACTTTGTGAAATTAAAGGAAGCATAAATTTTATTGTTGATGAATGGGAAGACAAAATAAAGGGTGTGGATAACAAAAGGTTTTCGAAGAAATAACTAATGTAAAAAAATACAAGGAAAAATCATTTCTGATAACACTGAACTCAAACTAAAAAGCGTAGACATTGAGGATAGAAACAGATGAAACAACTTTGGTGGACTCATCGAAGGTACAGATGGAAAAGATTGAGAAGACACTAAAAATAAAGTCTAAAAACTCTTTGATGAAAAACTTGGAATTGCAAATTATATTAGGATTGAACGTGCTTATCGAGTTGGTAATGGTGGTTCTAAACGAGAGCGAACGATTATGTTAAAGTTGCATGACTTTGAAGATAAAGCATTAATTATGGAAAAAGCAAACAAACTTAATGGTACTAATATATATTAATGAGGATTTTAGTGAAACAACTAGAAAAATTTGTAAAGAACTAATTGCACAAGCAAAAACTCATAGAAAAAATGGCTATTATGCAAAAGCTCTATGTAGTAAATTGATAATACATGAATTTAGGCAAAAAAATGTAGGTGTAGTTGAAATTTTGCTGACTATTTAAAAATAAGAAATATTATTATATGAGTTCTTGAATAAGCTCTTGTTTTATCTTTTATTTTTTATTATTAAAATGGCTGAAAATTTTTTTTGGTTATAAAGATTTTAAAACTTTAAATATTGATCCTTTTGAGGAACTTCTCTGAAGATAATTTAAATATTATTAAAGAAACATCATTTTTTGATCCTTTAACTTTAAAATTAAAAAAGATATTAATTCTTTTTCTATATTACATTTAAACATAAGAAGCATGCGTCAAAACTAAAAATTTAAAGAATTTTTAGCTTTGACACATTTCAAAAACAAGTAAAACCATTAGTATTATGTATCAAATTTGCCCATATATAAATTCACAAAGCCTAAAGCTTATATACCTCTGCTTAATTCATTACTTATGCAAATATTACATGAGCAAGTTGTCAAACAACAAAATTTAAAAAAATTCTTTGTTTACAAAAACATGCTTGTAGAACTATATACAACAAAAAACAGGGGAACACACTAAACCTTTAAGGATGGATATGAAAATGATGAACAAATTTCAGATAAATAATTACCAACACCTAAACTTTATGTATAAATATACCAATAATCTAACTCCTGAAATCTTTATTAGTAAATTTAATAAAAATCTAAACGAGAAATATTTCTTAAGAATAAATCAAAGTAACACTTAAATATAAATTACCTAAAAGAGTAAAAAAATAAACAGAATATATAACTTATAGAGGACCTAAGCTATGAAAGTCTTTTGAAAGGCAATTAAATATGGCAAAATTATTAAATTCATTTCAGCATCAAACAAAAACTTACGTTTTAAATCTTATGGAATAAATTTTATTCATATTTTTTATTTTTGGATCAAAAACAAAATTTTTTTAAAGCATTTTACCTTCTTATTTAACATTTTAAATATTATATGTAATCTTTATATATTATATGTTGAATATGATATTGTATATTTATTTGGAAATTTGTATTTAAATATCTTCTTTTATGAATTTTTGTGACTATTAGTATTTATAAATATATCTTTTTTTTAACCATTTGTATCAAAATATATAGAAATATTTTTTCTTTTTTCTGACAGATTTGTATTTTTAAATACTTTTTTTTTTTGACTATTGACGACTATTTATACTTTTAAATACTATATTCGCTACATGCATTTTTATTTATTCGCTACATGTATTTTTTATTATTATATCCTCTTTTTTGACTAATTAAGGATACTTTGCTAAATTATCTACTTAATTTATTTACCATATTTTACTATTATTGTTATGATCTGTTAAGAATAGGTTGGTATTTTACCATCCATATCTTCTATGAGCCCCTGTCTGTTTATTATTTATATATTTGTAATTAAATTTTACTTTTTGTGAGGGAATTGGGAATTGTAGTTTATAGAAACAGCAAAATAAAACACAAAAACAAAAAAATACAAAAAAAAAAGTAATTACTTCTATTTGAGTTTTCAGTTCAGTCAGCTGTTGTTGCAAATGATGGCTTTTCTCAAGATATTCAACTCTAAAATTTTTATACAAATGATACCATTGGTTCCAATCATTTAAACTTTAATCTGTACAAATTCATATTTAATAAAAAGTTAATAATATTTGTTTTTAAATTCCAAACAAAACTTTAAAACTATTTGTTGAAATTAGACCATCCAATTTGAGTATTCGAATACTTGATATTCGAATATATTTGCGTGTTTTTTTACTATTTGATATTCGAATATTTTCTCCAATATTCGAATAATTTCAAAAATGTAAAGGCAGAGTAAGCTTTTAAAAAAGTACTGTTAATTTCTCTTTTTGCAAACGAAAAAAATATTTCTCTTTTTGCAACCGGAAAAAATTCTTAGAATTTTTATATAACCTTGAAGTGGAAAACTTAAATTGCATTTTTGTATGGTTTTTATTTTGTGTGACATTATTTTTGTTTGCTTTTAGAAAACAGTCGTTTATTTAGATTGCTTAAAAATATAAATTTATATTTGTTCCATAAAAAAAAAATCTTAATAATAATCTTAATAATAATAATTTTTAATATTTTGTGAATAAATAAATATAATATACAATTAAATAAATATAATATAATATGCAATTTGTGGTTGCATAATTTGAAGTAGTAAGTTAAAATTTTTTAGATTTTCTTAGATAATTCATCTCTGGTTTTTTTAGCCATGTCAAAAAAATCCAAGGTATGGGAGTTTTTTAAGAAAGACGAAAAAAATATTGGTGAAGCCAAATGTGGTAGGTACAACACGAACATAGGATGGAGAAGTTCAACTACTGCTATGATTAATCATTTGAAGCTACAACACAACATATTGATATCTAAATCGTTATCAAATGACAATGATGGAGAAAATAATATTCCTAAGAAAAAACAAAATACTGAAATAAGTAATATTTGGCCATTTGTAAAAAAAGAATCTTTAAATGAAATATTGTCAAAAATCGCAGCTTTTGATGGAATCACAGCAATGAGTAAATCCCAAGCTATAGCTGGTTACGTGCAACAAAAAGGTCATAAAATGCCGAAAAGTCCGACAACTATTTCAAAATGCATCAATAGCTTTTATAAAGAAAAATGTGTTGAACTGCGGGAAAAATTTGAAAAATTAAAAACAGCAAATCGTAAATTTGCTATTACTGTAAATGAATGGACAGATTGTACTATTTTACGTTATGTAAATGTAACAGCTCATGTGATTGGAATAGACTCAAATACAATTGAATGCTATGTTCTGGGTTTAACGGAAATAATTATCCAGGCAAATGTAGAAACATTTGGTTGAAGCTAAGTTAGCAGACTTTGGGATTTTCCTAAAAAATGATGTTATTGCATCTACTAACGATGCAGCAGCCGTAATGAAAAAATATGGCAATATATCAGGTGTTTTAAATCAACTTTGCCATAATCACGCGCTTCATTTAGCCGTGATGGATTGTTTTTATATACCAAATAAAAGATTTTATTGATGAAGATGTAGAAGAAGATTCCACAGAAGATCAGTGCTCTGATTACAATTTGGTGTTTATTGAGGAAGATAAATATGATATGACGTTAGATTTTGATCAAATTATTAACAGGTTAAGAGGTGTTATAAGAATGTTTAAAAAATCGGCTACAAAGCATTCTATTTTGCAACAAAATATAGCTCAAAAAATGGGGAAAAAACTCAAGTTAAAATTAGACATAAAAACACAATGGAATTCTTTGAGTGTAATGATTCGACGATTTTTAATTCTATCAGAATGTGTTAACAAATCCTTAGTCGAATTGAATATTGATCCAATTCCAGAAAATGATAATTTTGCGCTACAAAACCTTGTTGATGTTCTGGCACCAGTTGAAACTGCTGTTACTGAATTAAGTAAAAATGATGCAAATCTCATAACTGCTGAAGGAGTTTACAAATTTTTGTTTGAAAAGTTGCAACCAATGCAAACTAATATAGCAAAAAAACTGATACATGCGATCAAAATAAGGATGAATGAAAGAAGAGATCCAGTTTTAATGACATTGATCATTTATCTGCAGAGTGGAAATATACCAAGTTCTAACACTCATTTTAAATATTCATCAAAAAATGCAGCAATATTATTCGCTGTTAAAGTTATGGAACAAATATATCCACAAATGTTTGAAGAAGAGCAAATTAATAATGATTCTACCTCATCTGATGCAGATGATTTAATAGAATTAACATCACCAGTTGCAGTCGGATTGCAAAAAGAACTCCAAAATGCAATAAGTTCTATTACAGAACCAAAAAACTGTCATGTTAGCAATCGCATCGAAATTGATAAATATATTGAATTGAAGAAAGAATTTCGTCAATTGGATTCTTTTAAAAAACGGTCGACAACGCTGGATGTTTTGTATAACGCTTTAATAACAATACTCCCTACCTCAACAGCTTCTGAAAGAGTATTCTCAACAGCAGGTGCAATTAAAACGAAAAGAAGAACAAGTCTAAATTTCGAAACATTCAATTCTCTTTTATTTTTTAAAATATTAGTTTTTAGAAAAAAAATAGTACATATATAAAATAATAAAATCGTTCAAAATAAAATATAAAACACTTTTTTAATTAGATTATTATTATTTTTTATTTTTTTAATGTCTTTTAACTTTTTGGTAAATTAGTATTCGATTACTCGATTCGAATAATCGAGTATTCGATTACTCGAATATTTTCAGATTTTTCTATTTGATATTCGAATAGTTGAAAAGCTCGAATAGTTGGATGGTCTAGTTGAAATACAACCTCTTTTTTTTTTATGTATTTTTCAATTTTACATTTTTTAATTTGTTTTTGTATTTTTTAATATTTTAACGCATATTTGCAATATAAAGACTATTTCCATCTAAAAATCTATATATATATCTATATATATCTTGCCATATATGATTATGCTGGCCAACAATAAGAATATTTAGTTTTTAAACTTAGAATATTTTTATGTATTACAAGAAAAATTCAACAAGCCTTCCGCATACCATGACTCAGATTTTGGGATAAAAGATGATACATTGTACTGACTGAGTCAGTACAGAATTGATTGAAATTATTCAAGAACTTGACAAAATAAAATGTAGAGTTGGGTTCATCTCTATTATATTAATTATATCTATTAGGAGTAAAACTAAGGTATATTAAGTACTATTGGTACATTAAGTAAGAAACATTAATTACTATTGGTGCATTAAGTAAGTACATTAAGTAATATTGGTACATTAAATAAGGTACATCTTTTTTAATTTTATTTTGATAGGAAGTTTGCTCCTCCTTCCTTGCTAATATAATAAAAATTGCCCAGAGGTGGCTTTGAACCACCAATCTCTAGCTTCTGAGGCAAGTGTGCTATTCACTGTGCTATAGTTACTGCAAGAGGACAGCCAAAAGTACACAATTTCAAGAAGCCATCACATTATTCTCTACACTAGTGTTGTCACGGTACTGAAATTTCAGTATTCGATACTAATACCTATCAAAATACTCGGTACCAAATTCGGTACCTAAATGAAGGAAGAATTATACTGACCACAAACCAAATTGTACTCAAAAGTCTGTAATATAAAGATAGAGTGGGTAGGGAGAGAGGGGGGTGGGAGAGAAAGGGGAATTTTAGTCTAGATTTAATAAACGGGCAGAAGAGGGAGGGGGAAGTTTTTTTATGTTACAATATAAGCATTTTTTATAAAAAGTTTCAGTTTATAAATCCAAACTAATATTTTTTACAAAACACACATTAAACTATTTTATTCTAGCGTGGCTTGGGGTCAAATGCGCATTTGCTAACAGCTGTTTTATCATTTAAATAGGATTTAATATGCTGATATAAATTTTATACCTTGGTGAGAAATAAACCAAAAGGTCATTTTTGATAAATTGAGATTTACTAGGTTGACAATTTTTAAGGCTTATTTACACTGAATGTTTTTGTTTTTATTAGTGACTTAAATAGTTATTTTCTAGTTTTTAAGGCCAATTTTCACTGATTTTCACCTTTTATTAAGGACTTAGCATAAGCATGCATAGTAAGTTGGGGTGAAAATAAAAGTTTGGTTTATCAATGAATATTTTGTCGCGTCTACCTGTAAATGAACAAAAAATAATAAAAATGGTAATATGAGAAATGGGGAATCGCTCCATTTTAAAATAATAATTATATTTTATAAAAACGTCTCTAAAAAAATTGACTTAAAAAAACCGCGAAAGAAATTGATTTTTTTAACAATGTTAAAAAAGGGCAGTTTTTTACGCATTAAAATGCAAATTAATAATCTAAATACAAAATAATTATTTATATTTAAAATTTTTATAAAATTTAGCTTCTTTTGAGACCCAACATGACATACTTTTGAAGAAATTATTTTTCCATATTATTAGGGACCCTGTCTAATGTAACAACTCTATTCAGTTTTTTTCCCTCAACAGAATTTACATATTTCTTCATTCCTTAAAAAAAACTTCTTTAATTGTTTTCTGTTTTGGGATTTGCAAAGATTGAACAGTTTCAATCTTTGCAAATCCCAAAACAGAAAACAGCTTTTACCAGAACTACTTTTTTAATAAAGAACTGTGTTGGTACCGAAGTATCAAGTACCTTGACAACACTACTCTACACTTAATAAAGAACTGTGTTGGTACCGAAGTACCGAGTACTGTGACAACACTACTCTACACTTAATAAAGAACTGTGTTGACACCAAAGTACCGAGTACCTTGACAACACTACTCTACACATCAAACCATCTACTAAATATTTATCCACCAATGTAGAATTCTTAGTATATAACTGACATTATGAAAATTAAAAATATCCTTTCAATGTTGCATATGCAGTAAAACTTTATTGTTTCTTTTATTTTTTTAATATGTCAAAGTTGAAAGAAACTCCAGCTATTTGTTTGCTATTTATTTTTCTCACCTCAAATTTGGTTTTGATTTCCTGACAAAAAAATTTAACTTTTTTTTGTTGTCAAGAAATTTTATAGGGAACTTCTGTGTTAATTTAAATATATATTAAGAATATTTATACTTTATTAAAAAAAAAAAAGAAAAAAAAATGGCCCTCAAAACCACTTGATATATTTGTATTAAAAATAAAAAATTATATTCCCTTCAAAAAGTGCTTTATTTTCTACTTAGTTGTTTATTTATTAGTTTTTTATTAATCTAAAACATGATATGATGAATTTATCTGATTGAAGCCGATGATACTGTGAAATTCAAAAGAACTTTATTACACGCAAAGATATAAAGTATTATTTATTTTATATAAGGAATATTAGTATTAGGTTTATTAATAAACTATTTATAAAATAATAATAAATGTTAAATATTTGCATTAAATAAATACTACTAAGGATACCTTTCTCTTTGCAAATACTTAATTTTGTCATTAGCTTCATCATCATAAAAATTACTTATGGGTTGTGTGTTCATTTGCGATGCCTGTAAATTTGATCATTTATAATTATGATAATTTTAATCATTTATACTATAATTTATAATTATTTATTTATTTTTTGTAATATTTAAAAGTAATTATCATAAATATATTTAAAAAAATTATTATAAATATATTTAAAAAAATTATTATAAAAATATTTTAAAAAATTACTATAAAAATATTTTAAAAAATTATTATAAAAATATTTTAAAAATTATTATAAAAATATTTTAAAAAATTATTATAAATGTATTTAAAAAATTATTATAAATATATTTTAAAAAATTATTATAAAAATATTTTAAAAAATTATTATAAATATATTTAAAAAAATTATACATAAATGCCAAGTATGTAAATATAAATACCAAACGCTGATTTGCGCTTAACTGAAGTAAGCGTTCTGATGCTAACCACTCCAAATTTCGGGACTGATCCAGCTCTTGTTTTAATAACCTAGCTTCTCTACTCCTGAAATAAAAAAAAGAAAAGAAAATATTAATATTTTACACTGGAAAAAATTATTTATAGAAAAAAATCAATGTTGAATTACTTCCAAATTAAAAAAGCATAAACTAACTCACAAATGAAACATAAAAAAGCATAAACTATTTCACAAATAAAACATAAAAAAGCATAAATTATCTTACAAATAAAACATACTCTTAATAGTTACAAATGAGCTTTTTATATTTATTTTATTATTATTATTTTATATCTATTTGTTTTCTATTCTATTATTATTTTATTAACTACTTTATGTTTGTTTATTATTATGCTGCATTAAAACACAATGAAAATTATGAAAAATAATAAGCATAAAATTAATGCACAATAAAATGAAGTAATATGGCATCATACAAAAATATGCTAACTAAAAAAAAAAAAAAAAATTGAGGAGACCTTATTTCTGATTCTTGGAGAATTTGCTGAATTGTAAGACCAGCAGATTGAATATGAGTTTCTAAGAAAAACCTTTCTTCATCTTTCTAAAAAAAAAATCAAATTAAATTAACTAAAATTACCAAACTAAAGGAAAACAACTAAAATTAAGAAATTAAAAATATATTTGATTCTTGATTTTATCTTTTTTTTTTATTAAAAATAAATAAATAAAAAAACAAAACAAAAAAAAACAACTAAAAACCAAGGGATAAAAAAAAATTTAATACCTGATTAAGAGCTGCACGAAGCCTTTTTACCTCTGTCTCAAGATCACTGGCTTTTTTCAACAACAGTCTTGCCTCTTCTTCAGATATCAATGCTTTCTCAGCTAACAAATCAGATGTTTCTTCAGCTTTTTTCTAAAATCATCAAGTTGGTAACAATTGGATTAGTTATATTAAATTAAGCATTAAATTATATCAAATTAAGCATCTCAAACATGTTAGTGTATTCTACAAAAAGACTTGAAATTTGAAAAAAAAATTGAGCTAAAATTTGTAAAGAAAATAGAAACATAATTTGGTTCAGCAAAAATGTTTTATCAAATATATGAAGATTTATTTTGAAGATTATTATAAATAAAAACTTTTTAAAAAAGTCAACGAAGTAAGTTAAAAAACCACACAGCTTTTATATTCCATACAGCATATATTCCCTAATGTCTTTTTCCAATTTTATGTGCCGCAATTGCTGAATGTCAATTTATATCAAAAAAATTTCAGAAGTTATTTTTTAAACAACTTTAATGGTATATAACTTCATATTTTTTATACAGTCAGTACAACTGAATAGTAACAAAGAACATTTTAAATTTTTTATGTTGATACTTTTTTTCACAGCTAGGACATTCCAGCTAAGTCAAAAATTTCTATGTTAACATCAACACCCATTAAAGCATAACTGGACTAATTAGAGAAGTACCAGTTTTTCTACTCCTGTTAACCTTCATATGAACACTTAGAAATAAAAGAAACCAAATTGCACTCAGTATATTCTAACCTTTTTTTAGAATCTTTTTACTTAAACAGTTCAATAAGAGTAAATATATATTTACTTTTGCTGCAATGCCGTTGCTAAAAGGAAGTATTTTATAGAACTCTTTATAAAATACAAATAGAAGACTTTACTTAGTTTATACTGGAAAATATTTCTATTGTTTCAGTATGCCTGAAAATTCCGAGAAAAGTTATATTAAAAAAATCAAATATGTTGATACTTTTAACAATATTACCACCTTAAAAAAAATGAGATAAATGAAAAAGAAAAGATTTTTTAAAATGATATCAATTACGACAAATTAGGAAAAGAATGAGAAGAAGATGATGATGATGGTGATGATGATGTTCATCATCACCATCATGATCCAAAATAATATAAATGTTAACATAAAAATGATGAGATTAAAATTGCAATTAACTTTAATGTAAATATTTAATTATGAATTAAAAAGTCAAAAAAAAAATAAATCTTTAATTCATATTATCCATAAAAAATAACTTTAAGTCAATTAAAAATAACTTTAAAAATTAATTTCCCTAATAGGATGTCGAATAATGATTTTAAGATATCTTTTATCAGAAAGTAAGTACCTGTTTTGTTTTTTTTACTCAAAGTCAGAAATAACTCAAAACATGCTTAGATTACCCCACCCTACCCTATACCGTACAAAACAATAATAGTCTACTTGGTCACATAGGCACTTACTTGGTCACATAGGCAAAGTAAAATACTACTAACTATAACAAAAATAATAATAATATTAGTAATAATAATAATAAAAGTACATAATACGTGTTTATATTCTGTGACTATAGTGTGCAAAGATAGCAAGAGAAGGAGAGAAACAAAGAGTGAGAGAAAAAGAAATAGATCATGATGATAAAAAATATAATTTTGAGCTAGCTGATTAAAAAATTTGTTTTTGTATGTTGTTAAGTCAGTAAGAACCCGACGACGACCCAAGATACATTGCTACAAAGACAGATCTGTATGACATAATCATGGAGGCCCACATTAGTATCGAACATGCTGGTTAAAAAAAAAAAAATACAGACTTGATGAGAAATTTACCGATGTACCTTATATAACTGGTCATTTTGTTTATGTCGAGCTGTGCAACATGCTAGAGAAAGAAGGCCAAGCCCAATAAGGGACTGGTTGTAAAGTCATTCCACTCCAATGGATATGATGGCTTAAGTCTCATCCTCATTCTTTTTTGTCTAATTTTTTTCCTTTAACATCAGTTCTTTGTAATCTGCTCCTTTCATCTTGTTTTCCTGATTTATATAATTTGCAATTAGTCTTGTTATCTTGTTTTATAAAGTTCTATTCCAGTAAACTAACTTACATAAACTTCCAACTCTAATAGTGGTTGCTTGCAGCCATGTTGGAAGTAAAATGTTTAAAAGAAAAATTAAAACTTCAGCAAATCAGATCATCTGAAGAGTTACAATGCAGCTAAAATGGTTACCGAATAGTTCATACGGTATAATAATACATCTAATAAGCAACAGTTTATTTAAAAGTAAATTAATTTATTAAATTAATTAAAGATATTTTGTTATAGTCGATATCTGTTTCAAATGGTTTCTTTTTGTCAATCTTAACAAAGGTTTCATTACGTTGAAAGCAAAAACTGCAAAGAAACATTTTATAAATAAAAAATATTCTACTATTTACTCTCTGCAATCAAATTTAATTTAGTTGAATGTTTAAAAGATTATGTTTTTAATGTTTTAAACATTTTTTATTATACTAAGAATTTTTTTTAGAAAAAAAGCATTTCCATATGCATCATATATTGCATTTTAATAATGGTTTTCCACATGCATCATAATAATGTTTTTTATTTTGTTTTTAGTTTGACGAATTAAAATAAAAATTTATTTTGCTAATGAAAAACAAAAGAAATTCTGTGTTAATATAAGGTTTAAAAGATGATACATTAGCATTTGGAATCGAAGAGAATAAAAGAGAAAAAAAGAAAATTTTAAGACTCATTTTAAATTGAGAAGAAATGATTCAAAATGCAATAACAATGTTTGAAAAAACAGCACTGTCGTACTTTGAAATATTAAATTGTGTGTCGGTTTCTTTTTATTAAGTTTGGTAAAAATATTATTCAAGTTTTGTAAGTAACAAACTGTCCTGCCGGGCTACTGACAGGCTTATTTTTTATTGCCCTTATTTTTAGTTGCCCTTGGAAAAAATAAGTCAACCACGAGTATACACCCCTGATATGTGTATATATATATATATATATATATATATATATATATATATATATATATATATATATATATATATATATATATATATATATATATATATACACACACATATATATACACATATATATATATACATATATATATATGTATTTATATATATATATATATATATATATATATATATATATATATATATATATATATATATATATATATATATATATATATATATATATATATATATATATATATATATATATATAGACTAGTGGCCATTGAAATAAAGCCAGCAGCAAATTTTAGGAAAATACACATTTTACTCTAGCAACAAGGTCTAGCAGGCATATTATCAAATGCAATTTTAACTTTACAATACACTGAATAAAGTTCTAGCTCAAACGATGAATAAAATTCAGTAATTCACAGGATATCCTTTATTTTTAAGCACAGCATTAATGCAATCAGGCATGCTATGAACAAGTGTTCTACAGTATTCCGGTGTTATTTCTGTCGTCCACACACGCTTCAAAACCTCTTTCAGGTCTTTTTCAGATGTAGGACGATGTGCAGCAACTATCCTTTTCATAATTTGCCAACAATTTTCAATCACATTTAGATCAGATGAATTTGATGGCCAATTGGAAAGAAGTTCAATGTTGTTGTCTGAAAACCACTTTTGGACAATCTTTGCAGTGTGACAAGGGGCTGAGTCTTGTTGCATAATTGTTGCTCCTGAGATGTTCATGTGGATTTGAAGCTTACTTTCAAGAACCTCCAAGTACTTTTTGGCATTGACCTTTTCCCCTTTATCGAAGATGTGCAGTCCACACCGACCACTTGCTGTAATGCCACCCCAGATCATGACGCTTGGTGGATGTTTGACAGTTTTGATGGTGTATTTGGGATTGAATCGCTGAGAGGCAGGACGTCTGACATAATTATAACCAGGGCCTCGTAGCTGCTGAAACGTACTTTCATCTGTGAACATGACTCTCTCCCACCACTCCTTTGACTTGTCTTTCATCGCACGGCAAAACTTCAATCGCTGGAGGAGTTGTTGTTTCGTGATTAGAGGTTTCTTCGCTGGTCTACGAGCTACAAGACCAAAGTCATTTGACAGACGTCTCCTAACAGTCCTAGCACTCACTTGAATACCCGTGTCACTAGCTAGGCTTGCAATGCGTGCAGAAGAAGTATGCGGACTAGACACAACAATGCTCTTCAAATAACAATCATCACGACGATTTGTTTTTCGTACTCCCAACGGCACCTCTAGAAATTTTCAGTTTCTTTGCAATATCACGCTCAGCATTCAATGTTACAATTTGCCCCTTGACAAAATCATTAATATCTGGCTTTTTCCCCATTATCACACTAAAATAAGCAATAACAACATTATAGTTTTTTTAGCAAGAAATCATGAAATTTAATTAAATACTAAGCCAAACACGTGTATAATATGCATAACATAAATAATAATGACGCCATATATAAACAAAATCATCAAGTGGCTTTAATTCAATGGCCACTAGTATATATATATATATATATATATATATATATATATATATATATATATATATATATATATATATATATATATATATATATATATATATATATATATATATATATATAT
Organism: Hydra vulgaris; assembly: GCF_038396675.1. Classification (NCBI taxonomy): domain Eukaryota; kingdom Metazoa; phylum Cnidaria; class Hydrozoa; order Anthoathecata; family Hydridae; genus Hydra; species Hydra vulgaris. The sequence goes on from NC_088929.1 coordinate 32,955,774, forward strand.
ATATACATACACACATATATATATATTTACATTCAATATATGTGAGGGTAAAAAAACAACATTGAAAAAATCTGCAGCATTCACATTAATGTGTTATATATGATATGATAAAATAACACTGGATTTAAAAACTTTTTTGATAAAAAATATTTTTATATTTCATACTTAAAAAACATTTTTTTATTAAAATAAAGGACCTAGTAAATGTTCAATGGTCTTGAGGCACCCCTAAAAATAATTTTAAATCCAGTGTTATTTTATAATATAGAACACATTAAATGCTGCAGATTTTTTTAAAAATGCAGTTTTTTGAACAACCCTAATATATATATATATATATATATATATATATATATATATTTAAACATAATATCTCTAATTAACCTTTTAATAATATCTCATAATATTTAAACAGTTATAAAAAATTTTTTAATACCCTGTTCATACTGACGATAAAACACATTTTATTTTAAAAATGTATTTAGAATGTATAACAATATAAAAAATGTATTGAGTTGTTATTGTATAAAGCTATATAAAACAACAATAAAACAATACTGTAAAGTTTTTTTAAAAACTTCGCTACATTGTTTTATCGCTGTTTTATGCAGTTTATAAGATTAAAAACATAAAACACATTTAAAATAAAACAAAGTAAATAAATGTAATTATTACAATTAATAGTAATATATTAATAGTAGTAATAGTAATATATTAATAAATTCGTATTGATGAAAAGATTATCATCATAAAACTTGATATTTGCAAAAGTAAATAAGTTTAGTATTTTTTGTAAATTCGAAAATATACTAAACTTATTAGATATCAATTTTTTTCTAGAGTTTAATGCGGTAGTGGTGTAGTGGTAGAGCGCTCGCTTCCTAATCGAGAGGTTCCGAGTTCGATCCCCACCACGTCCCTGGTAGTACCGCGCTCGACTTGTTTCTCCGCGCAGCGGCCTTGTTTGTCAAGGTTCGTGTTTCGGAGTTATAGAGTTGAGAGAGGGTTATAACCACAATTAAGTAGCCTCCTCGTCTGTAGTGGCCTTCTGGGCCTTGGGGAGGTGAATTAACAAAAAAAAAAAAAAAAAAAAAGTTATTGCTTCTTGATCTAGCGAACTTACAAAAACTTAAATATAATTATTTTTTTTATTCAAAGTGTTTTTAAGTTAGTGTTTTCATTCAATTTTCATTCAAGTCAAATTTTTATAATTATAATATGCTTGAATTTCAATTTAAAAAAAAAAAAAAAAAATTATGAGCAAAACTTGAATAATTTATTTTTTCATATTTAAATTTTTTATAATTTAATTTTTACAGAATGTTTTTACATTTTAGATAACAACTTAGGGTATATTCATTCATTCATATTCATTCATCAAACAACGAAAACCATGAAAAATTCCAAAAAAGCAAAAGGAAAACAATGTTAACTTTCTATTTAAATTATTGTAAATTTATAAAAAAAAAAATTGAAATACACCTGTTCAAACTTACTAAGTGTGTTTGGTACTTTTCCAATGTAGTCTGGAATTCTTTAAATCTTTTTTCCAATTCAGTACTACGCTGTTTTTCTTTCATGTATCGCTTTTTTTCCCTCTGGTCACAAAAAATAAAAAAATTCCTTAAAATAAAAATTTCATAAAAAAAAAACAAAAAAAAAAATTGTATAGCACCCAGAGCAGAACAATTCTCAGGAACTGTGAAGTCAGGCATAAATTTTTCAACAACAGTGTTATCAATAACTTTGGCAGGTAATATTTTTAAAGCATTAACAGCTAACAAATTTAAGAAACTATTTATCAATTAACAATCATCAATCATCAGAGTTGGTGGAAACGCTCATTAAATGATCATTTACTGGAAATGCCACACGAAAGTAGCTGACACAAGAGTTAGTATAGATACGTATACTCAACTGATCAGCTGATGATGGTTTAACAAAATTATATTACAGTTCTAGAGTTTTCCTGGCAAACCATTTTTATGCATACTAACAAATTTGTAATTCTTTATTGTTAATTTCATCATTTGTTCTTGCTATTTTTATTACCCCAGCTCATCAAAAAAAAAAAAGAAAAAAAAAACTATAAGTAGATTTAAAACTGAAATTTCACCTGTCTTTCTCCTTTGAGCTCGTTAGCCTGCAACTTCATAACCTGTAACTCTAAACTATCTGGTTTTCTCCGTTTCAAATACAACTCATGGTTACCACTACACAACAACAAAATCTATTAAATGAGAAAGTATAAATTGCATGCTTGCTGAAAATATTTTACAAAAAACTATTAAGACAAAATTTGAAAACTTTTATGTTAAAACAAAACAACTTTTACAATAAACTTTTTTTCAGAAAAAAATTTTCAATTTTTTTTTACTAGAAAGTATTAGTTCTAAAATATAATAATAATTTGAGTGGCCTGTGTAATATACAGTGGCCTGCATAATATACAGTGGCTTGTGTAATACATGTTTTTAGTCCTTAACCATAATACCTTTAGGGGCCTTTGTGTTATATATGTAAGTCTGCTTAAAACTATTTTAAAATTTGATTTAAAATTGCAATTATATTTGATACTAAAAAAATCATAAATGCATAAGTGTCCAAAAATTATTGGAAAAACAAATTTTTTGTAATATTATCTCATTAAGCTAACTTTTTGTAATGAAACTTTTTATATCTCAAATTATGAAAAACATAAAAACATTTAGGAGTGATTACTCAAAATTTTATTAAAATAATAAAAATGGTTGACTTGAGAGAAACTGGACAAATTAATTGTGCACTTTAAAAACAATATTGCCTCTATAATTAAACAAATCTAATAATTAAACAAAATTTTAAGTTTTCAACATGTTTTATTATGACTACTGCTGCATAATGTATACAATGTTACATAATTTACTTTCTGTTATGCATATAATCCGTATATAATTTTGATACCTTTCATTAATATATTTCTATTATGTTCTAATTATACATATTTACCTCTCTATTCATACTAACATCATTAGAAATAAAACAAAAACTTTGAACATCTTTTCCCATTGGCTCAATCAATATCTAAATTTAAATAGAAAATAAGTTGATGAAACATAATCAACAATCATCACGAAAAAAACCTTGTTTCAAAAAAACTGTTTTAATAGTTTTAAGTTTTTTCTCAAATGATTTAGTTCAAAACCTTATTTGAGAAAAAAGTTTTTTTACTAAAAAAAACAAAAACTTTTGTAATTCGTTGATTTATTTATGAAGCAGCAATCAGCTGCTTAATAAATAAAAAATTCACTGTTCACTGATCAGTAAATCATTTTGCAAAGTAAAACACTGATGCATTGGTATCAGTAAATCACAGATGCCAATGCATCATGCCAATGCATCATAGCAAACAAAAAAGCTTTGCAGAAACATTAAAGATATTAAAATATCATTTAAAAAATCATCAAATAGTTTTGATTTTTATTCTGTGTGCAAGCTTATGGGTATCACTAAAGCAAAAGCTTGAAATTTTATTAGATTCCCACAGGAATAATTAATTTTTTTTTTAATGTTTGATCTTTTTATATTATTGTATTAAAATTATTACTTGGTTCGAAATAAAAATTGAGGAGTACTTTTTTTTAGTTGTTTTTCTACTTTCACATTTATTTCGTGTACACACTTTAATTGGCTTAACCATCAGCTGAATGATCGCCCGATGGCATTGGTTGATTAATCAGGTTTGGTTGATGCATCAGCATTAGCTAATAAGCCAAACCAAACTGGTGCATTGACGAACCTTATATATACCAATTGCGTACCCAAATTAATATATTACCGTTATACACATACATTAAACCCTATCATTAGCCTCAATAGGCTTTTGCTATTAGTACATCACTAATGTATATATTCACTCTCTATAAACATAATTAAAAAATAATACTTCTTATTAATAATAACAATAATAAATATTTTACCTGAGTATTTTTGAAACTAATATTTTTTATTTCACTCCAAATAAAGGAAACCTTAGGCACAAGTTTATTTTCGTAAGAGTAAATATTTATGCCAGTAGCTTGTATTCCTAACCATAACTCTGTTTGCTTGTCATTCTGAATAATAATAATATTAAAAAAAAAATCAGGAAATATATCAATAAATAAATGAAAGATTGAAAATACCTACTAACTTTTCTTTTAAGTAACAAACCTGAATTAAATAATATCCTGTGCCATACATTTCAAGATCTTGAGCAATCTTCAAGTATTCCATCTCTGCTTCTGCCCTAATAACCATAAACTTATTTTTAATAAAAAAAAAACTTAATATTCGCAAAAGTGCACTTTCCTCCAATATTTTTAACTAATAAAAAACCGAGCACTTTAAAAAAACAAACTAAAAAAGAGATTTGAGAGCTGACTGATTCAACATTCAACTGCAACTCATTCAACATACAACTGCAACTCATTAAACATGCAACTGCTGCCCAGCCAATCAAGAATATCCCAGGTGCAGAAATTTTTTAAGTAGGAGTTGAAGTCATAACAATTATATTAACATATTTAAACAATGCCCTAATAAACTGTTTTTGGCAAATATGTCAAAATCTAACTTTCTGCACTTAGGGTGTTCTTGATTAGTAGCACAGTATGAGCCACATTAAGCCCATGGCATTTTGAGTCAAGCTTATGTAAGTATTGCTTTCATAGTATCTTAAAATGTTAAAATACTTTAATATATAACTTTAAATAACCAATATTTTCCTTAAATAATCAAATCAGTTAAATTAATAATTAAATTAATAATGTTAAACAATTAATTAAAACATGTTTCAAAATAAAACATGTTTCAAAATAAAACATGTTCTTAGTTAAAATCTAAATTAAAAGTATAAACGTATAAGACATTTTTGTGTGGACTTTTTGTTGAATGTCATCTTTATTTCCAACCTAAATTCCAAATGGCCTCAAAATTAATGTCAATCTGATGTTATTCTTATCTGATATAATTTGCCACTTTTCTTTTAAAAAAGTGTTTTTTAAATATATTTTCATATCTATTTATCACTTTTTAAATTAAACTTTGGCATTAAGTTAATACTTTAACTATATTTTTTTCATCACATTCTAAATAATTCACTACCCTAATGGTTATGTAATAGTATAAAAGTTGTCCTTGATGGGTAACACTCTTCTTCATATCCTGAAACTTCAGGGGTTCTTCAAGGTTCTATCTTTGGTACTATACTCTTTTTAATTTACATTAATGATCTCCCAGAAACTCTCACATTTTTCAGGTTTTTTTCCAGCTAATTGTTATCACAATAATCTAGATCTTCCTTTATGAAAGGTTATGTACTCGATGAGTCATCTACCCTATGTCTTCTAGGATTAATTCTTACTTCAGATCTTTCTTGGAAACCATATATCAAATGGATTGCAAAATTAGCATCTGCTAAGATTGCATCTCTTTATCGTGCTTGCCACTTTCTTACTCAGGATTCTATTCTTTATCTCTATAAATCTCAAATCCGGCCTTGTATGGAAAACTGTTGCCGAATCTGGGGCAGATCTTCCAACTATGCAAAAATGCATTGTAAACATAGTTGGACTTGGTCTGCAACCAACCTCCAACCATTATCACATCATTATAATGTTTCACCTCTTTCTCTTTTCTATAAATACTATAAAAAAAGACGCTGCTCTATAGAGCTAGCGTCTCTTGTACCATCTAAAATTCATTCTTGTATTACTCATCATTCAATTAAGTCTCATCCTTTAACTGTGACTGTTTCAAAGTTCTCCAAAAATTCTTATTCCCCTAGCTTTTTTCCTCAAACATCAGTTCTTTGGAATTCACTCCCTTCATCTTTTTTTTCCTGATTTGTGTAATTTGTAATCTTTTAAGTCATCTGTTAATTGTTATCTTGCTCTGTAAACTTCATCTTTTCTCTTCCAGTAACTTCCAACTTTAATAGTGGTTGCTTGCAGCCTTGTCGAAGTGAAAATGTTGAAAAAATAAATAAATTATTAAGTTTAGTTACGTGTTTAATAAAAAATACTTTTTGTTTTAATTTTCCACCTATCCCCTCATAATATTTTGGATAATTAGTTTGAGTCTTAAACTATATATAGATATATATTTAAAAAACAAAAAAAACTCGAGTCATAATTTGAAACCTGTTCAAAGCCTTAATTTCTATTTTATTTATATATGTGCATACTTTCTTTAAGTTTTTAGTTTGAATTGTTAAAGGCAGAACTCCAAATAAAAAAACATTCATTTGGGCATAATTTATTACAAACTTTTGATAATTTATTTAGGCATAATTTAAAAATATTGTTTTATTTGCATGTATTATACAGATTAATGTAATTAAAAATATATTACCTTAAAAGTATAGTAATATTAAAACAACCTTGAAAGACCTGTAGGATGATCAGCATACAAGCTTTTAATTCGTTCAACCCATTGTTCATCAGTTAACTGGTACATGTTTTTTACCTATGTAAGCAAATTCTACATATAAATTTTTTTTATTAAATAAACAAATTTATTTATAAAAATAAATTTAACCTTCTTTGTTAAACTCTTTTAAATATATATATTGCATAACATAGAAGAATGGCTTATTTTAGCATAAAATTACTTTCATTTGTTCACCAATTTTTTTGTCTTTACTTATTTGATATAAGCAATTTAAATCTAAGATCAAGTAACAATACTATTATTATAGTAATTTTGATTAAAATTCAAAATAAAAGTGCATCTATTAAAAACATGGTGCATTAAGACATTTTATACATTTTCCAATTGATATTTTTACATGGCTGCATTGTTAACACACTTTTCCTATTACAATACTAATATATTATTAACATTTTTAAAAGAAGCATTTGAAAGATGTTTATGTATAACTTAAAAAAATTTTAAATCATAAAATACAAATAAAAATAATTTATTACAAGTTTGAAACTTTTCGAAATTTGCAGAACTAATAACTGAACATTGAAACTTTATTTAGGAGACTAAACAAAATAAAATAAATTAAAAGACACATTTTTTAAAAAGGTTTAATAACTTAATGGCTGATAAAAGTCAGCAAAAAATCGCAGTTGGAGGCTTAATGCCTGTTAAAGGATTTAATGGTTGCTAAAATACATAAGGGGTCTTCTGAACAAAGGTTAGAGAATAAACACTGCATTTTGAGAATTATGGGTTCAAAATCATAAGATTTTTGCTTAAGGCAAATATTAAAATTAATTTATAATTATTATAATTTATTTATAAAAATCTACTTATACATTTAATAATAATCATTTATTCAAATCTTATGACTCTTAACATTATTATTAAAAAAAAAACTTGATTTGGAAATTATACTAAACTATTAGAGAATATACTTTAAACATGCATCGTATCTGTTTATTACCATTCTCTCTGTTATTTTACATTATCTCCATTATCTATCTGCGTCATATTAATATTCAAAATGTTATATTAAGAGATAATTTAAAAAGTTTAGATAAAAAGAAAACTATAAGCAACAAATAGCAATAAAAAATATCACATTCACAAAAGCTATATTATAAGCAACAGGACATTGTATGCAACATGATAAACAACATCATTTGCAAATTATAAACAATATCATAATTAACTTTATTAACATTATGTGAATAATATACTTTTTTATTAATTGCAAACACAATATCAATGTATTAATACACTCATACACTTCTGCTACTATGGCTGGATGGAAAATTTCCAGGTATTTATACACAATATCAAGGTATTTATCACTCCACAACACTGCTGCTGCGGCTGGGTGGAAATTTAATAATTGAGCAACACACAAACCAACTGGGTTGCAGTCATCTGAGTTGCAACATCAAATTTAATATAATCAATATCATTAGCAACATTAAAACATAAGTCACAAAACCATTAAACATCCTAACTTTATCATTTTTAATTAGAACAACTTTTATTTGTTTACTGTTTTATATGTCAAGGTTGTAAATTGTAATTATAGCTTAAAAGTATTGTAATGTTAAATAAAAACAAAAACAGTCTTAACAGATGTTTTAATCAGTAAGCCAATATTTGCAACAAGTTTATAAACATTAACAAAAAAATTAATTTGTTTAAAAAAAAATAATAATAATTACTTTAATTGATTATTTGTGGACAATCCTTTGTTTTAAGTTATGCTTTACACATAAATAAATATTTTATTTATCTATAATATAAACTTTTCTTTGGATTTAACCCAATCCATAAAAAGTCAGGTACAGATACTGCATTAAATAATATACTAGAATATATGAACCAGGTTTCTGACATTTTTTCTTGAATCACTTTTATCCCTTATTATTATCTATTATTACTATTATTATTTTACTATTATAAACTTACTACTATTATCTGTTTAAAAACTTTACTACTTTGTTTACTACTGTTCACCTGTTACTACTATTATCTGTTTAAAAACTTTTCTACTTTATTTACTACTGTTTACCAGTTACTACTATTAACTGTTTAAAAACTTTACTACTTTGTTTACTACTGTTTACCTGTTACAACTATTATCTGTTTAAAAAAATGATTATTTTTATATATTCTACTATTTGGTAGGAAAAAAAACAACAAAAAAGTAATATTAAACCAGTTTACTCTTTTAGGAAGTAGCTGTTCATCTAACAGAAAATCTTTATGACGTAGCTCTTCATCAAAATCTCCATACTAAATTGCAAATATAAAATCTCTTAAGTTTCACAAGTAAGATTCAAACAAGTAAGATTCTCACAAGGTTTTTTATAAAACAACATTCACACAAGGTTGAAAAACTTAGCATAGAAAATTAAATTCTAAATTAATTTTTTTGTTAGATTAATATTTTTTTTCCTGTAAAATAACAATACAAAAATAAAAAATAATTCTTTTATATTAAATTTAAAATACTATATTTATGTTATAAAATAGGTTTTACCAGAAATTGAAAAAAATCCATAATTTTAGTTGACACTTCAATTAACAATTTTTTAAATAGTGAAACATACCTTTGCTTGTACAGCAAAAGCTGCCATAAGAACTGCTTCTCCAGCAGGACAATAGATATTTTCATTCAGAATTTCATTTTTAACATGTATGAAAAATAATTGCTGCGTAATATTTAAAATAAGTCCTTGTTCAACATCTTCAGGATAAAATTCGACTCTTAAATATAGTTTCACAGTATTTATTTCACCTCCAAGCTCATTGCGCAACTAAATTTTATAAAAATAATAAATGAGAATATAAAATATATAAAGAAACAAAAAAAGGTATACTTTTGATAATAGCTAATTAGAGAGTAAAATGGACAATTACGCCAACAATTCTTTAAATCTAAACAACTTGAGAACCATAAATGCATATAGAAATTTTTTTTTTATTGTTATAAGATATTTTTTTTAACTTCAAAAATTAAAGAAAAAAAAATCTTTTTAATAATAGGAACAGAAAAAACAGGAATTAACAGAATAACAGCAAAATTACCCTAATAAAATCTAGGTTGGAGTAATTTTGCCAATCATATTATTTACAACATAAATTTTTTTTAAATAATATTTTTATAAAACTTTTAAAGCACATCTACGATCAGTTAAATAAAAGCAATCTAACAATACTAAATAAATAAATAAAAAAATTATTTAACTAAAAATAGAGTTTTAAAATCATCGTTTGCAAACTATAATACATAAGAGATTATACAAAAACTTTTGTTTTCGACATTTTATTGTTTCCGACATTTTATTGTTTATAACATTTTATTGTTTCCGACATTTTATTGAGCAATAAAACTCTACTGTATTTTTTTAATGTGTCAACATTTTTCACAAACCCATTTTTGACAAAAGCTTTTCTCACATTGCAACCAAAGGTTTTGCTGATCAATTGTTGCGCTATTGAACAGCTTTTTGAGACTTTGCTTTGCTGCATTTTTTCTCTTCTTAATTTGAACTTTCTTTTACGCCATGGTCAACTTCATCTTTTTCACTGTCAAATGTCACATTTTTTTGCTTCAATAGTTGGTTTTAGTTTTTGGTAGCTTTTAGCTTCTGAATATTTATTTTGCTGTCTTCATTTGTTCAAAAATTAATAATTCTGTGACCTTCAACTACAACTTGCTTCAACTTGCTTTTTGGACTTCTGATTTCTTATTTGCAGGTACCTTTTGAGATTTTCTTCAATTACTTATCTCACTAATTATATTTCTTCTAATTGAGGAGTGACAACTGACAGTAGTTGAGATGCTGTTGATGGAGTTGCTGGTTTTATTTGTGAAGACGTTGATAGTGTTGTTGGTTGAATTGGTGCTGATGGATTGTATAGCTTTGAAAGCTTGAGATAGAGACCTGTATTTTTAAACTGACTGCATGTGATCTTTTGAAAGCCTGCTCTGATGAATATAGTTTCAAAAGTAAGAGAGAAAATGTCGGCTTATCAATGTTTCTAAAATTAGTTTCTTTGTAGTGTTGTTAAAAAACTGCTCGCCAAACATTTTTAACATGATAGTAAATGCCTGAATTAAGTTGTTAGAAAAATGGGATGGTAAAATTTTTAGCTTTTATTAATAAGTGGTTGTCTTGCTCCTCTTCTAATTAAGTTTTTAACCTTGATCACAATTAAATCTGATTTCACCCCAGTTGAAAACATTTTTTGGCTTGTCCAGTACATCTGCATTTTTGTAAGTTGTTTGAAGTGTTTCAAAAAGTTCATCAACCACTTGGTTAGTGCATGAAGCTGCTCTCACTACTGAAACGCTTAGTGCTTTGCATTGCCTAAAACCCATGTACCACTTGATCTTTGGCTTTTAATTTTTGAATAGAACAGTTTAATTTGTTCTCTTTAAATAGTCGTACAACAAAGATTTCAAATAGTGGCACCCCAGTCACCTAGAACTTGAAGCATGTGAACCAGTAAGGATTCAGTCACATAGCTAAGTGTATATGTATATATATACATATATATATATATATATATACATATATATATATATATATATATATATATATATATATATATATATATATATATATATATATATATATATATATATATATATATATATATATATATATATATATATATATATATATATATATATATATATATAGATCTATAGTTTGTTGTCTTTGGGAAGAGCTGAAGGAAAAAAGTGATTCTTCACTAACATATACGTCACTTTTAATTACTTTTGACTTTTGTCCAACATTTGCGTGTTGGACGAAAGTAAAAACCATTAATTTAATTACAAATAAATCATTTTAAAAAAAAAACACAAAAACGCAAATTTAATTGACCAGAATGTTTTAAAAACATTCTGAATGTTTTTAACAATATAAACAATGTTTTTATTTTTATTTTTTTTAATAAAATGTTTTTATTTTTAATTTTTTTAATAAAATGTTTTTATTTTTATTTTTTTTTTACTGTAAATCATGCGCGGAGTGTTGCTACATCGACTATCTTATAGTCTGACTCGCAAGGGAGTGCTGCTACATCGACTGACAAATAGCCTGACTCGCAAGGGAGTGCTGCTACATCGATTGACAAATAGCCTGACCCGCAAGGGAGTGCTGCTACATCTACTATCTTTTAGCCTGACCCGCAAGGGAGTGTTGCTACATCGACTGAGGGTTTGGTTAGGGCAGGCAGTCTCTCAATTAATAATAAAAAAAAATTCCGGTCTTGCATTTTAATTTTTACTTTTTGTCAACAAAATATGGAAAAAACTTTCGGACAACATCTACGGGTTGTATATATATATATATACATATATATATATATATATATACATATATATATATATATATATATATATATATATATATATATATATATATATATATATATATATATATATATATATATATATATATATATATATATAGATAGATATAGATATAGGGTCATTCCATGCCAAGTGGTGCAAAGGTCCCTTATGGACCATCTCAGATTTTATTGAAATTTTTTGATTTTGTACATATATATGTTAAAAGCATGTTTTGAAAATTTTAGATCAATATCTAATATGGTTCTTGAGAAAACGCTATTTAAGTAGTGGGCTATTTTGCATAAAATTTCACTCTACAAGAAAAAAGGGTTTTTTCATCATTTTTAACAGCCAATAACTTTTGAACAAGTTAGTTTTATACTTCAATTATTATAAGATAGCAAGTGTGCTGGGGAAACTTTGAAAAAAGAAAAAAATATTATTTCTGGCATCTTAACTTTTTCCATAATGGCGGGCTAAAGTTGATTTTTTTGTTTTAAGAATAAGTTTTTTTGTGATTTTAAAGACCTTAATCTTAAAAACTAGTTACAAAGTTAATACAAATCAAATTGCCTGCTGATCTACATGTGGTGGATAAACATTTTTAAAAAAATCAGTTGATTAAAGAGCTGCATTCAAAAGTTATAGGTCTCCAAAATGAGTCAGATCGAGATTTTCGTAAAATTGATCTGTGATGCAAAGCATCTGTTACCTAAGATGGCACTTTTTTTTTTTTATAAAATTTTTTATACGCATCAATTAAAGACTTTTAATTAAGAAAAACCAAAAAAATTAATGGGCGCTTATTTATAACCCCCAAAAGGTAGTCTCTAAAAGTCAGGTAAATTTTCCATAAAAAATTATTACTTTTTAAAAGTTTAGTTATTGTTTCATTTAATTCTATATTACTAGTATGTCAATCTAAAAAGTACTAATAAAACCAAATAAATTGTTGTATTTTAGAACTAATTAATAATAAGTAATATGCCTGAGCTTTCTACTTGCTGTATTGGTAAAGCATTAAATGAACAGTGCTATCTATCTAATAAAAGTAAACGCTACCAAGAACTGTCTAAACTAAACCAAGAGCTTATTTCTTTGAGAAGCAAAATAAATCCCATAGATTTTATTTGTAGCTATCACGAGAAAGTTTACTTGTTGAGGTATGAGAATGAACATCGCAGGTATTGTTGTAATCCGTTGAACAAGCACGCAAAAAATGTGAAAAGTAAGTTTCAATATTTAATATCTTAATTTAATAAAAATACCTTAATAACACTAAATAAAAAAATAAAAAAATATTTAATAATTATTTCCGTTATTTTTTAGATTCTCTTAGAGTTATCAGTCTTTCATATGCCAAAGATTTTGGTTTAATACCTGGTCAAAAAATTTGCACTAGTTGCAGAAAAGCTCTGAATTGCAAACATAATACAAAAGAAAATGAACTCCAAGAAAAAGAAATTTATGTTGACAACCATACATTAAAAGAAGATCTTAATTCAAGTATTGCAAGTTTTGGATGCTCACCTCTAAAACTTGTTTCAAAAAAAGATAGAGTTGCATATGGAAAGCGTAAAATTGATAGCGTAAGAGCTCATACACAAAAGGCTGTTGCCAATGTGCTAGGTTTAGAAATAGCTGTACTTTGTGGAATTGAATCACCCTCAAAAAAATGTTTGATAAAAACTAACACAGATTTAGACAATATTATGACTCAAATTAAGTCAAAATTTGAAAAAACATTGTCAAATTCTGAAAAAATCACACTTCTTACACTCACTCCAGACAGTTGGTCAATAGAGAAAACTCAGAAGTTTTTTTTTACTTCAAAAAGATCTGTAGTACAAGCCAGAAAATTAAGTAAAAAAAGTGGAATACTATCAAAACCTTCTCCAAAATCGGGTAGAAAACTAAGCTAAGATGTAATTACAGAGGTTGTTCATTTCTACGAATGCGATGAATATTCAAGGGTTTGTCCAGGAAAAAAAGAGTTTGTTTCAGTTAAAGTAGATAGTAAAAAGCAACATATCCAAAAGCGCCTTCTACTAGTCAATATGAAAGAGCTACATATTGAGTTTAAAAAGAAATATAATTATCTTAAAGTTGGATTTTCAAAATTTTTTGAGCTAAGGCCCAAGTGGTGCATTCCTGTGGGTGGTGCTTCTGGTCTGCATGCATTTTGTGTTTGCCAGTACCATCAAAATGTAAAGCTCCTTGTACAGAAAAATCCTGGAATTTCTGATTACAAAATCTTATTAAAATTAATGGTTTGTAGCATTGAAAATAGAGATTGTATGCTGCATAGCTGCGATAAATGTCCTGCTAAAAAGGTTTTGTTAGACTACATTGACACTTTGTTTACAGAAAAAGAAATTAGTGAAGTTAACTTTTATCAATGGCAAAAATCAAATTACCAATGTACTTTAGTACCAGCAACTCTACCTTTAGATGAATTTATTGAAATGGTTTATGAACAGTTAGATAGTTTACGAGTGCATCATTTTATATCAAAAAGTCAAGCCACCTACTACCAACATTTGAAAACTAATTTGAAAGAAAATCAAGCTTTGGTTCTTCTTGACTTTGCAGAAAACTATAGTTTTCTAATACAGGATGCAGTGCAAGGTTTTCACTGGAATAACAGCCAAGCAACTGTGCACCCCTTTGTTGCGTATTTTATAAAAGATGGAAAACTTGATAGTCAAAGTTATTGTGTTATATCAGATCATCTGAAACATGGAACAGATGCTGTTCATTGCTTTATCGGTAATGTTATTGATAAACTTAAACAATTACAAACATTTGAACACATTATCTATTTTAGTGATGGAGCTGCATCACAATATAAAAATTACAAAAATCTTATCAACTTATGCTACCATAAACACGATTTTGACATGACTGCAGAGTGGCACTTTTTTGCAACATCGCATGGTAAAAGCCCTTGTGATGGTGTTGGTGGAACAGTGAAACGTCTTGTTGCACGAGCCAGTCTACAATCACTAAACGATCCTATTGACACACCAAGCAAAATGTACAGCTGGTGTGTTCAACACGTCAAAGGAATATCTTTTTTTGTTGTTGACAAAGTTTCAATAGAAACACATACTACAAACTTCAATTTGGAAGAGAGGTATTGTTCTTGTTCGACAATACCTGGGACACGAAACCACCACAGTTTTATCCCAATGTCACTTACCTCAATAAAAATAAGAAGAGTCTCATTTGATATTATTTGCACTAATGTGGATTTTTCTACTTGCAGAATTTATATTAATAAAATTTCCAGTTACTCACCAGGAGAATATGTGGCCTGCGTTTACGATGCTCAATGGTATTTAGGAAATATTCTTAGTATTTCAGAAGAGCATCAAGATCTTAATATGAAATTCATGAAAAAGTCTTTATATAACAAGTTTACGTAGCCATGCAGAGATGATCTTTGTTGGGTATCTCTAATGCATATTTTATGCAAAGTGCAATCTCTTAAAGTCCAGTCAAACAGTGGAAGATTTTATAGTATTGACTTAAAAGAAATCAATGAGATTATTTTATTATTTGAGAAATTTAACTTTTTGTAAATTTTATTATTTTTGTTTATTTTCTTAAAAACATTTTGTTTGTTTTTCATTAAAAAAATTATTGTATTATAAAGAGGGGAGGGGACAGAGGGGATTGGGATTTAAAAGTTCTTTATCTAAAGGGATTAAAAGGCTTTAAGCATTGATATTTTTTAATTGATATTTCATAATAAATAACATTATATAATTTAATGCATTTATTTATTATGCCAATTTCAGAATTTTATGGAAAATTTACCTGACTTTTAGAGACTACCTTTTGGGGGTTATAAATAAGTGCCCATTAATTTTTTTGGTTTTTCTTAATTAACAGTCTTTAATTGATGCGTATAAAAAATTTTATAAAAAAAAAAAAGTGCCATCTTAGGTAACAGATGCTTTGCATCACAGATCAATTTTACGAAAATCTCGATCTGACTCATTTTGGAGACCTATAACTTTTGAATGCAGCTCTTTAATCAACTGATTTTTTTAAAAATGTTTATCCACCACATGTAGATCAGCAGGCAATTTGATTTGTATTAACTTTGTAACTAGTTTTTAAGATTAAGGTCTTTAAAATCACAAAAAAACTTATTCTTAAAACAAAAAAATCAACTTTAGCCCGCCATTATGGAAAAAGTTAAGATGCCAGAAATAATATTTTTTTCTTTTTTCAAAGTATCCACAGCACACTTGCTATCTTATAATAATTGAAGTATAAAACTAACTTGTTCAAAGTTATTGGCTGTTAAAAATGATGAAAAAACCCTTTTTTCTTGTAGAGTGAAATTTTATGCAAAATAGCCCACTACTTAAATAGCGTTTTCTCAAGAACCATATTAGATATTGATCTAAAATTTTCAAAACATGCTTTTAACATATATATGTACAAAATCAAAAAATTTCAATAAAATCTGAGATGGTCCATGAGGGACCTCATTAAAATTTGCACCACTTGGCATGGAATGACCCTATATATATATAGATATACATATATATATATATATATATATATATATATATATATATATATATATAATATATATATATATATATATATATATATATATATATATATATATATATATATATATATATATATATATATATAAAGAAAGAGAGAGATTAGGGTGACAATTTTTTTGCATTTTTTTAACTTCATTTAAAAAAAATGCAAATACACTGTGTAAATACCTGCTCTCCACCTATATACTAGCTTATATTGAAAATTTTAGCTTACTAGGATCATTGAAACAGGTAGATTTAGGTATTCTTTTAATAATTTGAATATTCATCATTTTTTCCCAATATATACTAACAAATGTATGTAAAAAAAGCATATGTTAGTTTGTATAATTACTGTTTTATATTATTAATATTATTAACTTCGATCTGAGATAATTAACAAAAAAGTTTAACCATTAACGCATGTTTGCATTAACAACAATATAATTAATAACAATATCTACTTCAAATTAACAAAATCTTTCTGATAAACATTCTTTGAAATCTGTTTTCGATTTTCTTGAACAACTAGCAAATTGTTTTGTCTCTGATCCTCAGAGTGTGAAGAGTTCACAAACTTTTGTAAAAGTCCAATGTTTCAAAACAATCATTTGTGACACTGCAGTGTTTAATAAAAACGACAAATTTCTTGCACAAGAGTATCAAGTATAGCCTTCTTTATTCTGCCATACTTTCAACCAAATCTTTGTTTCCTTTACTAAGTCTAAAAAAATGACAAAAAAAACCCCAGCTTTCACAGGTAACAAGTTCATAAAGTTTATTATTTTCATCTACTAAAACACTAAGTGGTTTCTCTTTATTAATTTCACTAATGTCAGAAACCTTGTACTCCAACAAGGCCTTCAAAACATCAGACTTTATTTTGAATTTTAAGGTCAGAATCAGCAAGAGCCATGACTACTGCTTTAGGTGAATGATACCAGGAGTGAGATTTTAAACTATTTAAAAGTGAAGTTTTTACATCAACAGTCCATTCTTCTTTTATGATTTATGCTACTTTGAATGAATTGAAGTCATTCAATACTGAATATTCAGCAAGGCTGGATTTTAAAAACCCTGGAGCATAAAATATAACAATCATTGGACAAACTCTAGATACTAGAATCTGCTAGTCTTCATTTAAGTAGTTTATAACTGCCAATGTCAACTCCAAAGCCATGTGATATAAAGCATCTGCCATGAATCTAGCTTCATGACAGGCATATTATTATTTTAAGATAGAAAGCTAAGTACTCCACAAGATGCCTGTAATCATCTTGGGGGAAAATCTCAACTTCAAGAACAAATTTAATATGTCTTTGCCTCTAAGTATATCTGATGAATTCCATAACCAATTATGAGAATATTCTCATCAAAATTTTTAAAACTAGAAGAGGCAACACAAGTAGATAAAAAAAAATGGGACAAAACTTTCCCATTGCTTCTTAAAATTGGAGTAAAGGGCCTTTCATGGACCCTTGGTTTTATCTTCAGTTATTGACTTGTAAATATGTTTAATATGTATTTCATGTATGTGGTGCCAATATAATAGCCATAATGAAGGTTTCTGAAATACTCTTGTTTTGTTATAACTGCACCCTCTCTCCTGTGTGTGTTGATACTACAGAATTAAACAGAGTTTAATTCTGTAGTATCAACACACACAGCAAATACTTGGTCTGAAACTTCAAAATATTCTTTAAAATTTTGAGTTACTAAAGCCTGATCAGATACTTTACCTGTGTCACTTGGAACTTCTCCCAAGAGAAGATTGTCCTTGTGTCGAAATTCAGGACTAGTAAGACACAGCAATTTTATCTCTTGTAAATGTTTGTCGGATTTCCTTATACAAATGTATAGAGTACAAGATTTTTTCCTCTTATTTCCTTGATATAATTTTGTCTAATTTCATTTCTGTGATTATGAGCAACCTCATAGCGCTTAAATCTGACTGTTTCTCTGTTTATCTTAATTTTTTTCATATTTACTCATTAGTAGTTCATAATACTGGCTATAAACATTGTTTTATCTCAGTAGCTTAAACCAGTCCTTACACTGAAAGGAATTGTAACTGAAATTAGGCCATCTCGAGTAATTTCTTTATTGACAAGGATTGAATTGGATTAAAGCATGAGTGGTAAGTTAGTAATTTTTTTTTTTTAGCATTGTTTGATGTTTTTTGTTGATATTCATCCTCATCAGAATTATAATTAGTATTACCTACCATCTATGCCAGACAGGGTTGTTATCTGTCAAATATGTCTGAGACATATTTTCTGCCGACATAAAATATGTCCTACATATTTTCTATCGACATATTTTGACATAATTTTATGTCTGAATTATTTTCTGCTGACATAAAATATGTCAGACATATTTTCTATCGACATATTTTGACATAATTTTATGTCTGAATTATTTTCTGCTGACATAAAATATGTCAGACATATTTTCTGTCGACATAATTTGACATAATTTTATGTCTTTGCAATCAATTTTGCTTCAAAAAACTTTTACTTTAAACCCTATAAGCAAACATCAGTTGTTTCATAAAGGTCTTTTTCTGCCCTTTTTAGCGATGTATCATTTGATAGTATTGACTAATATTGGCATTTATTGACTTATTTATTGATTATGACTTATTTATTGATAATGACTAATATTGACATTGATAGTATTGACTAATATTGACATTTGATAGTATTGACTAATAATGACTAGTATTGAGGCATCATTTCATAGTATTGATTAGTATTGATTAGTATTGGCGCTTTCCCTTATTAGAACTTTACAGTTATTTTTAATTATTAGTTGATCCTGAAATAGATTTCATTATGAAAAATTGAATTCAAAAGATTCTATGAAAAAAACGGTTCACAGAATTTCAAAAAATTCGTGCCAAATTAAATTCATTTAAGCTGAAGAATTTGAAAGATTTCACAAAAGTTATATTCAGCTCATTAAATTCATATTAAGAAGACTAACCGGTAATAATTTATAACTAATTACGAATAATATACTTTTAGTTATAATAGTTATGATTTATTTAACAATAAAATAATTGACAATTGCATTATAACAGCATAATTAACGGCCATAAACTTGCATAAAATGTTTTGAGTGAAATATATATTGGAATAATTATTTTTTTTCGTTTTCCTTACGATTTAAAGTCAAAAATGGAGAATAATTTATTGAATGAATCAACTATTAGTTAAAAATAACTAAAAATGTTTTTTTTTAAATATTATTTTAATCAAGAAAATAATTTTAAGTTTAGTCATATTAATAAAACCCATTTTCAGTAATAAAAACTCAGCTTGAGATGGTTTTTACATTCTAATAAGGCAAACCGCCAATACTAATCCATACTAATTAATACTATCAAATACTATCAAATACTATTAAAATTAGGGGTATTTGAGGTAAAGTCCCTAATATTGTCGAAAAAAAAGTTGTCCAAAAGTATGTCAACCTGAGTCTCAAAAGAAGCGTATTTTCATAGAGATTTTAAAGATGTTATTCGTTTGTAAAAAAAATAAGTATTTTTTGTATTATTGCTGAAAAACATTTTGTTGACATTTTTCTAAGAGTCTTTAGCATTTTTTCAAATAATTTTTTTGCCAAAATATTTTAAGGAAAAATTTTTATATTTTCAAAAATCTCTATACTATCTTCTAAAATACGCTTTTTTTGAGACCCAAGTTGACATACTTTTGAACAACTTTTTTTTTAACAATATTAGGGACTTTACCCTTAAATATTAAAGATCTGAACCCAAATATCTTTACAACATGACGTGATGGTAAAAAATGAGTTGCATATTTGAAATCAAAATGTGAAATGCAATCCAAAAAACAAATTGTTTGTTCGGCACCAAAACAAAAAATTTTTTTTGTTGACCGTCAATTATAATTGATTGCAAAAAAACAACAAATTTGTTAAACTATTTTTACTTAACTCTGTAAATTAAGTTGAAATGCGCAATAAATTTGTTAGATTAATTTATTCTTCAAGAATATCAAACAGCAAATAGTTCAGATATAAAATTATGTCAAAATATGTCCATAGAAAATATATCTTACATATTTTATGTCAGCAGAAAATAACTCAGACATAAAAATATGTCAAAATATGTCGATAGAAAATATGTCTGACATATTTTATGTCAGCAGAAAATAATTCAGACATAAAATTATGTCAAAATATGTCGACAAAAAATATGTCTGACATATTTTATGTCAGCAGAAAATAATTCAGACATAAAATTATGTCAAAATATGTCGACAGAAAATATGTCTGACATATTTTATGTCAGCAGAAAATAATTCAGACATAAAATTATTTCAAAATATGTCGACATAAAATATGTCTGACATATTTTATGTCAGCAGAAAATAATTCAGACATAAAATTATGTCAAAATATGTCGATAGAAAATATGTCTGACATTTTTTATGACAGCAGAAAATAATTCAGACATAAAATTATGTCAAAATATGTCGATAGAAAATATGTCGGACATTTTTTATGACAGCAGAAAATAATTCAGACATAAAAATATGTCAAAATATGTCTAAAGAAAATATGTCTGACATATTTTATGTCAGCAGAAAATAATTCAGACATAAAATTATGTCAAAATATGTCAATGGAAAATATGTCTGACATATTTTATGTCAGCAGAAAATAATTCAGACATAAAACTATGTCAAAATATGTCAATCGAAAATATGTGGGACATATTTTATGTTGGCAGAAAATATGTCTGAAAATATGTCGACAGATCTGCCAGACATATTATGTCGTAACAACTCTGATGCCAGATCTACAATAATATTAGCAAAAAATGAAAATGAAAAAGTACATTCACAGACATTTTTTCAGTACCTCTATAGACATTTTTTTCTTATAATCTGTATACCTACAGTATCTCTCTTTTCTGCGTTTAATCTTTGCTTCAAGTTCTTAATCTATATGTCTGCTTATAAACTCCTTTCTAGCATTTTTCTGATCTTCCTGTTGCTGCTAAATCTTCCTCTTTATTCTCTTTGTTTCTTGGCATATCTTGACTGAGTTGTATAAGCTTTTTAATGCTGGGTTTTCCAATGTCAAAAGGAGTCTTCATGATTGATTGAAATTCTTCAACTAACCTTTCTTTGGTGTTCTGTTTCCAACTAGCAACTTTCCCTTAGTCATTGATACCCATTTTTTGTGAAATTTCACAAATTTTGATAATATTTTATCCTCTCCAATAATATAGTTTTTAAAACCACAGGACTCCCAGATGCACACTATTTTTTTTAGAAGACACAAATCTGATAACATGTTGTTTTTCGTTTGCATTTCATGTTAAAATTTGATCCCATAGGACAAGAAAAATTATCTTAAATTCTTTTGAATTGTTTTGATCTACTGCTGCTTAAATATTGATAATGTCTAAGAAGTAAAACATTAGTTGGAAGTTGATTCGAAAGTAAAAAAGAAATTGGAGATTTAAGAAAGTAAAGAGGCCTCTTAAAACTGAAATTCAGATGTCTAACATATTTCGACTTCTTTTTAATATTTGATTGCATCTTTAAGTCTATATGTTGGCAATTACATAAATAAAGTTTAATGTTTATTTTTTATTCATATTTAATTTATTAAACTTATTGATGTCATTACTAAACAATATACTAAATAATACCTTTAATAAACTTTACCTGAAACTATGTTTACTACACCTTTTTTTTATGTATGCAATTTTTTATTAATAATTTTGTTAAGAGCTTAAAAATGTTCAATATGTAAATGTAAAATATTTTGCAATGCAGTGTTATTCTATACATTGAATGAAAAATTAAACATTAAACTACATTTTATTTTTAAAAATGATATGTTTTTTTTAAGTAACGATGTATGACGATGAACAAAAAAAGTTTTGAAACATTTAAATATTAAATCATCTGATTTCTACATCTAGCACTAGTACTTGTCTTTAAAACAAAACAAAAACAATAATATCACTGAGGGGTGTAGAAAAGAATTAGATGCAGTGTCAATTTTTTTTGCAAAATAATTGTCGCCCTAAAATATACATATATATATATATATATATATATATATATATATATATATATATATATATATATATATATATATATATATATATATATATATATATATATATATATTAGGGCCCTGCAAATCACTATTTTTAGCTTCAAATCAAATCACAATTCGAAGCAAGTCTTGATTCATAAATCAAATTGAATCACGAGTCCAATAAGCATTTAAAGGAAATCTAAGTTTAACTAAAACATAGATATCCTCAAAATGCTGATTTGATTCGAGATTCGACTCGATTTGCAAATCCACGCCTGATTCGATTCGGATTCGATACCAAAAAAGGTGATTCGCAGGGCCCTAATAAATATATATAAATATATATATATAAATATATATAAATATATATATATATATATAAATATATATATATATATATATATATACATATATATATATATATATATATATATATATATATATATATATATATATATATATATATATATATATATATATATTGATTTAGAATATTGGCTATATATAAACTGTCAAATTTGTGGACAAGTTAATTGATGAAAAGTTCTAGTCAAGTGGAAAGTTTACTTTCAAGATTGAAAGTCAAAGCCTGCACCTCAGCATCATGGCTACATAATACATATCTATACCCTATAATATAAGTTACCTATTTCATTAATTTGATTCTTGTTTCATTTAAATCTAATGTTGTTTTTATTTGTTTCTTATAATTTTATTTATTGAAAGTTTTGACCTGCATAATATTTATATTTAAAATTATTTTTTTGTTTTCTATTTTTGCATTTAGGTTAAAACTGAAATATTTACCGTATTAGGAATCCTATACTTTTCAATTATTTAAAATTTAAGAAACATTAAAAATAAAACTATTCTTGGAGGCAGGTAACATTTTTGATGAAAAAAGAGCTAGTTTGTTGCCCAAAAAGTTGCACCACAAAACTCCTAAACTTCTAGACTACTCCTGTTCACACTATTCCTAAGCTTCTAGAAATTCATAATTGACCACGCATATAAAATTCATAATTGACCACGCATATAAAATTTCACCGGGTTTGCCAAGCACCCCGCACTTTCCACCCAGGTTTACCTGTAGTTCTTCATTGCCCTGTAGGACAATGATTTTTTGATTTAATTTACATAGTCTGTGTCACATGTCTTAAAAAAAGATAAAAATGAAGTTCCGGCATTCCAGAATTTATTTTTTACCTTTTTCTTAAGCTAAAACACATTTTTTAAACATTCTTTAATGTGAACACAATATGTGTTGGGATTCCTTTTAAACTACTTAGAATGTACTATTGCAAATATGTATTTTTATTTCTTTTAAAGGCTTCATTATTTCAAAATAAAAACCACAAATGTATAAACTACAGAGATAAATCACAACTTTATTATTGAAGTTTACAGATTAGAATTTTACATTTAGTAGCTTACTAACCAATTAGTTACTTAAACCTTAACTAAAACTGTCTACATATTTACTTTTTTTTTTTTTTTTACGATAAAGAGAATTGGTAGAATTTCTATCCATTGTAAAAAGATATCCGCAAAAATTCGAATCTGTTCTTTATAATCCAACCTTATTGCAAGCTCTTTGTAATAATTTCTTACAGATAAGGCCTGGATTTAAAAATATTGTTATTTAAAGTGACCATGGTTTCTAAAAAATCACCTTATTCTCAAAAAATAATTTTAAAAATAAATAAAGTTTTAACAATTATTTTTAATTTTTATGTGAATGTTTTAGGTTTGATAATATAAAATTCAAGCAATATTATAAACTATTGCTTGAATTTGTAAAAAGAAAGATTTATTGTCATGATAGAAAAATCTGGTTGATTCATTGTTGTGCTTCTTGCTGGAAATCTACAATTAATATAGCAAGTGACTTATTTAAAACATGCACTGACATCTGTACCGCAAGTTAAATAAATTAAAATTATAAATCAAGTATGTATGTCTCTAAGATCTTTTCACTTAATGTATATAATATACATTTTTGAATTTTAAAATTTTCCTTAAGTGCTGTTTTTAAAATTTGTAGGTTACTATTTTTATAGTGAAATTTCCAAATTGTAAAAAAGCTAAATTATGGAAACCAAAAAAGTAATGTAATTCATATATATATAAATGACATAAACCTGCTGAAACATTTTATAAAATCGTAATAACATCTTAACCTATTGTTCTATAACAATAATAAATAATAATACCATCGGTGTGGCGGAATAGCGTCGCAAAATTTTTATTGTCAAAAATGTAAAAAAGGAATAGTGTCACAAATTGTTGCATTATTGATTGTCGAATAACAGAATAAGGAATAATGTCGCAAAGGAGTTTAATGAATAGTGTCGAAAACAAAAAAAAGTAATAGTGTTGCAAACGAATTTAATGAAAATAGAAAAACAGAATAACATAAACAAGTTTAATGAAACAAAAATAAAAAAATTATAACAACATGTGTTTAGATAATGTCTGATGTCATATTGAAATAGCCTGCTGCCAGGGGCTTCAGTACATACATTAACTATCTAATAGTCTGCTGCTGCAAAGGATTGCCACTACACCAGCTGAGGGTTTGGTAGCAATCTTTCCTTTCATTATTCTTTATTTTTTCCCTTTTTTTTGTAAAAGCCATATGTTATAAAGATAACCAAAATGAGTAAGCAATTACTGAAATTAACTACTTGCGACCCTATTCTGTTTTTACTACTTGCGACACTATTCCTTTTTTTTGTTTTTAACACTACTCATTAAATTCATTTGCGACATTATTCCTTTTTTTTTGCGACATTAGGCCTTTTTAATATATTTGACACTATTCTGAAGTTTATTTTTCGACACTATTCCTGTCACCCATACTATTTACATGCCTAGTGATAAAGCCCTATATAGGATATCAATACAGGATGTTGAAATTTATAATTATTAATAAAACATGTCTATAAAACAAATAAATCCAACTTTAACACAAATTATAACATTTCTTATAACAAAAATGTGAATGAAATATAAGCTATCAAAAATGTTATATACAAAGTTACTTATTTTAGTTACGCTACTAAACATACTTTGATCAATGTTTCTAGAACCTTAGTTAACCTTCTTAAAACAAAACCATTAACAAACCACTCTATAAAGTCACTTGACATACTAAATAAATAAAAGTTTGTTAAACAAATACCTTTTTATCCATTCGAAGCCAACACTGTGTTTTATTAGGTTTTTCATAGTACAAACCAAAATAATAACTTTCACGTAAACCAATAACTCTGCAAACCAAATCAAACAACTCATTTCCTTTTAGACTATCCTAGATGCATTTAAGAAATATTTATTTAAAGAGAAAAATATTAAAAAAAAAAATTTTATTTTAATAAAAAAATAGCTTTTAGGAATACAAACATTTTGTATGTTCGGGTATGTAGTTGAAGTATGTCAGACTTAATGAACAATTTAAGGAACTAAGTGGTTTGTAAAACATTTTTCCTTGTCTTTTTTTGAAAAAGTATTCTGCATCTTTAGATAAAAATTACTGCATACTTAAGTGAGTATGAAACATTAGATGACATAATTAAATAGGAAAACTAGAAAATGCATCAACTGAGGACTAAGGCTTGGAAATGCAGTAATTTTCAACTAGGTTACTAATATTAATATATCTATATTATAACAAATATTACTAATAATGTTGAGAGCTACTAAGAAACAGAGTAAAAAACAGTTGAAAAGTAAGCAATTCTGAAGAGCTGATATACACAAAAACAATCAAGATAAAGTTTTTTGAACGCAAAGAAACAAGAATTGAGATGGAAGGATGTAACTTGACAGAATAAAAAATCGTTCAAGACTTTTATTGAGAGGAAAAAAAATAAAAGCTTGTTTAAACGGCAACCATGGTAGTTGCAACTTGTAAAAAAACTAAGGGATCAATATTACAGTGAGATAAAAATTCAAATATGGCCGCTTGCACAGTTTACAATGCATTTTCACACACTATTTCCAGAAGAGATCAAAATTAAAAGATTATCTGAGAAGAAATAGAAATGCCAAGATTATAGAATTAATAGTTCAATAATTTATTTTATTACGTTTTAAAGCATAAATTATTTATGACCATTATTTTAAAATAATAGTTCACTAATTTATTTTTTTAAGTTATTATTCACCAGCCACTACAAGCCACAGGCAATCACAGAAGAGAGATTTTACTCAAGACTAGTTATCTGTTCTAAACACACAAAGAGTGACAACTTTTTATTAGGACTTGAATAATTATACTCTTGAATAACTTGAATGTAATAATTAATAACTGAATCATCTATAAACAAAACAACTTTTGTAATAAGATTGTCACAAAAATTTATAGAACCTTCTAATACCACTAAGGCTGCTTGAAATGAAGAATAGTATTGTTCATTAAAGAAAGCTTTGATGCTGTGATAGGAGGAGAAACACTTAACAATTTTCCAAACCTTTCTGATATAAAGTTTATAAAGTTTATAGATAAAAATTCCTTTAATATGTCAAAAGCAACAAGTCTTGCCTTGCTTATTTTTTTAATCTTTTTTACCAAAAATTGGACTTTGACTGGATAACAATTGTGCAAAACAAAGAAAACCTTTAAGTAGTAAGGATTAGGAGTAAGGATTGACTCAAACTTGTTGTTTGGATAAGTCAGGAAAACATGAAGATAGGAGAGGTTCCAAAGTATTGATAGGCAAGGAAGAAAACCAGATAAAAGGCTGATGCAATGAACAGCAAGATGATTACTTTTGCTTCCACTCACATTAATGGCACTATCAATATACACTATCAATTTTAGTATAATGTTCAATCTAATACAAAAAAACAAAAAAATTTATTCTTAGATTTAATATATAAACTTCAATTTTAACATTTTTGATAACTAGAATGCCTGCATTTTCACACCATACAGACAGATTTTCAGATCATGACCTTGGTCAATCTACCACAAAAAAGTAACAGTGCACAAAAAGAAAAAATAATTAAGTGAAAAACATAAACTTACCATAACCTGTTTCACATAGGTAAAGACTGCTATTAATATTAATAATAACAATAACAATAACAATAATAATAACAATAATAATAATAATGATGATAGCAACAACAACAGAAACAACCACAACAACAAAAACAACAACAACAATAATAAACAATAATCATAAAATAATAAAAATAAAAATTACAGCCATATTATTTTATAATAAATTAAAGATTAATAAGGATAATGTCATTTATACAAAAGTTTGATCAAAGAAGTGACACCAAAGAGGAAGGAGGTAAAGTAAAGCAATTCCAATTAAAGAGCATATATTTTTTTTAAATATTCAAATTCACTTTGATTTTACAACAAATAAAAGAACTTTTTTTTTAATTCTGATTCACTCCCAACAAGGCTGCAAGCAACCACTATTAAGTTGGGAGTTACTAGAAAAAAAGAATAGAATTATAGAGCAAGGAAACGGTTGACAGAAAACTTCAAAAGTAGAACCTTGTATAAGTCAGGAAAACATGAAGATTAGAGAGAGTTCCAAAGGTTGAAGTGTGGGGAAAAAAGCTAGACAAATAAAAGTTTTTGGAGCATGCAGGGACATATAGAATAAAAGAATGAGACTTTGATGAATGACGAGTCAAGTGAGAATGAGTTTTAGTTAATGGAACTAGAGATGTAAGCTCCTTTAAGCAGCGATCATGATAGTATTTGTAGAAAAGAGAAAAAGACGCAATTTTACAATGATGGGAAAGAGGTTCAAGCTTAGCAGATAGACCGGGTCCAACTATGGTTTCAATGCGTTTTTGGAACTTGTCTAGAAGAGAAAGAGCATCATTAGAAGAACCAGCCCAAATATGATAACAGTATTCCATACAGGGACAAATAAGAGATTTGTAGAGGTAGAGAATGGATCAGGAGAGAGAAAATGGCGAGCACGATAAAGAGAAGCAACCTTAGCAGATGCTAATTTGTCAATCGATTGTATATATGGTTTCCATAAAAGGTCAATAGTAAATGATAATCCAAGAAGACATAAAGAGAGGACTCAGTGAGAGGGTTGCCATTCATCAATATAGGAATGTCGACAGTACTGCAATAGTTGTTTACAGTAAATAACAGAGTTTTGTTGGAGTTAAAATTTACTAGCCACTGTGAGCCCCAATTCGTTACAAAAGTCAGATCAGATTCAAGATCGACTGCCTGTTCTAAGCAATCAAAAAGAGAAGAATTTTCATCAAGACAGGAGTATAAAGTTAAGTCATCAGCAAAAAGAGTTACTTTAGATGTAAGGTTGTCGGGAAGATCATTAATGTAGATAAGAAACAAAATAGGACCAAGGATAGAACCTTGAGGTACCCCAGAAGTTACTGGGAATAAAGAAGATTGTTGGCCTTTGAGAATGACTTTTATAATGTGGTTAGAAAGAAACAATTTGATAAACTTTCCCAGATACATCATATGAAACAAGCTTTTGGAGAAGACCAACATGCCAAACTTTGTCGAAAGCCTTAGATATGTCAAGAATAATAGCCCTAGTCTCTCTGCCTCCATTTAATGCATGATAAAATCTTTCAGTCACAGCAGTTAGTAAGTCAGCAGTAGAGCAATAGGATCGAAAACTGTATTGACTTAAGATGAGACCTGAGAAATTTGTTTACCAAAGACTTAAAGACCTTGCTAATAACAGAAAGAAGACTGATTGGACAATAATTGGAGTGGTCAGAATGTTCACAGGAGTTTTTGAAAATTGGAACAACAGATGTCATTGTTACACTCTGATATTTTGCAGCTATTGATGGAATCAACCACTCTGAGAGCTACTACAAAGTTCGGGAAACCGTACTAACAGCCGGCCTCAGAACCATTAAACAAAGTTTTAGAGCTGTACCCTTAATAGGAGATAACAGGAAGAGTTGCATAGCCACTATCAAGGAGGCACAAACAAAAACCTATGAGAGAAGTAAAGAAGATCCAGCATTCATCATCCTAGGTAGGAAACAATGTAACACAGTTTTATATCTGCGCTAGCCTAATAGATAAAGAATGGGTTTGAGGCTGGTCAACAGAATT
This sequence comes from Hydra vulgaris, assembly GCF_038396675.1. Classification (NCBI taxonomy): domain Eukaryota; kingdom Metazoa; phylum Cnidaria; class Hydrozoa; order Anthoathecata; family Hydridae; genus Hydra; species Hydra vulgaris. Next base: position 32,985,325 of record NC_088929.1, read on the forward strand.
ATTCTGCTTACCCCTAAAATCTTTGCCAAGGAGGCCTCCTACAAGACAGTAGCTGGATGCAGTTAATATCTGCCCAAGATATTAACTGCATCTAGTATTTTTATCATGTATTTTTATCAAGACACCACCTCTAGCCTTTACTCAACCAAAAACGCCAAGGCAGGGAATTTTTAAGTCAGAGTTTGTTTCTCCTAGCCTTTGCTGGAAAAAGCACACTTTACAAGGCAGCAAGGCATGGAGCAGGTGGTACTGGGTTACATAATACCAGTAGCAGGATGATCGTGATGGTCATAGGCTAAACATGTGACTAATGCAGTCTTTCCAAAAAATAAGATGATAGCCTTAAACACAGAGATGTGTTAATGGAAAAACCAATTTTTGTTTAGTTTTACAAAAAGCAAGCAAGTAAAGCGAAATTCACTATATCTACTTGCTTAGTGACAGTGATTTTTGATAATTATACTTAATAACAATAGTACATAGCAAGGAGGTAGAATAGAGTTGCAAGCAAAGTCCATTAAATGCAGTCAGTTTTAAATTATTGGTAATCATAAACATTAAAATTAATCAAGCAATAAATTTTTAAATTTTACCAATAAAATTCTAAACTTTATATTTACAAATTTTAATATGAAATCAATAGTACCAACAAAAAATTTAAAAGTAATAATACCTTAACATAAAATTCAAGTTCTTCTCCTGGTTTTGTAACTACATGTATATGAGCTTGAGTAGACTTTGGCATGACTCATCCTATATTGTAATAATGTATTTTCTGTTTTCATAAAATATTTTCTTAAACAATAGAAATTATTTTCAAAATTTTTTTTACTTGGTAATCAATAAAAATAGCGCCTACAAATTTACAAAGCAAGAAGTTTGTTTTGTAAATTTATATATATATATATATATATATATATATATATATATATATATATATATATATACATATATATATATATATACATATATATTTATATATATATATATATACATATATATATGTATATAATATTATAATATATATATATATATATATATATATATATATATATATATATATATATATATATATATATATATATTTATATATATATATATGTAAATAATATTATAATATATATATGAATATAATATTTTAATATATATATATATATATATATATATATATATATATATATATATATATATATATATATATATATATGTATATAATATTATAACATATATATATATATATATATATATATATATATATATATATATATATATATATATATATATATGTATATAATATTATTATATATGTATATAATAATATATAATAATATATATATATATATATATATATATATATATATATATATATATATATATATATATATATATATATATATATATATATATATATATATATATATATATATATATATATCTGTGTGTGTGTGTGTGTGTAAAATTCATGAAGCACTTTGGGTTTTTGCTTCATAACTATTATTTTAAAAAGCCATTTTTGTAAAATTCAATAAATACAGCCGCGTATTAAAATATTATGTGCATTATATTATTTTTTAATTATTATTTATTTTTTAATAGTGATTTATAAATTTTTTATACAGTTATATATTATTTGTTTTTATTTTCATTTTAGTCATTTATTATATATTGTACTGTGTATTATTACTACTATTTATTTATTTATTTGTTTCTCTTTTTTTTAATCTTATGCTTTTTTTTAGCTTAAGGTACTTGACCTAATTTTTTGTTTTGTTTGTAATGTTTGTTGTAACTTTTATCTTTGCAATGTTTATTGCAACTTTTGATTTTTTCGATGTTTTTCTGTGTATATTTTATTTATTCGTTTGGTCATAATATTTGCAATATTATTTGGCTATTATATTGTAACAACTATGTTTAATATATTTACTAAATCTTTATAATTTTTTTAACAATAGTCATTTTTATGTCATTGTTAGTTGTTACGTTTTGTCAGTTTATTACAGTTTGTAACTGTAGCTTTGTATGTATAAATGATTGTTGCATGGAAAGTAATACCGATTTATTTAAATCATTATAATTACTTTATTATGGCTATTAATATTGTTAAAATAACATGTTATTATTATTACTGTTACTATTGTTATTATTATTAATATTAATATTATTAATATTATTATCATCATTACTAAGATTAATTATAAACATATATAAATTATTTTTTTAAGATGTTTACTTAAGATTAGTATTTCAATACTAATTAGTATTTCAATACTCTTTGTAAATAGCCATGAAAATTAATTTTCAGAATATATATATATATATATATATATATATATATATATATATATATATATACATATGATTTTATTATATATATATATATATATATATAAATATATATATATATTTATATATATATATATATATATATATATATATATATATATATATATATATATATAATAAAATCATATGTATATATATATATATATACATATAATTTTGTTATATATAAATATATATATATATGTGTGTATATACATATATTTATCAACGCAAGGAATTAGGGATTCGGCAATGTCGACCTTACTGCTGATCTTAACCTCGTCGACCTCGTTTTTATGTTTTATGGTAAGACCTTTTTTTTGGCAACCTGATGCCAACCTCTAAAAGATTGAGGTCGGCAAATTATTGCCACCCTCATTTTTTCTAATTCCGAGGATTGATATATATATATATATATATATATATATATATATATATATATATATATATATATATATATATATATATATATATATATATATATATGTATATATTCTTAAAAGTAATTTTCACTTTACAAAAAGTATTGAAATACTAATCTTAAGTAAACACTTTAAAAAAATAATTTATATGTTTATAATTAATCTTAGTAAAAATTATAATATTATTATTAATAGTAATAATAATCACAATACTAATAATAACAATAATAACAATGATAAATAATAATAATAATAATAACAACATGTTATTTTGACAATAATTAAGTATTTATAATAATTTAAATAAATTGTTATTACTTTCCACACAGCAATCATTTATACATACAAAGCTACAGTTATAAACAGTAATAAACTATCAAAACGTAACGTAACTAACAATGACATAAAAATGACTATTGCTAAAAAATTATAAAGATTTAGTAAATATATTAAACATAGTTGTTACAATATAGTAACCAAATAATATTGCAAATATTATGACCAAATGAATAAATAAAATATACACAGAAAAACACTGAGAAAATCAAAAGTTACAACAAACATTACATAGACAAAAGTTACAACAAACATTACAAACAAAACAAAAAATTACATTAAGTACCTTAGGCTAAAATAACATAAGATTAAAAATAACATAAGATTAAAAAAAATAATAATAAAGAAAGAAAGAAATAATAATACACAGCAGAATAAAATATTTACTATAAATAGCTAAAATGAAACTAAAAACAAACAATATATGTGTATAAAAAATTTATAAATCACTATTAAAAAATGAACAATAACTAAAAAATAAAACAATAAATGACTAGCAAAAAATAATAAGTAAAATTATATACGCAAAAAACTGAAGAAAAAATAATCATTACTACAAAACAACATAACTAAAAAATAAATCAAAAATAAATAATCCGAGAAATTATATGAAAGAAAACTATATATATATATATATATATATATATATATATATATATATATATATATATATATATATATATATATATATATATATATTTATATATATGTATATATATAGTTATATATATATATATATAGTTATATATATATATATATATATAGTTATATTATATATATATATATATATATATATATATATATATATATATAATTATATATATATATAATTATATATATATATATATATATATATATATATATATATATATATATATATATATATATATATATATATATATATACATACATATAGAAATATATATATATCTACATATAGATATATAAATATATATATATATATATATATATATAAATATATATATATATATATATATATATATTTATATATCTATATGTAGATATATATATATTTCTATATATATATGGACATCAATGAATACGATTTTTCTAAATACTAATTTTTTATTAATTTTAGAAATTTTTGTTAGCTTTTTGATATTAGCATCTTCAGCTTTATTAAAAATTTATTCAAACAAGTGACTCACACAAATATTACACTGGAAATACTGAAAAATTCAACTTGCACACTTCTTTTTTCAACACTATCAAATATAGCAAGCTCTCTATAAAACATCAATGTATTTCACACTGGAACCAAATAATACCATTTGTAAAAAAAAGATTTTAACTAAATACCCTTTTATTATAGTACCCTATATAATTGTAGCAAAGTTTATAACTATGACAGAAAGTATTAAATAAACATAACATTAGCACAAATTAAGACAATAACCATAAAACCATATATATAATTAATAAACATTCTTCTTCTCAATCGAAACCGAATTAAGAAATTTTCATTTTAGTATATAATTAATAAATATTAATTTTATCTTTTATTATTATTGCTTTTTTTTTTATTACTGTATTTATATAACTATTATTACTTTTATTTTATACTGTCTTTTTTAAGTCTACTACTAATATTACTATTATCATTAATTTACCTTTTTTTTAGAAATCTTATTAGTCTTATTTATAATGACAGCGATTCCATTGTAGTAATAGTTTTATGATTATTGTCCTAATTTGTGCTATTGTTATGTTTATTTAATACTTTCTGTCATAGTTATAAACTTCACTATAATTGCTTTTAACATAATTTTTAACATTAGTCATAATTTTTAGTAAAGTTATCATGTTATAGTTACTATTTGCAATGCTTTTTTATTCATATTATTATTATTTTTTATTATATTATGATTGCAATTATTAATATTATCTATATTTATTAGTGCTTTATTTTCTTTTTTTTTTCTTTTTTTTTTCCTCTTTGTTTTTAAATTTTTTTTATGTTTTATTTTATAGTTTTTTTTTTTTTTTTTTTTTTTTTTTGTTGATGTTTTTTTTAGGTGTCACTCTATTGACTAGTTTTTAACTATATGAGTGACACCTAACCTTATTTACGTGAGTTTATAAAATGTTATTGTAAATTTTCATACTTTACGGTTAAATAAATGGATAATTACAAACTATTAAATATATTTTATTACAAACAAACAGTAACTTCACTTTTTAATGGCTACTTTAAAGTTAGCGTGCGTACCCAAAACAAATTTTAGAACGCATTAATTAGAATTAATGAACAAATTAACAAAAGTTCGAGAATAAATTGAAATTCAGAATTTCAGAAATTCAACAAACTTTGTTATTATGAATTTCTGATTGTCAAACTTTTCTTTCAAATTTTTTAGTTACTATTTTCAACGTTTTTACTTGCTCTCATTTTGTATTGCATGGAGAATTGTTTTTTTCATGCCCGATAGCAAATTGGTCCCATTTTTCTTCTAATATATATTTTTTGGCATTGTTTTGTATTCGTCGCTATTTTCATTTTTATTTCGCCAATGTATTTTTACTTTTACTCGCATTCTATTAGGTATACTCCAGAATAGCTATTTGATGGTTGTTTTGTTTCATTGCACGAGGTTAGCGAAGATTTACGATTTGTTCTAGATTTTAAAAATGTCTTATAACTTGCTTTCCTAAAAAATTCTCGAAGTGATGATATTGGCATGCCAACTATATCCACGGAAGTGATATAGTTGACATGGTTGCTTTATTGTTATAAGAGACTATTTCATTATTTGGGTGCCGTTTTTAATAACAATATTTACAAGGTTTAGTAATTTAATCTTTTCGTATCCGTTTTCAGCAAATACATCTATTAGGAAATTGATTTCTTTATTCACAATTTTTTCAAATAAACTGATAAAGCTTAATGGATATATCCCTTTAATATACCGTCTAAAATTTTCGGATAGTGGTTTGAAATGGGCTCAACCTAAATATTTGTTATCGCTTCTTTCCGATGTATGTTAAAATCATAACAACCTTTTTGATTGTAGGTTATTTTAATATTTAAAAAATTTATTCGATTGTGTATTTAATACAAAATCCAATTCGATTGTGTATTTAATGTCATGATGTTGATTGTTTAATATTTGTTGCAAACGGATGGAAATTTATCTTTATTGTTAAATCGTGCGTGCCTATCATCTACGTACCTCAAAAATAATTTTATTTCCAGCGGTGGATTAGAATGATGCGCCATGCCGGTTGCTTTATTTTCGCAAAAATTCAAGAAACCTTCCGCAGGTGTTACCATGAGGGGAAGTCAGATTGGACCTAAATCCACAAGCTCGTGAATTTCTTCTTTCCATAAATCTTTTCTGAAATGCTTAGTTTTGTTAGTTTATTTAAAAACTAAAAATTTTTGTTTGTTTAATTTAACTAAACTGACGAAATTAAATAGGCTACTCGGTGTAGTTAAGACGATTTACAAATTATTCGAGTTCTTTTATTTGGAACTAGCATGATTTTATCAGCATATTATATCCAAACAAGAGCTTTAGATAGTGCAGCTTTTTTGTCTTCAGGTTTTTTTAATATTTAAACAAACTTTTATTTTTTATATATAATTTTCAAAACCTTTTTACTCCCCCTAATATTGAATCTAAAGAACACCATTTTGGAGTCTTTAGATCCCTTTTGTTCATTGGCGTTAACATAAATTTAGTTATAACCTTTTCAAAAAGTGCCTTAACCCACTATAGATCAAAGTTCTAAACCGTTCTGACGTATATTACCTATATATAGTTGTCAAAATACAATATTACTATCAATTTTCACAAAAAATACTAGAATTTCGACCAAGAAAGAGGTTATAATTATGAAAAATTACCAATAAACGATCAGAACAGATCATATTATTAAACTATTATGTTCATTTCACCGTACCAATCAACGTATTTATTTAAAATCTTATTTAAATTTGGACAAGCAATTGTGATTTTAGGAAAATTAAAAAAAAAAAAAAAAAATTCGTTCTTTTTGCTACAAACATTTATATTTTATAATACCGCAAGTTTTTTTGCTACAAACATTTATATTTTACAATACCGCAAGTTTTTTTGCTACAAACATTTATATTTTATAATACCGCAAAGTTTATCATTTTAATTTTTTTCGTCTTTTCACAATTCACGGACCTAATTATTTAACGGAAAAATGTCTTAGTCAACAAAATATAATACAGACGCTATAACATTTTCAAATCGCCTTAACTACACTGAGTTGCTACATTTTGCTACGTAGTTAAGCTAGCGATACTCATAAACAAATCACTTTCTCTATGATAGAGAAAGTGATTTGTTTATGAATATCATTAGCTTAACTACGTAGCAAAATGTAGCTAGCCTATTTAATTTCGTCAGTTTAGTTGAATTAAAAGATATTTGTTATTATATTCAGTTTAGTTGTTATTTTATTTAGTTTAGTTAAATTATAATGATAATCATTCTAAGTTGTCGCTAACTAGTCGCTCGTGCAGCTGTTGATCCTCACGTAGCAAGTCCTATAGCTGCCGAACCTCACATAGCAGGTCTTATAGCAATAAGACCACTAAAATCTAAAAAAATTGCATTTAAAATGTAAAATTGTTTCAAAATGAGTTCAATCAATTTTATAGCACTTTTGGTTATTGAGAAATTTGCATTTTTATTTTTTCATGATTTGACTTTTTTTTAAACAAATTAAGTTCGTAGAGGAGAGGGGGGCAGTTTAGGACAGGGGTAGTTTAGGACAATGCGAATAATCCAAAAATTACTAACTTTTCAACAAAGTTAAATATATTCAGGTAGCAAAGGCAGTCAGGTAGCTTTTAATACAAACGTTTTGTGGTTTTTGATATTTTTTCTAATTTTTTTAATTCTTAAGTGTAAGGATTTACAAAGAAACTTACTCCACCCAAGGAATTATTTTTTGCATTTTATGTGAAAGGTATATGTTCTGCAACGTAAATAAAAAAATTCAACGATAAAACATAAATTCTTCACAAAAAAATTGTGGAAAGTTTCCTGAGATCAGGGTTGAGGCAGCATTGGACGATTTTCACGGGACACATTAGGACGTGTTGCGCGGATCGTAACAAACTTATCTTCAAATAAAATTATACTTAGTTTAAAAATGGTGCGCAATTTAAAAAAAAAATGTGAAAGATTTATAAACGAGGAAAATTTAAAAACTGCAGTTAAACATGTTTTTGATAAAACAATGAAGCTAAGAGAAGCTGCAGGTGTATTTGGGTTCTCTAAAAGTACGTTAGCTTACAGAATAAAAATGCTCAGAAATAATAGAAAAGCGAAAAGTGATAACTTTTCAACCAAATATTCTGTGAATAAAGTATTTACTAATGCAGAAGAAGCATTGTTAGATAATTATATGTTGAAATCATCAAAAATAAATTATGGTTTAACTTATTACCAAGCTAGAATTTTAGCATATGAATATAGTAATGCTTTGAAAAAATGTCCTGAACTATGGAGCCAAAATAAAATTGCTGGCATTGAATGCATGAAAGGATTTATGATAAGACACAAAAAGCTTTCTCTGCACAAACCAGAAAATACAAGTCTATCAAGAGCAACAAGTTTTAACCTACAAAATGTGAATGAATTTCAACTCAACTTAGAGAGTACTGTGTAAGTTAAAATATTCTCCAGTACGCATATTTAACATAAACGAAACAAGTGTCATGACTGTTGTGCAGGCACCTAATGTCATAGGTCAGCGTGGTCAGAAGCAAGTTGGTCAAAACGTCTCAGCTGAAAGAGGGCAGCTTGTAACTATGTGTGCTATTATTAATGCAGTCGGAAACTTTACACCACCAGTTTTTATCTATCCTAGAGCAAGATTTTAAGAGCGTATGCTAACAGGAAGACCTAATGGTTGTGTTGGATTTGCTAACAACCCTAGTAGTGGGTGGATGACAGGAGAATTTTTTATACGAGTGCTCAAACATTTAAAGCTCCATTCAAAGTGCAATAAATAAAACAAGATTTTTTATTACTAGATAACCACGAAAGCCATTGTACTATTAATGCAATCAATTTTTGCAGAGAAAATGGAATTGTTTTACTTACATTTCCACCACATTGTACACATAGACTTCAACCTCTTGATGTTTCAGTTTTGGGTCCTTTTAAACAAAAACTTTCTGTATCTCAAAATGACTGGTTGTTAAATCACCCTGGAAGAACTATAACAATTCATGATTTAGCCAGTATAGTAACCCCTGCATATAATAGCTCATTTACACCAAATAATATTACTGCAGGGTTCAAAAAATGTGGTATTTTTCCTTTTTCAAGAAATGCATTCACAAATGAAGATTTTGACTGTTCAGAGGTAACAAACCAAAACCTTAATTACATCTCTTGTCAATCTAGTATTAATGACAATAATAAAAAAAGCTACATAGATTTTAAAATTTCAAATGTTAGTGATCATTCTGTAGTAAAAACTTTTGAAGCTACTGTGCCAAATAATGAGTCACTTAATGCATATAAAAACTCAACTGATGAGCCGTCACAGCTATTTGCACCAGTTTTATTTCCTGAAATGATTAGACAATACCCAAAAGCACATCCAAGAAAGAAAACATCAAGAGGCAGAAAAAAAGGAAGATCAAGAATTTTAACATACAAACCAGAAAGACCACCAAAAACAGAATCTATAACTTACACAAAACAGAAAATATTTAACAAGCATATCAACCCCCCAAAAAAAAATTAATGCAACAGTCTCTGGCTCTACCTGTATGCACAATAAAAGTAATTCTTGTTTGCAAAATAAAACAAGTTTAAATTTTAAAGTTAAGCCTGTTGTATACACAGAAAAATTGAAAACAGAAGCATTAAATCATGGAGATTTTTGTTTAGTCCAATGTGCTTCAACAGTTAACAATGCAACGTTAGCTTTTGTTTGCAGAATTGAAGAAATAAATGGAAGCATTTTGGTTGTTAATTTGTTGAATAAAAAAGTAGGATTTAATATATTTTACTTTCCTGATATACAAAATAAGTGGTCGGTGCCAATTGCAGAAGTCTTAGCTAAACTTCCTGTGACAAACAATGCAGGAAGCATTTCAAGAGGTTCTGGTATAATATTTAAATTTGATTTTTCTACATTTAAACTTGGTTGAATGTTATGAATTCTCTCAATTCGAACAAAAAGAAAAATTTTATATTTATCTACATCCATTTTATATTCAAACTTTTTGTTTTTTTTATTATCTTTTTATTAATAAGAGTGATATGTGATTGAATAGCATTTTCATTTTTGTTTATTTGAATATACAAAAAAACTCATTAATGGTTTGAGATCTTTATAAGAATATTTATGCTACTCCTAATAATTCTGTTGATTCTGTTATTGTTAATAATTACTTCTAAACGAAAAAATTAGGTTTTAAGAAACATTTTTTGTCTTTTTATTATATTTCCTAAACTGCCCCAACATTGTCCTAAACTACCCCCTCTTGTGGGGTAGTTTTGGACTATTGGTAGCTTCGATTTAAAAAAAAAAAAGCAACCATAATTTATTTGAACTAGCTCGACTTGCTTTTTTTTGAAGAACGAATACCTAAATTACCTTTTTCAGCCAAAAAAAATTTTTGTCCAACAGTTCGAAATCTGTAATATCTTTTTAAAAAAGTAGCCTAATGTGCCCCCCTCTCCCCTAATTATAAATTCCGTCTTTTTTTAATTTCTAATTTTTTTGTCATTATCATAAATGATATCTGCGTAAAAACTTAAAGCAACAAATTTAGGCAATAATCTATCTGTTATTTTTTATGCATAAACTTTTAAACAAAAATAAACAAATGAAGCTACTTTCAGTTCACAACTAACTAAACTTTAAAACAGAAGAACAAATTATGCATATTAATATAGTTCTGGCCCATTAAATTAATAATATATTTATTATATAAGTTATAGATTTTATTATTGAAGAATTAGAACATTAAACTGAAAACGATATTGTAAAACACAAGGTTGACAAATTTAAAATTTATATATATATATATAATATTATATTTAACATATAATTAACAATTTTTGTTTTTTTATGATTAAATACATTGTAAAATAAGCTTTTACAATCCCAGCAAACGTTCTATAGCGGAATTTCATTGGACCTATATTTGGATTTTTGGTGGTCCACTGTAGTTTTGCTCATTAATTAATTAGTGAACCATTAGTGGCAGCCACCAAAAGCAGGTAGCTAATGACTTGCCACTATTAACATGTCGGAAAGTTATCGGCTTGCCATTTATAGCGGCTGCCACTTATGGTCCTTAAAGTAACCGGTGAGAAAAACTCCAATGAAACGCTAAAAAATATCTATATAGGTCCACTGCAAATACGTTAAAGCAATGTTTGATGGGATACAATAATCTTTCCTTTTCTATAGCCAAAAAGCAATGGAAAAGTCTATACTTGATTTTCTTTAGTCTTTACTTGACTTTCTTTTCTTTATCAACTCCCTTGACATTGAGTTCCAAGCACAGGTAATTGATGACTTCAGTGATTTGACACTTGAGTGGGCCTTTTTGCAAACCTTACTCTCAACTACGTTCCACTCACTGTAGTCAAAAATTACAATTCCCAGAAAGCAATTGCATTTTTCAACAAGACAATCCAACTTGTCATGGGTCCAGAAAAGCTCAACAGTATCTTCAAGACAATATGACTAATTTCTGGCCCAAACACTTTTGGCCACCATCCAGCCCTGACCTGAATCCCTTTGACTACAGTGAGTGGAACGTAGTTGAGAGTAAGGTTTGCAAAAAGAATGGGAATTTCTGGGAATTACAATTCCCAGAAAACAATTGCATTTTTCAACAGGACATTGTTAAAAAAAGTAATTGTGGGTGCTTGGTGTGACACACAGGTCACACCAAGCACCCACAATTACTTTGTCACTCTTCTGCACAATGAATCTGTCATTTCGCCTATTTATCACACAGTCAACACTAAAAAGTTTTTCATCTGAGAAAACTTTAAATGTTGACAAAGCATGGCTTTTTAGCCATGCATCGTCAACATTTATTTAGAAACTTCTTTGATCGTTCCAATCGTAAAGTTTTTAGTCTTTCTGTTAAAAGTTGACATGAAGATCGGGCCACACTGACTTTTCCAAGTGTTTTTAGAGTTCTTCTGACTGTCCTGTCACCAACATTGAACAATTTTGCTGTCTTTCTGATGGATACAGTAGGATTCTTTTCAACATGCTTTTTAAGCTTTTCTGTGAACTTTTTATCAACTTTTTTATTCACTGGAGAAGGCATTTTGGCTCTTTCAGCACTGTCACGTTTAACCACTTTGTAAAATATAGTTTTAGATACTCCAGAAACAGGAATCACTTCACGTACCGACAAACCCCGTGAATTAAATTTAAAACTTCGGTTCTTTTGGCTTCCATTGTAAAACTTTTAACTAAAATGTGTTTTATTTACTATTTTTTTAAAACCTAAGACGGTCATTTAACATTAATCAACAAAAACAAATTGTGGAAGTATTTTATTTACATCACAAAACCCAGCCAAAAATTAGTTCGCGAATCGCTGCCGCACCCTGTATATAGAATTTTTAATTTATAGACATTTAAATTTTGTTGATTTGGTAATTGCAGTCTTCATTCTTCAGTTGCGTCTTGCATTCTTCAAATTTTCACATAAATTTTCTTTCTGTTTTATAATCAAAAAATCTAGTTCTTTTCTTTCTTCCAAAGTAACCTTTCTGTTAAAGGGCTCTGGAAAACTCCTTGTTTTAATAATTGATTGGTATTACTAAAAATTAACTTTTTTTAAGCAATGAATAAGCAAGGAGTTATCATAGACTGGAGTGAGAACGAAATTAAAATACGTCATTTTTTCAAGGAACAGTCTTTGCAGTAAAATAATTTTCAATTAAACATGCGTAATTATCATATTTAAAGTTAACCAATCACATTCCACGTTTAACAAAAATTATCCAATGATATTGTTTCAAAACGTTATAAACGATTGCAAATAAAAAGATGGAAGTTAAAGAAATTCGTAAACAATATTTGGAGTTAGTTTATTGTTACTTTGTTGTTGTGCTTTTGAACGACTAATAATAAATTTCTAGATTAGAACTTAACTAATGTCTAAATAAGAATTTGGTAGTATTTTTGCCAGATTTATAAAAAAAAGTTTTATATTTCTGTATTTGCTTTTAAATCCAATAAAAATACTCCAACACAAAATAAATCCGACAAAACTACTCCAATACAAAATAAAATCCTGGAGGAATTTAATAAGTTCCTGGCCGAAATAACAGTTTTAAAGAACGTAACTAACCTATAGCTGAACAGGCAAGCAAAAAATAAGGTTCAAATAGGTAGTAGAGATTAAGGTAGAGTCTAAAACTTTGATATTTATACCTATAATTGAGGTAAGCAAGAAACAATTACTTCGCCTTAATCGTCATTTTTGTTTTAATTAACTTCTTGATTGATCGAGTAGTTGTTAAAAACATATCTAACAAACTTTTCTTTTATTAATTCATTTCGATTATAGCTTTTAAAGCTTATTGATTACGTTTTAAAATTTTCCACTTTTTTGCAAAAGCGCCATTTTGACTTGCTTCTGGAATAATTAATTATACTACGAAGACCGTAACGCTATTTTAATTCATTTTCGGCTTTGTTTTCTCTCCAGCTAAGCTATTATACCTCCTTGGAATAAGCAATGTCACTTTCTGACGTTTTGTTTGTTGTTGGGACATTTTCGGCTAACTTACTTATATTATAAGAAGGATGCCAATATATTCCTCCTTAAAGTTAATTACCAGTTAGTCTTCCCAGAATAACTAACAAAGAATGATAAATCGCTTTTAATGTCTGCAGTGTTAAAATATTTAAATCAGTGTCAGTAGTCTTTTTAAATCTCCACTTTTTTCAGGCATACCTAACAAAAGTTTAACTGTTTTACTAAGTTTTGTAATGACTTTATTATAGTAATCTTTTAATTCTTTTATTTCCGTGTTTTGTTTCTTTTTTAACTGTCGAATCTTTACTTGCATGGAACAATTTATATGTTTTTCTTGGGTCGTTGCGGTATAAAGGGCATTAAATTATATTTACTTCTTTAATTTTTTTTAACGATTTAAATTTATCTACTTCAATTTTAATTTTGTTGTACAAGCTCAAACTATATTCAGTTACTGAAAACATATTTAGAAATTAGCTTCTGAAATTCGAGCATACTGTTTCCAAACATCTATCATTCAAACATAGATACCAATTATATAACTCGATATTTTTATTAATCATATATCATATACCAATCATAATGATCATCATATACCAATCATATAACTCTATATTATTATTATTATTATTATTATTATTATTGTTATTATTATATATTAACTTTTCATTATATCCATTATACAATTTTATACAAATATTAAAATCAATATATTTAATAATAAAGTAATAAATTATTTTTGTTATATTAATTGCCGAAATATTCTTTAAAATAATATTAAGACGAACTGATATTTATAATATCAGACAGGTTTTAACTTAATTCTAAAATTAAAGCTGAAGTACCAAATTTCAGTCGAAACTTTTTTTCAAAGACCGACCAATTCATTTATATATTATTAAAAAAGGGTTTTAGCACCCAAGTAAAATAATTTTCAGCTAAGATTGTAACAAATATAATAAATTAAAATTGTTCCTTCAGCTAGATAAACTTCTAAAAAATCTAGTAGATATTTTATTAAAGTACAATCTACTTTGTGTAAAATATTATACTAAGGCATGAAAGATAAAAAAAATCGGTCAAAATTTATTCTGAAAAAGTATGCTTTATATATAAAAAATATAAAAAACTTTGTCTACGGAACTTTGTCTTCGGAACTTGTCAGTCCCTGTTATCAGCCTTAAAAGTTTATCTTCAAGGCGTGAAATTGTGATGATACTTCTCTATGGTATTATGTTTAAAATAATAATACCAATATTATTTTCTGATATTAGTTGTAGTGTTTGCTGTCCAACCTGTAGCAATAAGTATATAGCCTTTCAAAATGGCATAAAAAAGAAAAAAAGACTTTCCATCCTCCTAACTTTTCTATTTCGCTGTTTGTGAATTAAGTTACTCCACTTACAAAAATAAAACCTTGTACTCCAGGAGCTAATACTATAAACGTTAACTCAAGAAATGCAATTACTTTTTGTGAGTTAAGAAATTGCTTGTCTGCAATCATTAGGGTTTTTATATTCATGAACACGATTCCATCAGTGCAACCAGCTACTTTTTATCACACACAGGATGAAATTAATATCTTTAATATTCTTTTCATCACATACAGGATGAATTATGTACCCATCGCTGATGTTAAGATTAAAAAAAAAACCAATTGAACAGAAGCAGATAACTGGTATATTATTTTTTTGATTTTTATTCCAGACACAGATAAGCTTGTTATGAATCACCAGACAAGTTTTGAAACCAAACAATTTATTATTTATTGTTTTACAATACACAGCAATTTTTACTGATTTTACTGTTCTCGGGTCTGAAGAGGGTCCTAAAATAAAAAGAGTTAAAAAGTTTAAGATTTTTTTCTTTTTTTGTGTGACCTCCTTTCAAAATATATAAAATGTATAAACTTATATATGGTAGGAAAAAATTTATCTCTAATACTATAAGACCACCTTAAACACGTTGAGCGCATATGTGAATTATAAAATTTCATTTCATCAAAAATTAGTTTAAATGAGTTTATTCACTAATTTTTGTAGTTATAAAGGCGCTCCCAGAAGTCCTTACGGTCTTATTACAGAACACCGCGAAAGAGCATTGAACAATATATATATATATATATATATATATATATATATATATATATATATATATATATATATATATATATATATATACATTGGTATATATATATATATATATATACATTGGTATATATATATATATATATATATATATATATATATATATATATATATGTATATATATATATTTGTATATATATATATATATATATATATATATATATATATATATATATATATATATATATATATATATATATATATATGTATTTATTGGTAAAGAAGGAATATACAGCTGTTTTATCATTTAAATAGGATTCAATATGTTGATATAAATTTTATACGTTGCAACGTATAAAATTTATATCAGAATATCACCAGTGCGTTGGTGAGAATTCTTTTATATATTTATTATATAAAAAAATATAATATATATAATTATATATATATATATATATATATATATATATATATATATATATATATATATATATATATATATATATATATAATTATATATATATATATATATATAATTATATATATATATATATGTATATATGTAATATATGTATATATATATATATATATATATATATATATATATATATATATATATATATATATAATATAATATAATATAACACACCAGTGCACAGTGGGCCAGTGACTGGACAAAAGTATAGAAACCAAAATCAGAATTTTGATGCCTAAATGGTGTTGAACCTATATAAAGTAGTAACCAGACTAGTCTATGGATAGACTTACAACACAGACATAGACAATTCTGTATGTTGTAATGGACACAACAAATGTTTAATTTTTTGTCCTTGTTGTGTCTATCAAATTTTTGATGGTGTCCTAAGATTGCTCAGTTAAAAAAAAATTTTCACTTCATAAGTCTACAAAGCATAATATTTTGTCTATTTGGTGTCTATGATTTTGTCTAAATTTACTTGATTTCATAAAACCAGAAATATTGATTTGACAAAAAATTAAAAAATGAACTTCTGTTAGAAAAATTGTATTTTTAATTTTGCGCTCGTTTTCAGTTTTTGAAACGATGCTGCAGTGAAAATTTAATTACTCGTTATAAGTCCAAATTATATATTAAATAGATCTTCTATACCTCATTAAAAAATCGAGATTGTTCATTTAGTGTCCGTTTTTAAAATGATTGTCTAGAAAGACAAACATTTTTTATAGACAATTCATTTTTGATAGTTGTAATTAAAATTGTTGCAATTAGTGCTTTGTCGAAGTCTATTTTTGTCCTTTTATAATAAGGCCATTAGAGATTGTCTGGTTGCTAATATAAAGACACTATAAAACAATTTAAAACCGTTTATATACACTTAAAGTCTTAATGAATATACTAATGCTGTGGTTGAAGTAGACGCGAATGTAAATTAGAAAAAAAAAATTATAAAGAGAAAAATGTTGTTTAAAAAATCGATGGAAATAAATAAAATTTACATAAAATATTGCGCTTTTTAAAATATTATATTATAACTCTATATATTATCTAGATTTTAAAAGTTGTTAAACTAAAATTAGTATGTAATTAACATATTTATAGCAAATTTAAATATGCCTAATTTGTTATATTTAAGTCTAACTTTTGCTTTTAATTGACAATATATTTTTTTTATTGCCACATCTTGTTTTTATACTCAGATATTTTAAAGCTTATATATGTTTGCTTTAATAATTTCATAAATCTGGCTGCCACTAGGCGCCACTTTGGTTTTACGTTTGAACTCTTTTACCTAACAAAAAATCTGTAATTGCGCTCAAAAATTTTTATTTGCACAAAATTTTAAAAAACATGGAAAACATATAATACGGTCTTAGTCATACAAAACGTATTACTGAACAATACTATATATATATATATATATATATATATATATATATATATATATATATATATATATAATATATATATATATATATATATATATATATATATATATATATATACATATATTTATTTTATTTATTTGGCGCTTGTCAAACCAAATTGATTTAATAATCTATTTTGGTTGCTTTGGTTGTGGCTATTCATTTTAGATGTTGAAATGATGTTTTTAATAAGGCTTCATGAATGTCACAAGAAGCAAAATTCGCTAATTTATTTGACTCAACAGTCTTTCGTTTATTTATTTTGATTATGTTAAGAGACGGATTCAAAGTAAACTAACCGGTGCAAGGTTTATTAGAAAGAATTCAGCTTGGCTTGAAAATGATTTTAATACCACATTAATGAAGGGTAGTAAAAATAAACAACTCGGCAGGCCTACATTATCATTTCAAGAATCATCATTAAAAACAAAGAAAAGTTGCAACTTTTTCAACTTCAAATTCTTGTGAATTATTGTTTGCTAAGCTTGTACTACTTGTAGATTACATTGTCAAAGATTTTTGATGATTGTGAATGCATGGGAACAATATAAACATACAAATTTTAAAAAATCTGCAGACGCTCGTAAAATCTGCTAATTAGAAAAACTAATTAATTAAGCTAGAATACAATTTTTTTCTACAGGAAAACAAGTTTATCTAGCAGCGTGTAATAGCACGTGTAATAACTCTAGTTAATCGATTAACTAGAGTTAATATGATCATATTAAACTTAAATAAGTTTTGCTTTTCACGAGCAAGGATCTCATAATAAAACAGGTGCTAAATAGTGTACATAGCACAAATAAAACATATGCAACTAATAAAAGTTAGTTGCTGCTAAGCAAAATTAGGTATCCATAGCAACTAAACAAAAAATATATTCACGTTTTTAAAAAGCGCGACCTCATATTGGTACTTATGTAAAATTTGGTAAACATAGCACTCATAAAAATATCTGCAAATACCAAAACTAGATTTTTGCTATCCGAAATTTAGTATCTATAGCAACGAATTAAAAAAATAACACCTTCATAAGAAGCGCAGACATCATATTATTACTCATCCTAATTTTAGTCAATATACCCCTAATATTAAATTAGTTATGAATTTTGTCCAGTAAAAGTGAATTCTGGCCCACTGTGCAGTGGCGGATCAAGGGGGGTTAGGGGGAGCTATTGCCCCGGGCCCCACAATTTTAGGGGCCCCGACTCAAAGTAAATAATTTTTTATTAAATCTGAAAATTAAATCTTTTATTAACTTAAAAGAGCCAAAGTTAAATTTACTAAGTTGTCTGAAAACAAAAGCACAAAAATAAAATAACTGTCAACAAAAACGCTGCATTATATATTTTTTTCTACAAAAAAAAAATTACTAGATTGGTAGCAGCGCCTTATAGCAATAATTGAATGTAACATTTGCACAAATTGTTACAAAAAAAATTCCCTTCGGAAAATTATTAATGACTTGAATGATTATATTGTTATTAAAAATGCATTATCGATTGCAATTCTTTTGTACTTCCGCACAAAAGAGTTCTTGTGTGAATGCGTTTAATAGCTGAAGCGCTAAATTTGTGAAAGAGAAAAAAAGAACAGTTTAACACTTTTCAGGTTATACAGTTATAACTAAAATGCTAAGAAAATATGAAAGTGGAGCTTCTAAAAGAAGATTGAAGAAAGAGAGAGAGAGAGGAAATGGTAGCTAAACTTCTGAAAATGACAAATTTTTTTTCATCAAACCAAACTAATATGCAATTTCCACAAACTGTAGATAATAATAAAAACAATGAAAGAAAAGATAAAAACAATAACACGGAAAATGAGGTAGCCTGCCAAGGTCCTTCAAATTAAATACAAGAAGTTGAAAGTATTGAATCTACAATGCATAATAATGAGCTTGACTCAGGTACTCCAATTTTTACTATCTTTAATGACACCTCTAACATCTGCTAAACAAACAATTTACTTTTTAGGCAGTTAATATTTTTATTCTATAAATTGTCACTTATTATTTTTTATCATTATTTATCATGATTTTTTTTTCCTAAATACCATTCTACGCGAAGACCCTGCTTTATGGCCATTACAATTAAAGGAAAATGAACGTATGAAGTATTTAAACAAGGGGTATGCTTTTTTTCAAAATAAAGACTCTAATTTCGAATCTTCGAAGCAGATGTTCAAAAACCAGTACATATATTATTCGGTTAAATATTTTCAAAAAGTGATGAATAATGGCGAAAAGTGTGACCAAAAATGGCTGATGTTTTCTGAATCCACTGGATGTGTATTTTGTTATGTTTGCAAGTTGTTTTCACCCGATTACGACAACGTATTTGTCAAAAGTGGCTTTTACAATTGGAAAAAAGCTAAACAAACTATTTTCGGCCACGAAAACAGCAAGGAACATATTCAATGTATGATTAAGTGGATAGAATTCATAAAACAAAATACTCATGTCGATGAATATATGGTAAGCCAGATTAAAAGGCAATTTAATTATTGGTCTGCAATATTAAATAGAATAGTAGCGGTTATTCGTTTTTTAGCCGGAAGAGGTTTAGCATTTCGAGGCCATAATGAAGTTATAGGATCGTCAAAAAACGGAAATTACTTAGACATGTTAGAACTGTTGACTCAATTTGATCCAGTTTTAAAGCAACACATTGACACTTTTGCAAATAAAGGCAAAGGTAATGTAAATTATTTGTCTAAAACTATTTGTGAAGAGCTAATTGATATTATGTCTCAAAAGGTTTTAACGCACATCATTACCGAAATAAAAAAAGCAAAATACTGGGGAATTATCGTAATTCGACTTCTGATATTTCTTACGTGGATCAAATTTCTGTGATATTTCGTTATTATCTAAATGGCCACGTGTATAAACGATTTTTTTGTTTTCTACAAATTAAAAGCCACGACGGTAAATCTTTGATTACTGACATTTTAGATCTACTGGAAAGATATGATATAACCTACTGATAAAAGATATTGATATAACCAACTGTCAACAACAAAATAACAATAAAATAACAATAAAATAACAACAAAATAACAATAAAATGTCAATAACAAAGATATTGATATAACCAACTGTCGGAAACAGGCATACGATAATGCAAGCAATATGTCTAGTAAAAGAGTAAAACGTTTAAAAGAGCGGAGTAAATTAGCTTTTTATATCCCCTGCGCTGGACATTTTTTAAATTTAGGTGGGCAGTGCAGTGTCAGTGAGGGCATCAATTCTATCAACTATTTTGGCGTTCTCCTGAGTTTTTATTTATTTTTTGTAGCTTCAACACATAGATGGGATTTATTGAAAGGAAATCATGCTACACTCAAGCGCCTATCAGATACACGATGGTCATGTAGGTCAGATGCTTCAAAAAGTTAAGTAGAAAATTTTGATGGGATTCATGCAGCGCTATGTCATATAGCTGAGGATACAGAAGAAAAATCTGATACTCGTCATGAAGCTTTGTGTTTATTAAATAAGATCCCTAAGCTAGAGTTTGCATTCATGGCTGTTCTTTGGCATCACATACTTAAGAGGTTTTATGCAGTTAGCAAATTTCTTCAAAAAGTTGAATTAGATTTGTATACAGCAAGCAGTATGTTACTTTTATTAATTGACTTTGTAAAAAACTTACGAAATAACTTTACGAGATTTGAGAATGAATCAAAAAAACTTAGCTCGTTTATTGAAAAAGATTATTCGGATAAGAACAAAAGAAAGATAATTAAAAAATTGAGGAACGGAGAAAACCAAATTGATTCTTTAAGCGTATCCGACAAGTTTCGAGTGAATACATTTTTTGTCATTATTGAGAAATTTGTGACACAATTAACTATAAGAAATGATGGTTACAACCACGTAAATAAGTTATTTGGATTTCTATCGAAGCTGCTAACTATTAGTACCATGGAATTGCAAGTTAGCGCGAAAAAAATTGTAGAAGTGTACTCAAATGATTTAGAAGATTTAGAATTTGTAGCATTATTAAAGTTGCAGCCAAATTTTTTTTCGCATAAAAAAGATAAATCTGAGACTGAAAACACATTGATTCCTCTGCATGTTTTAAATTGGATTGTTGAAACCGATATTATTGATGTATTTCCAAATGTTTATATAGCATATCGCTTGTTTCTAACTATTCCCATAACAAATTGCGAAGCTGAGAGATCATTCTCTATTCTTAAAAGAGTTAAGAACATGCACCGATCAAAAATGGTCCATAGTCGTTTAAGTAATATAGCAAGATTAACTATTGAGTCAAAATTATTAGAAACTTTGGATTTCAGCGATGTGATTGCAGAGTTTTCGGGGAAGAAAAGCAGAAAAAAATCACTTAACTTAATTCAATAAAATAAATATAAAATTTGTATATAAATAAATATCAGTGACGTTTTCAAGAAAGTCTTTGTTTTTTGTCGTTGTTAGTGGAACGGGGCCTCCTACTTTTAAATAGCCCCGGGCCCCAAAAAGTCTTAATCCGCCACTGTAACACACACACATACACATCAGGAGTGGTTGCAGCATTTTTTGGTGTTTAAAATAGCTATTTTTTAGAATATAGCAAACTCCAAAATTTATATGTTTATACTTTATGTCAAATAAGGATGCTTTGCAAAAAATTGCATTAATTTAAGCCCGGGAAGAAAAAAGGGCTAAAATTTTGGCCACAACTGCCAAAAACGTGAGAGCAACTAAATTTATATTCATCGATAAATTTTAAATTTCATGCAATAATCTCTTAGCGGTTAAACATAATGACTATAAAGTTTGAGCCTCCTCATTTTCAGGGGATTACAAAATCAAAGAGTATTTAGGATCTAGAATATTTTTTGAGTAATTAAATTAAAAAGGATAAAAGTTTCACAGCTATGCGTAATAAGGAAACTTTAGAAAAAAATTTTCACTTTCATTTCAAATATTGACTTTATCAACACTGTCATTTTTAAAAAAACTTAACACCGGTAAGTAATTTTTTCTTAAGTTAAGTGGTTTTTTTTTTAATGGTTTTATTTTTAGAATTGTTTTTATGAGGTTTTTTTTTTGGTGAAACCGTAATAAATAAAAATACAAAAATAAGTGCAAAGCAAACTAATTTAGCTATATGAAATTGCAAAATATTTCTACGCAAAAGTCTGATTGCACAACAAAAAGATAACAACGTAACAACCCTAAAAATCATATATATATATATATATTTCTGCGTTTTGTAAAGTATAACTCACAACTTTCAATACTTACAATAAAAATAGTTGACTTTAAAGCACTGTGTTTGGCTATGGGATGTTGAGTTTAAGGGGTGTTGACACCATTTTTTTTTTGGCGTTTAAGATTGTTTAATTTGCTAACTTTAAAAAGGTTGTGATGATTGATACATGGGAACAAAAAACCCTTATATTTTGTCTCCCTTACCTCTTCGGAGCAATAAGTTTATTATTTTTTTTTCGCTATTCTCAAATCAAATATATATTCATCTGTAAACTTCAAGTTTCATACTTTATATTTATTAGATTTTACTCATAATTTTGTAATCTTTTATTCATTGAAAACTACGGCTGTGTAAAATTTAAAACCCTTTAATTTGAGAGATTTACTAGTTACCAATTGAACAATTTTTTGAACATCAAGAGGTTAATAAACAAAATTTATGATCTATCAATAAATATAAATTTAATTGAGGGTTTTAAAAAGATTTTATATAAACTTGTTTCTTTCAAAATAATATTTGAATGGTTTGTGTGACGTAACACAAAATGATTTTACCAAATCATTTTTTGTAAAAGGTTGTCGTTTTCATTTAAGTATTTAAATAAGATTTTCCAAACAGTTTTAAATAAACAGCATGTTAGTATAAATAACAAACACCATGAAACAAACAGCGTGATTCTATATTTTTAGCAGTGTGTTTAGTAAATTTGTTTTATCTGGTTTTAGGGTGGATTAAAGACGGGGAAATCTAATCATTTACTTAAGAAATGTCTGATTAACATCCCCAAAGATTAGAAGTTATACATCTTTTTAGATTTTCAATTTCAATGTAATATCCATTATGTCCAGTTTTATATCCAATATAATAATAATTTTTTTAATAAGTAAAGCAAAAAATAAAATGTTCAATAAATTTTTATTTTAATCAGTATTTTGTTGAAATTTTGTAAAAAGAAGCGATGCTGACAAAAATAACGTTTTTTGTGGAGTGTTTTTGCTATTATAGGAACTTTCGTTTGGTCAGGATAACTTTTATATTGACGTTTTACTAGTTTCGTAACTCGTCAAGATTCGAGTTGATACAAATTTGAAGGCAGTCGACTTTTAATCTGATAAAACAAAATGTTTTATCAAATCTGGTCTGGTAAAACTCCAAGAAAAATTGACAGTTGAGAGCGTATTTTAACTACTATTTTAGTTATATAGATTCATATGCTATACTAAAATTTATAAAATATTCGATATGCTTAAAGAAGCAGTTTCTACAATTACAAATGTGTTACATTTGTACTTTGGAGCTGCTCTACTGATGGTATTTCTACTGATGGTATTTCAACTAGTTAGGACTGACATTTTTCATGAATCAATTATAATAATTATAATAATTAAACAATTTTATAACGTTTAGAGAAACCTGTATTTTTCTGTTTCAGTTTTTAATGAAAGTAGGCGTACAGAAAAGTATAGGAGATTTATAGCAGAATGACTTCTGACGTAAGAACGAAGCCATGTACATAAACACGTAGGCGGTCAAATCGATATGAATCGATTTTACCACCTACGAGTTTATGTTTGTCACGACCTGACAGACTACAAAGTCAATAGCAGCTTCCTCTTACTTAACAAGAAACCAATCAACCATCACGATAAACCTATTCCGGTCAAACGAAAGTTTCTATCATTGAACGTATAGCAAAAAAAATACTCAACAAAAAGTGTGAATTTTGTCAGTGATGCCGCCTCATATTTTTATATTCCAACACTCGATTACATTTTTAAAGTTTGTTCAATGTTGTTGCTGGGGTGGATCCAGACGATTTAATATGAGGGGGAGAAGACGGTTTTCAGGTTTTTTTGATTCGGAGTATCTAAACCATCTAATTAAGGTTGAGAATGAGGAATTTTAAGTTTAATGATTTGTGTGCAAGCAAGCCTACAAATCATAAATATTTTTTCAGTTCATTTCTCTAAGAATATTAGACTTATAAGACTTATACTTATAGTATATATATTGTCCTAATTCATTTAACAATAAAATTACGTCATATATTGGTATCCCAACATGTCGGGGTACCAATATTACTGTTGTACAATAGTACAATAGTACTGTTGTAACAGTACGAATTAAAATTTGCACCACACAATTTTATTGAAACTTCATATCACTTTTAACCAACCTCCCTAATATAATATTAAACATTTTTTTAATTTTTCAAAATATTTCAAGGTTTACCGATAAAAAAAATTTAAAAACCTTATGTTTCCCGTGCAAAAACATCAGCCAATAATGCTAACTGAAGTCACGAAAACTGAAATCAGTTTTTTTAATTTAAATATCTTTTCAATCTAAAAAACAAACTAACAAAATCTGACAGATTGCTTTTGACTTAAAATAACATAGAGCTTTATAATATATTTTCAAAAAATCAATAAAACAATAAATAAACTTCAACCAATGAATATTTGAAAAAACGTCACACAAGATTAAACATAAATGTTTGTTTTTTTTTTAACAATTTTTTAAACAGTTTTAACAAGTTTAGATTGATTGTAAAATTGGTAAGTGAACTATTTTAATATTTGCATAGCTACAAAGTTTAATCATTTGATTTTGATTAGACATTCAATGTGTACTAAAAAAAGAGTACATGCATTTAATGGCCTTTAGTAAAAATAAGAAAATTGCTGACCTATTTTAAATTACGAAATTACTATTATTGTTATTATTCCATTATTGATTGCCAATTAATATTGTTATTATCAATTATAATATATAATATATTAATACAAACTGTGCCAGTATAATTTATAAAATGATTTAACTACTTAAAAGAAATTTGTTTTATCTAATTTATTTTGTATAATATACAATTGACAGGAAAATTATAAATTTTTGTTATTAGGTTGGATTGATCTAAAAAATAATTACTTTCATTCTTGAAAAAAAGAATTAAACATGGCGGTATGTTAATTTTTTTTTAATGTTCTCAACATGGTTGTTGCCATGGGTGTGGTGAGGATACAGCCCTAGAGTTACAAATCAAAATTATGAAATAATTTTTTAACCTATGTGATATGCAAATTTTTATATACTTTATATATATATATATATATATATATATATATATATATATATATATATATATATATATATAATATATATATATATATATATATATATATATATATATATATATATATATATATATATATATATATATATATATATATATACATATAGATCTATAGTTTGTTGTCTTTGAGAAGAGCGGAAGGAAAAAAGTGATTCTTACGCCAACACATACGTCACTTTTAATTACTTTTGACTTTCGTGTTACTTTTGACTTTGCGTGTTACTTTTGACTTTGCGTGTTACAATTACAAATAAATCGTTTTTTAAAAAAACCACAAAAACGCAAATTTAATTGACCAGAACGTTTTAAAAACATTCTGAATGTTTTTAACAATATAAACAATGTTTTTATTTTTATTTTTTTTAATAAAATGTTTTTATTTTTTTTTTTTTTTACCGTATATCATGCGCGGAGTGTTGCTACATCGACTATCTTATAGCCTGAATCGCAAGGGAGTGCTGCTACATCGACTGACAAATAGCCTGATCCGCAAGGGAGTGCTGCTACATCTACTATCTTTTAGCCTGACCCACAAGGGAGTGTTGCTACATCGACTGAGGGTTTGGTTGGGGCAGGCAGCCTATCAATTAATAAAAAAAAAAAATTCCGGTCTTGCATTTTGATTTTTACTTTTTGTCAACAAAATATGGAAAAAACTTTCGGACAACATCTACGGGTTGTATATATATACATATATATATATATATATATATATATATATATATATATATATATATATATATATATATATATATATATATATATATATATATATATATATATATATATATATATATGTATATATATATATATATATATATATATATATATGTATATATATATATATATATATGTATATGTATATATATATATATATGTATATATATATATATATGTATATATATATATTATATATATATATATATGGTTTTTTGAATTTAAAATTTTGAAATTTATTAATCTGGTAAAACTTCATAATTGTCTATTTATATTTGATTTTATGCAAAGTAAACCACATCATTTTTTCTTAATATTAGCTTTTCTTAAAATAAATAAAGTTCATCAATATTGTATGAGATATATATAGAAAATGGATAATTATATTCATCATGTTTTGATACTATTAAATAAAACATCATTGGATTTCCCAATGAAACCAAACTACTCTTTTAATTAAAAAACGAATTAAGAATAATATCCATGATAATAATATATGGTAATAGTTTTATTAATCTCAGTATATTTCAATTATTAAAAAAATATTATTTGAGTGTGTTTTTAATGAACTCATCTGAGAATGCTAATTGCTTATAGTTTATCTTTTGAGATTTTTGATGTTGTGAGTTGATTTTTGTTGTTGTTTGCGTTATGAATTTTTTTTTGTTTTTTTTTGGATTCTGAAAAAAATTTACAAAAAGACAAGATTATCTATACGGACGGTTACAGCTTTTTAACATTATGAAAGGAGCGTATATTCACCAAAATTTATTCATTCTTACGTAGCTATTATGGGATTACAAAAACCATTTGTTTATTCGGATTTTTTTGTTTTTTGTTTGTTTGTTTATTTGGTATTAACTAACATTTTGATTTAGATCCGCCACGCTTACGTAAAAACATCGAAAACTTACGCAAAAATTAATTTTTTAAGTATTTTTACTTAAAAAATTTAAATAAATTTATTAAAACTTATTTAAATTTTTAAGTAAATTTATTAAAATTTACTTAAATTTTTAAGTAAACTTTAATAAAGTTAAAATAAAGATAAAAAATAAACTAAATAATATAATAATAATAAATATACAAATGAATAAGTGTTTAACTTATAAAAAAAAACTTAGAGTCTCACTGAAGACCATCAGGGTTTGTTATTGAGAACTTCTAAGCATAAAATTTCATTAAAAAGTTTATTTATCTCATAGAAAAAGGGTTAAGGTGGTAGACTACTAAAAAAATACTGATTTTGAAGTAAAATGTAAAAATTTAGTTTTTGGACTCATTTTTTTTCAAATTTTATCCTTTTTCATTTGATATAACCATCTTGTATTTTTTAATTACATTAAACATTTAAAAAATGCATTTTACCAGTGTTAATAAAAATTATTGACCTTAGCAACGCCTTAGCAACACAAAAAAAAACATAATTTAAGCCCTAAAATCTATGCTTAGGCTTGCTAGGCTTCTTTTTTATATTCGTAAACTGTTGAGCTATACTTTAAAAGCACATTTATTGTAAAGTGTGTTTTAAAAGCACATTTGTTGTATAAAAAATAAAAGAGTTGAGCTAAACTTTGAAAGCACATTGTTGAATACGAAGTTTAGTAAAATTATACAGTGGCACTATAACACCATCGTCTGGTAGAAATAAACTGACAGATAAGATAATAAATTCGATGCAGAACTACTATGGCATCGCTATTAGAAGGAACATTGATAATATTTATGCTATGAAGAAGTCTATATTTGCCATTCTTTCCACTTTACCAACATTTCAAATCAAGATGAGCAACGTCAGTTTTGTCCTCGTGATTCTGAAAGCTGGTGAAGGTATTGGTGTAAAACAAAGCAGTATACACCATCAAGTTCAATTCCAGTATGGATTAAAAACCTGCTAATGCCAATTTATAAAAGCTTACAAGACGATCAACTGCTATCTAAATGTCTTCACGGTAAGACACAAAATCTGAATGAGCCCTTGAATGCCATTATATGGTCCAGAGTTCCGAAGAGCACTTTTGTCAGTAGAGAAACAATTAAAATGGGAATTTACTCTACTGTTATTCATTTTAATAATGGAAGTAAAGGTATTTTGGATGTTTTAAAAGAGTTCAATTTGACTGGGTATATAACAGTGATGACATCTATTCAGTTTGACAATTCTCGTTTGAACCAAATGAAGCAAAAGTCAACAAAAAAGTGTATAAAGAAAAAAGAAAAAAGTTAAGATTAGTAGCCAAAGGGTTCAGTGATAAACTAAAGTCAAATGAAACTAATCAGTCATATATTTCTGGTGGACATTAAACAAGATTTTACTTGAAAAAAACTTTAGATGTGTTTTTTACAAATTTTGATTTTTGTAATACTATGGTAACTTTGAAACGTAATATCCTTGTTTTTGCTAATGATTTTTGCATGAAATTTTCTGGGTATACTCAGTATACTCAATAAATTCGGTTAACAGATGGAACTTTTAAAATTCATGTTCAATATCTTTAAATAAAAAAATTAGTTCACATTTTAAGTGAAACTACTTAGAATTTCAAGCATGTTTTCAATAATTTGTAAAAAATTTAAAATAAGTCCTTAAATTAAAAATCCATCTGTCAGCCGGAATAAAACATAATAACGCATCATTCTTCAAAGTTTGAACCAGAGAAAATTTATATAACGGAAGATATTACGTCACAAATTTATTCAATTTTAGGCATTTTTTAGGCAGTTTATCTGCCATTATGGATGTCTTAAAGTTAAAAAAAAAAAAAATTTCATTTCAAATATTATTTTTTATAAATTTCTTATCAGAAAAATATTAGTATTTGGTTTTATTTCAATTTTACACTAAAAAAGCGCTTTTTATTAGGGTACCACCTTAAACGATAATAAAAATAAAAAATATGATTTAACAAAACTAATTTATTATTTATTAACTACGATTTAATAAATATATAAATGTAATACATATTTTTTCTTTTTTTAAAACAAAAATATACTTTTTCGTAAGTAAAAATTTTATGAAGTTTAGGTGTATAAATTGTTCTACATATCTAATTGTAGAATTTACGTAATCATTTAACCTATATTCAATTAAACATGTAATTTTATTCAAATAAAATTTTCAAATATGGTAGGGTGGGGCAAGATGACCCATGGGGCAAGAAGTCTTTTTGCTTTTGTGAGAGTATCATGGAAAAGTAATGTTTTATTCCTCTATTATACTATTGATAAAGTTAAAACAAAATCGTGGAATAAAAAACGTTTTTAATATTGCTGTTAGGTGAGGTTTAAATCGTTTTATACTTTTTTGGAGTATTTTGTTAGTAAGTTGCTTATAATGTTGAATGTTTATTGGATTGGCAATACTTATGCGATTAAGGTAAAAAGTGTGTTGTTTTATAGAGAAATTATTCCACAATAATATATAGTAAAGAAAGTTTATAACTGAGCAATAAAATTAATTTTATTTGTATTAAACTTGCACTCACTACAAATGAGGCAAGATGTCCTCGGTTACGTGGGGTAAGATGCCCTCAATGGGCTTCTTGCGTCGTGGTTTTACGGAATTTCTGCCAATTTTAAAGTGTGTTTAGAACATAAAAACGTTTACTAATTTAGTAATTGACAATGTTTATATGTTGGTTTATATGTTGATAACTATTATACATATTTATAAATAGCTTTTTAAAATAATTTTATATATTAAGTAAATGTTATAATGTGTATGCTAAGAAAAATGAAGTTGTATCACATGCAATTGCTGCAATTCAATGCATATTTGTAAAACTTTCACAAATATGCATTGCATTCAGCTGAATGAAGTTGTATTAATACAGCTTCATGTATTATTACATGTGCGTAATACAATTTTTACTAAAAGAGGCTGTGTTTAGCATGCAACATCATATTAATAATTGCAACATCGTGTTGTTATTAATAATCTTGAGTAATCTTGTATGTATATGTAATTACATGTACATACAAGATTACTCAAGATTATTAATAACAACACGATGTTGCAATTATTAATATATAATATTAATATATAAATAAGAACTTGCTAAAGTTATGTAACTTTAGTAAGTTCTTATTTAACTTATGGATAAGTTAACTTATGCATAATTTAACTTATGGCAAACATTGACAAAGCAATCAATGGGTTTAGATGCTCTGGTTTATACCCAAATATATGACCTTATTTTAATGACGCAGCTTTGCTAACTAATGAAGCTGAGCCATTGGAAATCTGTCAGCAATCTAGTAAATTGCCTAATATGCCACTTGTTGCACCTATACAGTTGGCAAATGTCACGAGCACAAGAACTACTGCTGCAAAATTGAAGGCTGTTGATGATGCAGTTTTGCCAATTGTTGATGAGTATCTTGGCCTTATGTCTCCCTTAAAAATTTTGGAAAAGATTTCTCTGCGTCCCAAAATTCCTGTATTAAGATAACGAAAGAGAAAGACAGAGTCAGCTGAAAACCTTACTTCTTCACCTTTCAAGAAGTGACTAAAAGAGCATGAAAACAATGTAAAAAAAAGCAACAACCAGTCATGTTGCGTAAAGAAAAAGCTGCATCTAATAAGGTGATCAAGCAAAAAATGAAATCAATAAATTTAAAGACAAAAAAGGTGAAGAAGCCTGAAAAGTAGAAAGCAGAAAGACCTAATGGAATAAAGAAACAAATAAAAAAAGAAGAAAGATATGGTTTCTGCTTCTGAAAGTTTTATCACTGATACAACTCTATGCACCATATGCATATGCTATATGTCCATACAATACATTTGATGATTGGACACAATGTACTAAATGTACATCTTGGTACCACTTTTCATGTGGCTGGACCACATGAAAAGTGGTACAGACTTATGCTACTACATATAAAAGTGATTCAGACTTATGCTACTACTGTGAATCATAATCATGTATATGTTATTTGAACATTTATGCTAGTGATATAAATTAAAAAAAGTTATTTATCTTCAAAACAATTGCATAAAATAATTGCAGTGTTTATATTTCAATTATTTTAATAAAATGTAAAGAGTTTTTATAAAGTACTATTAATAGCTTTTTTTTAACTGATAGTTATTTTTAACAACTGTTTTAAAGGTTTAGAGCAAGATGTACTTTTTGGAGCATCTTGCCCCACGGCTGGGGCAAGATGTGTCCTTGCACAATTATTAGTTTTTTTAACTTTAAAGTTTTTCACCAGTAATAAAGTAGTTATTTTATTTTACCAATGTCTTCTCTTATAAGTAAACTTTGATATTAAAAAGAAAAACTACTAGAAAATGCAAATGTATTTGTTATATACGCTAAAGTTTGTTAAGGGGGGCATCTTGCCCCACCCTACCCTACATATTCAAACGCATAAATACTTAAATATTATAAATACGGATTAAAAAACATACGTCATCAAAATGCAAAATAATGTTTGGCATAAATTTTTAGTTAGAAGAAGGATAAAGTTTTGGTTTTTCAAAATTTAGTGAAAGGTTGCTTATTATTAACCATTAATTCATATCAAAAAAATTCAGATACACATTATCAATAATACTTTTATTATTTGCTGCAGCCGACGCGCAGTTAGAGTTCAGGAGATCTCTGAAGAACCAGAAGCAAGAGGTCCGAGGCTTTTCCGCGATGCTCTGTGATAAGACCGTAAGGAAATCTGGGAGCACCTTAATAACCACACATATACAAAATTTACTTTAATAATCATACTTTTATTGATATTTTTATTAATTTGATACTTATATTTTGAAATAATATTGTAATTTTGTTTTGAGCCACAAAGAGCTAATTAGCTGATTTTTATACTTTATTAGCGTTAAAAATTGTCATATTTTTTTATGACTCTTAAGTGTCATAAAAAATATGACAACTTTTAACAAAAACAATAAAAAGAATGGTCCTAGTAAAGAGTCCATAAGAGCACTATACTAGGACCCATATCCATTACCAATGATATGTATAGGATTCCACAAATTGCAACTAATAAATCAGTTGGGACAGTTAAATTACAAGTCATCTGTTTTCGGTAGCTTAATTAACTTTTAAATAACATTACACATGTCTTTAATGCCATAACAATTAATATTTTCAAGGCGAATTTTTAATAAAATTATGAAACTTCCAGCGTACATTCGAATTTTTTCCGAAGATTCAGGAACACCTCAAGTTATTTATAATATTGTGTTTTTTGTTGAGTAATTATTTGGAACACGTGCTGACTGATAAATAGTATTTATTATTATCTAAAGAGAAATGATTTGTAGATTACGTTAAGCAAAACTAGCTTGAAAACTTTAGCCTTGGAACTAACAAAGCTCCAAAAATCAGATTTAATCATTGAAAATTTTTTGAAAACATACGCAACAAGTTCGATTTTATGATTGGTGAATAAGCCACCGGAATCTTAAAATTGTTTTTTATTGTCTTAAAAATTTCAAATGTAATAAAAATAATATATAGATGAAAATTTAACAAAAAACTTGAATTTTTTAAAATAGTAATTTTATTGTAATTTGAATATAGATTATTTCTGGGTTATACTGTAAAGTGCAACGTTGTTAAAAAGTTCTTATTTTCTCAAAAATAAATTAGTATTTCTTTTTATTATTAAAAAACTATTATTAAAAAATATGATTATTTTTATTTATTAGTTATTTATTAGAGGAATAGTTTAGATTAGCTAAGAATTTTAAAGATGTAATTAAAAGCATAAAAACTGTAATTAAAATACGTAGTTGAAACGTATATTGTTAGTGGAATTACATTAACAGTAATTAACTAAAATAAAAAACTGTAGCAAATTGTATTTATTCGTTACTAGACAAAAATAGTTTCAATTTGGAGTTTTTGTATGTCAATGGTACTTTTCTTACTCCAATTTGAGTGACATCGATTTTAATCTCATCTAATACCTGCTCACATAGTCAAAGACACTCTTATTCACACGAATAACATTCTCTACCACACAAAAGACATTCTCTTTCACTTAGACAAACTTGTAAATGAAATTTTAAATGGATTTGATAAAACAAAATACACTCTAGGGGTATTCCTTAATCTTTCGAAAGCATTTAACACTTTTAACCATGAGATTCTTCTGTATAAACTAGATAATTATGGAATAAAAAACAGCAACTTAAAATGGTTTCGTTCCTACCTTAATAATTGAGGACAAGCATCATTGTATGGCAATACTGTTACACAACTTAAAAGTATTACGTGTGGGAATCTATTCTAAGGACATTGCTATTCCTTGTTTATATTAATGATATCTTCTCATCTTCCAATAAACTCAACTTTGTTCTTTTTGCTGGCAATACGCAAGTTCTTTTTAGATACAAAAACATTAGCCTAATGTTTAATAGGGTTAATCAAGAACTAAAAAATCTAAACGAATGGTTTAAAGTCAACAAACTCTCGCTAAACATAGAAAAAAGAAAATAAATTCTTTTTGCAAAATCTTCTGGTTCAGACATCCTCTACTAAAACTTCCTGAACTGCTTATCGACAAAACCAAACTTAAAAGAGAATACTCAATCAACTTTTTAGGTATAATTCTTAATGAAAGTGTTAGCTGGAGTAATCATATCAAAAAAGTGGAAAAGAAAATATCTAAAATTATTGGAACTATGTATAAATTAAAGCATCTTCTTAATAAAATTTGTTTAAAAAATATTTATTTCTCTTTCATTCACAGCTGCATCAATTACTGTAACATTATCTGGGCGAGTACTTATCCAACAAAGTTAAATGCAATTTACAAAAACCAAAACATGCCAATCGTTTAATATTAAATGCAAACAGGTACACCAGTGCCAAACCTCTACTAAGAGAACTTGGAGTGCTTAATGTCTTCGAAGTAAATATTCTTAACATACTACTTTTTATGTTTAAGTTAAAGAATCTTCTACTACAAAAGACTTTTCAATATCAATTTACTTCTATAAACCACAAATACCAAACTAAGTACTCAATTAAGAACTTTGTCATACCTAAAACTTTAATAAAACAAGCTCACTTCTCAATATCTTGCCGAGGGCCACGATTGTGGAATTCGATTCTAACAAGTAATATAAAGACTATAACTTCCACTCCACATTTTAAACGTGCAACAAAACAGCACATATTCAATTTTGGTTATAAATAATAACTAACTTTCTTTTAAAACATTTATTTAACCTTAGTTATTTCTTATATATCTTATATATCTTATATATTGACGCAATACGTTTTTATTTTGTTTTTTCAATATGTATTTTTCTTCAATATGTATGGATTTTAAAGTTATGGTATTACATTGACGTAAAAATTAATAGTAATTGTAAAAATAGCAATAATAATACAATGAAAATTAAAAAAAAAGTTTATGCATCTGTATTATGTACAAGATTATATCTAAATTTGTAACAACGGCGTTGGATGATAAGACCATGTCTTCTGCCAGCTCCAGTCGGAATTTTTCAAAAATTTATATTGTTATGTTGTAAAACATTGTAAAGCTTATTTCAAAGGACGAAATAATTGAATAAATAAAATAAAAATAAATAAATATTTCACACGAAATACACTCTCTTTCAAAGAAAGGACACTCTCTACCATACGAAAAACACTCTCTATCACACGAAAATACACACACTCTATATAATAAAATAAAAAAGTCGCAAAAATTTTTTGTCGTTTTATACTTAGCTATGTGATAGTGGTGGATTTGGCTTTTTTGAAAGTTGAAAAAAACCCGGTTGTTACCTTTATTTTTTTGAAATTTGTTCCATGTACTGCACTCCTATATGTTAGAAAAATAACATTTTTTTTATTTTTTATCAGTAATAAAGGTGCTACAAGAATACCGATAGGACTTATCACAGAGCACAGCATTTAACAAGGAGGTTCGCGTCTCCTTTCTTACCAATGTCGCTTATTGGACTAGAGCCGGCGTTGAACCACAAACCTCTTGGTTCTGAGCCAGAACTCTAACCAATGCGCAACGTTTGTTTATTAATAAACAGTTTTAAGGTTTAAAATTTACTTATTTGTTTTTTGCTACATTAATTTAAATACAGTAAATTTCGATTTATTGTAGATAAAACATTAATAGAGTAGATAAAAAATCATTTTTGCACATTAAACTTATTAAGCAAAAAAAAAATTTAAAAAAATGTAGCTCTAACATAACTTTTTCTTTTAGTCAGCAGAAAGGCTTCACTGGATACTTAGCGTGCCATTTGGCATAATAATATCGATTCTCGGATTATTAGGGAATGCGCTTTCAATAATTATTTGGAAAAGATTAGTAAATACAAAGTTGCGTAATAATCAATCTACTGGAATTTTTCTTATCGCCTTAGCAGTTTGCGACAGCGGATTGTTGATTTTCTTCATTTTACAAGACAGCCTACCTGCTCTTTATCCGTCGTTAAAAGAAGATTCTTATTCCTATGCTGTCTTTTTTTGCTGGATTGGTTTTCCTTTCTTCTTTATATTTCTTGTAGCCAGCATTTGGCTTGTGGTTGGAGTTTCATTAAACCGGTTTATAATGATTACATTCCCTATGAAAGTAAAAGTAATATACACAAAGAAACGCACATACTACAATATTATAGGATTTCTTATATTTTCTCTGCTTTCAAATATTCCACATTTTTTTAACTACAAACCTGAAAATACGACTGGCGGCAAGTGGAAAGTGGGAATAACAGAGTATGGTGCGTCAGAAGGTTCAAAAAATTACGAATTTTGGGTGCACTGCATTTTTATTGTCTTAGCACCATGGATTACTATTGCCATTTTAAACAGCATAATTGTTTACAAGTTATATAACCAATCCAAAAAAGTAAACCAAAAGTTGATGGAGTCTACTAACTGCGGTAAATATTTTTACTTTATACTAAATTACTTGTTCTTTTTACGAAGTGTACTTCTTTCTAAAGATTACTCTATAAAAACTTTTATCTTTTAGAACGTAAGTCTAAACAAGAAAATCGAGAACATCAAATGACTCGAACTTTATTTGTAGTTACTTTTGCATTTCTAATTCTTCTTGCTTGGCAATGCATAACACAGTGCTTCTGGATGACTGGGTACGGAAAAAGTGAACAACATTCCAACGCGTGGGTGATGATAGATAAAAATTTTGCTTTTGCAAAAATGGGTGTTATTTTAAACTCGGCTACAAACTGTTTACTTTATTGTTTTACAGGAAGCATGTTTAAAAAAGAATTGATAAAAATATTCTGCAATAAATTTTATGTCAACCAAAACAGCTCTTCGTACGAAAAAACATCAACTAAAAGTTCATTACTTCAAAATGAAACTCGAAGCTTGTAAATAAATATCAAAATTAATGATTACTTCTGGCTATTCTAATTACTGTTGTTATTAATATTATCATCATGTTGTTAATAATACAACAATTATTATAATGATCTCTTTTTTATACTTGGAGTAAAATAAAAAAATTGTTTGTTAAACGTTTTACTAATATTTCTAAATCATGTCGAACAGATTTTTTTCTAACATGGTAGAAAATTTTTAATAAAAAAATAATAATTTTTTCTAATAATAGTTTAAACTTTTGGCAAATTTTGCACAAAAAAAAAATTTTTTTTTTTTTTACAAAATGGACATAAAAATCTCGGAAATGAAATTTGTGATCAGTGAATTTACTATCCTATTGTTCGCTCAACTTTGCACGCTCTTCAAGAATCTTTTATTATCTTAAAATTTTTAAAAAGTTAAAAACGGAAGTGGTAAACAAAGATGTTTAATGAAATATGCTAATTTACTTTAACTTAGTAAACTAATTATTGTCTAAGGGTTAACTGACCTATGAATCTAATTATAGTTATCAAATTATAGGTATTATATTTCAGTCGTAAAGGACACGTGACATATATTACCTATCAGGTCATACTAATTTGCAATGAAAAAAATATTTTGATAATTTGCTTCCCAGCTCACACACTCTGCAGCCACTAAATGTTGTCACACACTCTGTAGTCACTAGATGTTGTTTTTTATAGCATCCAATTTCAACTTTCAGCAACCAAACCTCAATATTTTAAAAACTCCGGCTATTCGGAAAATTTTAAAAAGAAAGTTGAAAAACAACTACAATTAGCCTAACTGTTTGCAATTAGCTTGCAATTAAACTGCTTGCAACAGCTTTGCAACTATTGTTTCTTATTTAACATGTTAATACACACACACAAAAAAAAGACGCATTAAGGGGAGTGTCTCAACAAACCTAAAATACTCGAGAAATTGAACGATGCTGACAGCAAAAACAAGCCAACCAGATTGCTAGGGAATAACGTAAGCTTAAGTTTGACGATAAGCATCAAACAAACTAAACTTTCAACAGCTACTCCAACAACAACAGCAACGATTTTAAGCATTAACAAGTCAAAATAGTTACTAGTTTAAAAATTTACCGGGGTATGTTTAGGGTAGACCAGAGCAAGTTGTTCATAACGATGGATAAGCCCAGTTGAGTTTATTGAAAAATTAACAAGCTTTAACAAGCCGGGAATTAAGGTGAAATTTGGTAAAAATTCAATCCTCTTTCAAAACAAAATTCATATTTGTCGAATCATTTTTGTATGTGTGGAGTTTTTTTCAGTGTTGTATTATGGTGTTTAGCAGTGCTAATGTTCACTGGTGTTTAGCAGTATTAATGTTCACTGGTGTTTAGCAGTGTTAATATTCACTTGGTGTTTGGCAGAGTTAATGTTTAGTTGGTGCAGTGTTGTATTATTATAAATGCTAAGTTTAAAGATTATAGTCTGAAGATTGTATTAGTTTATAACGTTATACAATGTTAATTAAAGATTCGTAAATAAAGTTGTTTATGCTCTATAGCATAAACAATTTTATTTATGAATCTTTAATCATCGTTGACCCGATGAAAAAAGGTCATGTTAGCCATGTGGGCTAACGTTACAGTTTTTTAATAATTTGGAAACGAACGATTTTTTATTAATTTAGTTATATTAGTAACAAAAATAGAGTTTTTGTTAATGAAATACTAAAGGTTTTAAAACATTAACAACTTGATATTTGTTTTGCTAGTTTTATACTTTCATAGATAATAAGAAAATATTATTCGTATGCATAGTACTTATATTATACATAGGGCAAGATTGAAATGCTTTGTTTTTCCAAAGGAATGATTTTTTTAAACTAAATTGAAAATTCAAAAAAAACTAAAAGCATACATACTACCTATAAACATCTATTTGATTTTGAGTAAAGACATTGTTAGTAGAAATGTTTATTTATGGGTATTTAAAACTTGTTTCACGGAAGGAACTTTAAGTTTCTTTCGTGACATAAGTTTAAATTTTTATAACTAAAAAACTTAATCTTCAAAAAACTTAAATAAATTTCCACATACGATATCGATAGATACGATACGATATCGATACAATACGATATCTTGATATCGTATAATACAATCATGGATTTAGGGTCGATGAAATAAGTTAATAATTTTCGTTTATGAGGAACAAGGTACACTTATAGCACTTACTATGATTGAAATACTCAATTACTTTTAATTTTGAAGAATAATGAAATTGTCTCGATTGTCCACTTTTAGTTTTGAAGAATAAAAAGTATAAAACTTTTAAATCAATTGCAGACATCATTCAGTCAATATATGTAAATATTGATTGACGGGTTAATCCGCGATAATTTCAGCCGAAATGTACATAATTTAAATTATGTGCTCTGGTAAGTATAAAACATAATAAATATGGTTAAGACCGACAACTGTGTAAACTTTAAACAAAAAAGAGTAGATTTGTAGATAAATAGGTTTGATTGTAAATTGTGTAGTATGACAAGCTTAAGAAAGATTTGGTTAAGTGAGATGAAGTTGGTTAGGTGAGATGAAGATTTTGAGTTGATTTAGTTAAACTAAAGTTTTAATATTAAAATTTAAAGAAAATAAATCCTAATAAAACCAAAACTTATTTTTAATTTAAATGAAAAAAAAATCACAATTTAGATCTACATAAGTAATTTTTTTCCGAATACGCATCAATAACTATTCGATTTTTTAAACTAGATTCTTAATCTAAATCAAATTTCCAGTGGATTTAAAGAACATTCAGATGTCTCTGATTTATTGACTAATTTTTTTTTTTTATGAATTGTCGATGTTTAAAATGTTCATATTTAATTTGAAAGAAGTAACTACTGATTATTAAAAGTTGTTTTAGATGGCTTGTTTAGTTAAATGAACATTGTTCTTTAACTAATAATTTTCTAATATTTCAAATATTATGAAACCATTATATTATTATTTTAAAATTTTCGGCCAAAGTTACCTTGGATTAGGTTATCTTTGGCCCATATCTATTAACGCAACGTTTTTTATGCATTGGATTAACTTAAAGTTAAAATAATAAAAATTATTGGCATGCAATTTTGTCATTATGTTGTTCATGTATGTTTACATTAAGCTTTACTTAGTTTTTTTAATGTAAAACATTTCTGAAATCTGTCGAAAAAGAAAAATCAAAGGCAAAAACGTAATTGTTGAGAAAAGTTACACTTTGATATTACAAAACTCTGACATCATGAACAATGATGTCAAACAGACTTTTCCTTATACTTAAAGTTGTCATTCAAGGCTAGTTTAAAAATACCACAATGATTTAACGGAATTAAATTTAACAGTAATGGTGCGGTTCTTCTTTGATGTAGAGGGTTAAGCAATTGCTTTTGAATGACTTCTTCAATCTTGAAGTGTAACACACTTGCCAGCAGGTACCTTGATGTTTTTTGGACTATCTTTAGTTAAAAACTCTGTCTTTTCTTTTCCAACTGTTCAAGGAAAGCTTCGCACACAGCATTTTTATCTATAGGCTGTTTTCTGGCAGGAGGTCTAGCTTTATTATTGTTAGTCAAGAGATACATTCCACATTTTATAACCATCAAAATTTTCTTCTGATTTACTGCCAAACTTGCCATTAATTCTTTCAACTATGTCGGAAAATAATCTTTAGAGATGGTTGAATATTTAGTTCGTCGGTTGCATATGTTTTCCACATCTTTTGCCACCCTCTTGCATAATACACTTTCGCTTCCTGGGTTTTCTGAGTCTCATCGTTGTTCCATATATAAAAGGGTGGAACATCTTTGATAATTTCTTTTATATTGCCTATGTAGTTTACAATATTGGCAGCACATATCCGATTTTTTTTATGTTAAAGCTTATACGACTTGTTAAATTTTTATGTTTTTTTTTTTAAATGACTAAGTACACTTATAGCCAGCAAGACTTATTATAAACTGATTTATACAAACATTTTTCTTATCTAGATAACCGTATACTGCATATCGAAAAACAAGCTCCACCACTGGAAACCAAAATTCTGATATTTTTACTAAATGCTGTTCAAAAGCCAACTCTTCATATGAGAGCCTTTTTGGTTGTTTTTTTTATTGTAGATCTAGGTATACAATACATTTTTTCTACTTGTTTTTGGGTTATTTCACTAAACCTAATAGAATTCAAACATTCTTTTAGCATTTCTGGGCTGTAATTAGCATAGCTTCTAATCCAAAACATTTTTTCTAGTTTCTCGGCGTTTACTCTGAAGCAACAAAAAAAAGTCTTGCCAATTCATTATCTCTTTCAATACATACTGCAGTTTTACAAATTTTTTGTAAAACTGAAAATAAAATTTGCAAAATAATGAATTTTATAATCACAAAATGCAAAAAAATATTTTGCATTTTGTGATTATAAAATTCATTATTTTGAAATAAATATTAAAAAATGAAATAAATATTAAAAGCCCACAGCCAAACTTAATAAACCAGATAAATAATTTGTGTTCAAAATTAATAAAGTAACAACAACTATTGTCAACGGCTTGCGGTAGCAAAAAAGTTATAGTTTCAACAAGTTTAAAATTTATGTGTGCATAAATTAAAAAAAATAGATGTCTAAAAATCAAAATACTTAACTTTGGCCCAGCAACGATCTTGGGCCAAAAATACCCCAAAATTTGGCTAAAGTTTTACTAAACAATAAAAACAAGGTCAGTTTGTAAACAACAAAAGTAATTAAGTTTATATACTAAGAATACTTTTAACAACTTACTAAAATAAAATATATACGCACTAACGAGCCGAAAATTCCCTTTGTTAAGTTGTTTATGTTGTGTTTTTTGAGTTGGCTTTCACAAGTAAGAGTAGGAAGACAACAAAATTAAAAACTTCTTCATAACCAAGATGGAACAATACTGCAGAGGTGGTGAATAATGATGTTACATGTTCGTCAAATATTAAATGTTTGTGCAATTACAACCACCTAAAAGTTGTAGCATAAACTGCCAATATCCCAATCATATTTTCGAAATACAGTACATTACAACTGTTTCCAACTTCCTGCCAAAAGTTATCATCAAAAGGCCAATATTACCCCATCTTACGGTATTCCTTTGACGTAAAAAGTTTATTTTAAATACTGTTTGGATAGTGTTAAAGGGTGACTAGAATTTAAAACGAACTACGTTGCCTTAAAATGTATGTATAGCTCAAAAGTTTATAAGCAAATGAAAATTCGAAAATTGAGTTGGATTATATATTATAATTAGCAAGGTGACTGTGTTTAAAATATTTTCTTTGAGAAAAAAAT
Organism: Hydra vulgaris; assembly: GCF_038396675.1. Taxonomy (NCBI): domain Eukaryota; kingdom Metazoa; phylum Cnidaria; class Hydrozoa; order Anthoathecata; family Hydridae; genus Hydra; species Hydra vulgaris. The sequence goes on from NC_088929.1 coordinate 33,027,903, forward strand.
ATAAAATAAAAAATTATATGAACTTTTACCCAGCAAGCAAATATAGCTGGGTGAGACTTCATTGAGTCTACATTTGAAAAATAATTGCTGATGCAAAACTAACGTTATTCTCATGTCATTTCAATGTGCTTAGCAATTATATCAATGAAAGATTTATACCATCGGAACTGAAAACAGCTTGCGTTGCTACATATGCGCAGGTCCAACGTATGTAAAAAGGTCGTAAAGCTTTTACGATCTAGACTTAACGTTGATCTTATGTATATAGTCTAACGTTGATCCAATGTATACAACCCAACTAATCCGAATTTTTCATTTTCCAACGTATGCTAGCTTTACATTATTTGCTATAATGTAGCTTTTTTTTTGTACCTAATATTGAGAACCATACAAAATTCCGCGAACAATACAAAATGAATGCAAGAGCTATAAAGTTCATCAAATACTATAAAAAATCCCAGGAACATTTCAAAAAAGTAACAACTGTGAGAGAAAAAATCATTGTAGTTTACTTTATATTGAACCTTTTAAGGGTGTTAAAATTCTGTATTCTAATTGTTTCAAATTTATTTTTAACTTTTTAAAAATATCAAAATCTGTATAAAGGGGTCAGGATATATTGAAAATATTTTATGAAGTGTTAATAATAAAGAAACTGTTAAAATTAATAATTTAATACACAAAGCCAGAAAAAAATTTAATCTAAATCAATAAATTTACAAAATATTTTTCAATATTTTATCTCCATTTACATATTACAACTGCATTTATATGTATTTACAAAGTATGTTTACATATAAAGTAGACTTAATTTTTTTATATAACAACAAAAAAGTTCTCCATATTTAAATTTCTTATAAATGTTTCAAAACATGTTTAAAACTTACAAAAATTGACGCATTTTTTATTTATTTAGCTAAGTATAAGTTCAAAATTTTTTTAAATTTATAGTTAAAAGAAAAACACATAAATGAACGTCGTCACGTGCAACTTCAATGTAAGTTGAGGCGTCATCATTATGTCACGCGTTAAATAATTTTCAAACAAAAGAACTTGATTAAACCTTGCTTGTTTCACAATTTTCAATTATTGTTGTAACTTTAGTTGTAGAACTAAACCCAAATGATGAACTCCTTTCTTTTATGGATTCTAACAACTTGCCTTTAATAGATATTTTAAAGCAAAAAACTTTCTTGAATTCTTTTCTGAACATTGTTCCTGTCAAGCAATACAAAATGCAGTTTATTGATGAGTTTATAACAACGCCCAATTTTCCAAAAGCAAAGTTTTTATCTACCATTTCCCAAACACGAGAGTGCTCCTTTTTTTTGTATTCCCACTGCATCCAAAAACATTGTGAAATGCATTGCCAAGCAAGTAAAACGAGAAACGAGAATGTAATAACCAATAAGGTTCGTGTCATTTGATTTTCGCGATTACGCATTTTACTTGACTTGGTCTCTAAAAAAATATGTCTACAATTTGACTAACTTCGTCAAAAAACTGACTACAATATATATATATATATATATATATATATATATATATATATATATATATATATATATATATATATATATATATATATATATATATATATATATATATATATATATATATATATATATGTATATATATATATATATATACACTGCCGCTCACGGAAGTTAGGACAGTGGAGATTTTTTCGAAAAAGCAAAATTAATATATAATTACGTTATAGAATTTTCAATTTATATTAATAAAAATTATATTTTTTATACATTTTCAATATAAAATATATTATTAGTCAGTTTTATGTAATAAAAATGTACAAAAACCATTATAATAATTAAATTTTTTTTTTCGTCAAAAAAACCACCCTTTGATTTAATAACTGCTTTAACTATTCTCGGCATTCATTCAATTAATTTTCTAATTGTTTCTTTTTGAATATTATTCCATTCCTGTTCTATAATGTTCCATAAATGAGATTTTGATGTTGGACATACAGTTCTAATTTTTCTATCCAGTTCATCCCATAGTAACTCAATGGGGTTGAGATCTGGGCTTTAGGGAGGCCAGGTCATTACACGTAATACATTTTCAGCTTTTTTTGATTCTAAATAATTTCTACATAATAATGCAGTTTGTTTAGGGTCATTATCATGAATCAGAATAAAATTATCTCTGATTAATCGAAGTCCCGAAGGGATTGCACTTGTTTCCAGGATATCTCTATAATGTTCTGCTCTCATTATACCATCGATTTTATGCAAATATAGAGCCTTCACCATGTTTTACTGTTGGAACCAGACATTGAGTTAGCATTTTTTCTTCAGTAGATCTTCTAACGTAAACTTTTCGCTTATTTCCGAAAACTTCAAATTTTGACTCATCGGTCCAGAGTACTTGTTTCCATTCATCCATCGTCCAATTTTTGTGGAGCTGTGCGTTCCTCAGTATATTTTGTCTCAATTTGTCCTTAAGCTTATTAAGCGTTATTTTAAGCTCACTAGTTATTATTTTATTCCATAATTTTGGCAGAAATTGTCGAAATTTCTCGAAACTTCTAGTAGAAATTGAAAATTCAGTCGCCGCATAATAACTTTTGGGTTGAATTCAATTTTTATTTTAGAATCTGGTTAGATATCTGTTATAATTTATTTTGAATAGCTTGAAAACTATTTTAGGAGACATGTTTTTATTAATTTTGAACATAAATATAAGAAGATGATAGATATTTATTTGGTACATTCATTATTATTTGAATTAACAAATAATGCTTTGGAATGTGTAAAACATACTATATTTGAAATGATTCTGATTGCATGTTTTTGTTTATTAAATAGTTTTTTATTTTATTTTTATTTGTACTGCCCCAACCAATGTTTGCGTTAAGATGTCAATGATTGAACGAGAAATACAAAAGCTTTAACAAAATTGATTTAAAAAAAGTTTTGCTCTACAAAGTAGGCCAATGTTCCTTGAGATTTTATTTTTGAGACTCAGTATGTGATCTCTCCCGATTAGATTTTCATCAAGAAGTACGCTAAAAAGTTTCAATCTGATTTTTCTTTTATGTCCTGATTGGCAATACAAAGTATTGGAGGTTTTAAAGGAACTTTATCTCGATCAAGGAAACAATGGAAAAAAGTATATTTCGTTTTAATTACATTTAGTGATTGAGCCATCATTAAATCATTCAGTAAGATTTAATAGCTCTTTTAACGAATTTATGAGGCCCATTAGGTGCGAATTTAAACGAATTATCAAACGAATTTATTGAACGAATTTAAGAGGCCCATTAGGCAAACTTAGGGGCGCTTTGGAAATTTAAGAATTATTTTTTTTTAGTTAAATCTAGTGGAAATTTTTTTTTTTAAATGGGGCACTAAGAACAGGTTTTGGAGAGGAGGCAATAATAACTATTATATTCAGAATAAAAGACAATCTAAGACAATAATTTTTAAAGCAATCAAAACTTGTTTAACGTCTAAAATATAAAAAGTTTTAAATTAGTTTCAAAATTCATTTTAAAATTGTTTTAAAGTGACTAAAAGGCCTTTTACTTTACAAAAATTTCATCAAACTCTTATATAATCAAATACTTATATAATTTACATCAAACTCTTATATAATCAAATACTTATATAATTTACATATTCTGATAGATGAAGCTCTATTTATAGATCTCTTTTTACATTATGATGATTTTTAATACTTTTTGTAACGGTCTATACAAATTAGACCGAAATATCACATAAAAGAAAAATTAGGAAGTACGATGCTGTTTTGATGTCTTATAACTTATTTCAACTAGACTTATATTCATTGATAAATTTTAAATTTCATAGTATAATCTCTCAGCGTTCAGAAATTATGACCATCTAAAATTTGTTGCTCCCTCAAACTCAAAGGTCATAAATTTTGAACGCTGAGAAATTATACAATGACATTTTAAATTTATTGATGAATATAAGTCTAGTTAAGAATAGTAAAAAAAATATTTTATCAACTTGTTGCTTTCAAAATTAGGGCAAAAGGCGGTGGGGGTGGCAAATATTTTGGGGCTTTTTTGTTCCCAGGCTCTAATCATCTCAACTTTTTTGCAAACCATCCAAATTTGACGTAAGTATAAGCATATAGATGTTTGGATATCCATGTCTGCAAATTACCTCAAACACCAAAAAATGCTGGATCCGCCCCTTTCCATTCATCCAAAAGAAAAAAAATGTCCTTGAAGCCTACTTTAACAAAAGTAACGCTAACAACAACAACTTCAACTTTCAAATCCGAGTCTGAGGCAGAATATCAAGACTCTGAAGATTCAGAAGAACAGTCCACAAGTACCAGCAAGAACTACAGCAAAACCGAAACTGCAGCTAAATTAGTAACATCTTCAAATTTATAAAACAGCAAAGCAGCAACGATTTGTCGACAGTTATCTCACGATGGGATCGACATTCAGACACTTTCACAGTCTACTATATTTAGATTAACAATTAAAGAAGCTTTTAGTTTTATTATTATTATAATTATTACTTGATATTCTTGCTGATTACTAGTCACCAAGAATATCAAGTGTTAATTTTAAAGAATAAACAAAGATAAGTTAAGTTACCAGTACTAGATCTACCAGACGGAAAAGTAAGTACTGTTGTTAAAGATATAAAAGTTGTTCTCGATGAATACAATTTACAGAAAAGTATAAAGATGATTGTAGCGGACATTACGAATGTAAACACTGAAAAAAAAGAAAAGGGATTGTCAGGCAGTTACAAAGATGCTTTACTGAAAAAGAAACTGGAAGAACCACAATTCACTTGATGTTAACATTATGTTCTCGACTGAGTCCTTCGCGTAGTAATGGATGAAGAACTTGGAGGAAACAAGATGTCTCCTTATAATGAATATCCGTTTACCCCGAAATTTGTAAAGATCTACGAACAGCTCAAGAAGAATTTCAAGAATGATAAAGAAGTTATTATAAAAAAGCAGGTTAGCGTGACGATATGAAATTTTGATTTAACTTATAAATTTCATTTAACTCACTTATTCTGCTTTTTTGAAGAATCTGGAATATTTCCTTAAGTAAAGTTCAGAAAATACCTAGTTTAAATAATGCAAGACGGAATTCCCAGGCAATACTAGTTTTTTTTGCATTTATTCTTCTGCCAGAGAGAAGAGACTCAGAACTAAACACTTGTAGATTCATCTCTTAAAGATAAGCGGACCATTGGTTTACTGATCAAATGTACAATGCAGATGATTTTCAGCTTGCATGGTTACAAAAAAGCGTTAAACTCAGTGACAAAGTTTTGGAATAAGGAACCATTGAGACTGGAGAATCCCAGAACAAGTCAGTGTGTGGAACGAGCAATCAAGTGTCTTCAAGATTTTTTTGACATCTATGAAAAATGCTGATTAAGCTGAATATTACACAAAACTTATATATATATATATATATATATATATATATATACAGTAGCTTTTTGTACTTTGAAGAATTTTAATAAAAGATAGTAATTTTAAATTTAGTTGTAATTTAGAGTGTTATAATGTAATAATAAACTTTAAATGCTTAAAAACTACATATCAACTCCAGGGGCGGATCTAGGGTGTCACCACTGAAGTGCGTGCATCAGTCTTTTTCCACTGTTAAATTCAAGTGTATCTCTTTTTTACTTTTTTTTCTTAATAAAAAGTTAAAGTAGAAATTAAAATCTGATATTCACAAAAAATAAAAAATTTGTTTTAAACTCGAAAAAAATTATTCGATTTTATTTGATCTCGAAAAAAATTATTCGATTTTATTTGATTTTATTAAGGACCGGCGAAGTCGACTTTTTAAGACTCTAATTTAAATGAAAGACAAACTTAGACCATATGAGTACACTGAATTTAACTGAAAGACGAATTTGGATTTTAAAAGCACATTTAATTAAAAGAGAATTTTTTTTTAAACTTTTACAAATTTTATAAAATTTTTATTTTTTTATTTTTTAGGTGCCCCAAGAAGACTTAACGGTTTTGTCAAGGAGTACACCAGAAAAGTATTTAACTAGGAAGTTCAAACCTCCTTCCTTACCGATGGTGCGAAATATGCTCAGAGCTTGCTTCTAATCCTAGGTTTCTTGCTTCTAAGGCAAGCGCTCAAAATCATTGCGCCACGGTTGCGTATAATCATAAACTAAAATTATTACTTTTTTTGCATGTAATTAACCATAATTCAAAACATGCCAAAGAACAAAAAAAGCAAAGTAATTTTAAATTTATTTAAAAAAAATATGCATACAAAAAACAATTTGTGTCGAAATAAAAAATCTAAAAATTCAGTAACAATCAGAATTTAAGTTATGGAATCTTTGTAACTCCTAATTGTTTTGAACGAATATGAAGAAAAGAACATTACCAACGTTTATTTAAAAATGTTGAATGCCAATTTTATAAAGGAAAAAAATTGTGAGGAATATTAGGTTAAATATTCACCTGTTTTTTACCTTTATTTTATGAAAGCGATAAATAAGATTTAATAAGTGATGAATAATAGCTTTCAAATTTAACTGAAAGTTAAATGAAATTTTGTTAATGTTACCGAATTTAATTGAAAGTCCAATTTCTATTTCAACTTCGGCCAGTGGCGGATTAACTACACAAGGGGCCTGTAGCCAATAATTCCGCGGGGCTTTTATAAAGTAAATTAGTTTAATACCTGGACGTTGCTATATTTGTCGTTATTTTTATCCATGGTGTATCGTTTATTTTAGACTACAATATTATAGAGAATTCCAAAATTAAGTTAGTTCTTAAGTTTCCCTCTGTTATCATTTTTCTTGCTTTCTTTATAGCAAATGTTTTTACTACTTCATCGAAATTTATTTCATTCAAAATTTCACGCTCAATTGACATCAGCGACAGATTATTTATTCTATTATGTGTCATTGTTGATCTCAGTTTATTCTTAATTCTACTTAGTTTAGAAAAAATTCTTTCTCCTTTACAATTGGACACCATCAGACTCAAATAAATATGAAATGTAATTTCGACATTGGGAAATGCTTCCTCCAGTCCATGGTCTATTATTAACTTGTAAATAAATAACTCTTTATTGTGATCTTCGTCCTTATATTGTTCTGCAAATTTGGCGAATTGAATTTTTAGATAGGCAGAAAAATGAACCATTTCATCTTTTAAACCTATTTCAATGTCTCCACTGTAAGCCATCCTGACATTTTCAATTTGTTTCTTTATTGTGTCAGGGGATAAATAAGTTAAATTGGTCAAAAAACCAAATTTGCGACAAACATCAGAATACGCATCTGCACGTTGAATTAGAGCATTGGTAAGTTTGTCGAGAATGAGGAGAAATAGGTTTTTTCTGAATTTGGTCCGACCCGAGTTCCCAGAGCACTCACCCTTGACTAATCCTTCGTCGAACTGAACTTTCCTTTTTTTCTTTCTGCTACTATCTTCGTTATAAATCTTTATTTTACTTAACATCATGTCTTGCTCCTCAATTTTGGCTGAGCTCTGTGCGCAGTGATTCTATAAAATCTCTCAAAGAATGCAATAGAAATACAGCAGTATTTACATCCAGTGTTGAACTCTGCAGAAGCTTGCATTCTCTGAAGAATTGTATCCAAAAACGCAGATAAAATTCCAGTTTCTAACATATTAAACCGATTGAAAATACCAACAGCCTCCTGCCTAGTAACAGCTTTCTCTTCATTATCTTTTGAAATTGCACTAAGAGTTGAGCAAAAGTCCTTGTAGCTCTTTGAGAGTGCTTGTGTTGCATTTGCATGACTGGACCAACGTGTATCAGAAAGTCGCTTTGGTACCGGTACGTGTTTACTCAAATTGACGAGAAGAATATGTCAGCGATGTGTTAATGCACTAAAAAACTTGTATACATTTTGAACAAAATAAAAATATTTCACAGCAGCTGGACAACAATCAACAGCACTGCTTCCTACTAAATGTAATGAATGTGCAAAACACGGTATAAATATAGCGAGTGGATTCACCGTTCGAGCATTTGCTTGAACTCCATTATATCGAACAGACATACTTGAGGCATTGTAATAGGTCTGATCACAACAGTTATCATATTTATACCATTATCATCTAAATAAGACACCAGTACTCTTGCTACTTCTAGACCAGTATGGGTTTGTAAATTAATAAACTTTAGGAACCTTTCTGTAGGCACAGTTTTATTTACATACCAAACGATAACAGACAATTGGTCAGCGTTGGATGTATAAGGTGTTGAGTCAATTGAAACACTGTAATATTTTGCTTCCTTCATTTCATTAACTATAAAAGTTAGCACTGCTTGACCCATTTCCCCTGAAGTATGACACATTTAGCTGCCCTGCGATTCCTTTTTTTTCTATATGCATTACTTAAAATGGATCATACTTTGCCACTACCTCGAAAATACCCAAGTAATTACCATTTTCATGTGAACCAAACTATTCTACATGACTTTGAAACGGCTAACCCTTTGCAGCCAAAAACTTAATAGCATATACCACGCACTCCAAAACTGATCCAAAAATTCGTTTGGCTCTTAACTCCTTCTTTATGAATGATATCAACCCTTCCAGCCAATCGCGATTGCTCTATGTAAGGCAAAGTTGCTACTAAGTGGCACGGCCTCTTCTCATGCATTTCAATGGCGCGTTTGGCATTCTTCTAATAATTGAAACCATGACATAAATCTGTTTGAGTAGATGAGAGAAGCTTACAAATAAAACAGTGTATCTTTCCATTTGTTGGGGAATAACAAATCCAGGTACGGTTGGAGGTATCTGTGCGAATAATGCAGATAAACAATAACGAATCCAATTTGGATTATCATATACCTGTTTTGACTTTTCAAAATTATCAGTTATGTTTTGACTTTCAGCATTACTTTCCTGATGAAGTACTCTTGAACATCTTTAGAAGCACTTTTCCACAATCATATATCGGTTCGATATGTGTCCTGATGTTCTTCGTCTGTTTGATTATTAATTTGCATGACAGCAACCAAATCATTAGTATGTAACAAAGTATCTATGTTGTTGTTTGGTTCTTAATGAGACTGCGATTCTATTAATGGAACTGCATTATCCATTATTCTTGACTTTGTGAAAAAAGTATCAAGTTTGGTGGTCTTCTTTAATATATTTTCTTCTCTTTCACTTTTTTCTGAAGCTTTTTTTCGCTTTGCAGCACCGCTTTTATAAGTCCGACTGAAACCGAACATTACTTAGCCATTTAAAACGTGCAATAAAAAGAAATACTAACTGAAACCAAACATCGCCAAACCTAATTTTATTTATGTTACACAAACGTACATCAAACGACGTACAAACAACGTTTCAAAACAAAATTTTCATGTAAAACAACACTCATTGTATGATAGTAATGTTTTACTTCAAAAAACTTTTGTGATTGCCTAAATAAAATACTTACACACTTCCTTTGAATGAATTGAATCACAAGAAAAAATGCTAACGCCAGATTATTTTTGAGCTAAGTTTAAAATTATTTTTTCTTTTGCATGGCTTCCTTGAGAAGTGATAACCTTGTAAGGCAACAAATTCGTATAATTAGACAATATGGCTTTTGTTTTTGAAGGTTGCAGAGAAATTGTATAAAGAAAATAATATATGTTAATATGTAATTTTTTTCTTCTAAAAAATTAAATTTTGGGGCCCCTTAAATTGTGGGGCCTGAGGCTATGGCCTCATTTGCCTCAATTATAATCATTTTATAATTGAGGCAAATGAGCCTCATTTGCCTCAATCAAAACATTTTAGAATATTTGGCGGTACACCGCCAAATATTCTAAAATGTTCAAACTTAAAAAAAAAGAAGATGAATTTTATATCAATAAAAATTGCATTAATTTAGAATGCTATTTTATACTTCATTTTGCTTTGCCTCGATTCCTTTGCCCTGAATTTATCGAAAAACATTCATTTTAATGGGTCCATTCAAAACACGATAACTTGAAATATATTAACACAACATCATTGAAATTTTTTACTTATGTTCTAGACATGTCAGGTAAGGTATTAACATTTAGATTTTAAGATTTTCATTTTTATTATATCAATTTATATTTAAATTATATCAATTTTAATACATCAAGTAAAAAAAAAAAACTTTTTTAGACCTTAAAATCAATTAAAAAAAAGATTGGAGCAAACTTCAAAAATTTCGAAATGTCGTTCCCTCGAAAATAGTATAAAATAAACATTATCTGAAAATTTGAAGTGATTTTCACTTCTGCTTCACAAGTGATTTTCACTTCTGCTTCACAAGATATCATGTTTCAGACGATGTTTTGCAAAATTTAAAAACGTAGAAAAACGCAAAAGAAAATTAAATATTCTTGTCATTCCTATATAAACTTTTTTTACTTAGTTAATTTATCGAAAAATTAAAAAATAAGTTGAGAATAAGCTTTTTATATTATTAGTTTACAATAAATTGCCTGTCAAATAAGCGAAATATCAAAAATTCACTTTTTTTTTCAATTTTAAGAAAATATTTGGTGTTGTACCACCTTAAATAACAAGTGTCCAGTACAGCCATATACTCAGTCTTTTGGAAACTCTGAAATGAATTGTTATATCCCTAATCAAGAAGATAGTAAAGGTTATGTTGCTTTAAGGTAAAACCCTAATGCTAAAATTAATGGTGTTTCATATTTCCAACTAGAAAATAATATAAACCGAGCTTGTTTTATTATACTTTTTATTATTCAAGGTCATTTAAAGATAAAAATTGCCGGTACAGTTCAGCTTCTCTTTTAAGCAATTCGTCTCTGAAAATAGTTAACATATTGAGGCTTCTAACTTCGATTGAATTGTTTAAAAAAGTTTCCTGGTATGCAAGGTACTCTCTTTTTGTTAAACAGGTTGAAAACAATAACTTTTCTAACCTTTCCAATGTGCTAGTAGCCTGTGTTTCTTTTGAATGTTCAGATCAATTTAAATTAATTAACAGTAAATCAGCTTCTGAAATTATTAAAATAAAAGTATTGATCAACTGCCAAGCTAACAAGTTTTCTTCGTTTTTATTTCTAACTGCTTTGTCGTCAGTTTTAAATGTTCCTATTAGATCAATTTATCCTAATTTTGGCTTAGGAAAATTCGAAAAACTTTTTTTTTTAATAGAATTCTTTTCCCAATTTGTTCTATTAAAAACCAAAATATGTTAAATATTTTATGGTGTAATACTGATACTATGTCAGTAATGCAAAATACTAATATCTGGTCACCTAACCATTTTGTACCAATAATTAAAAAGTCCAAAATTAATTTCATGTGATAATAAAAATTTGGCTATAAAAAACGATGCTACTTATCCTTTAGACTTTATTAGTCCTAAAACTGAAATAAATAAAAAAACAATTTCTGATGATTTTCTTTCACAGAAAAAGTTAATTCTGCAACACATGCCAAAATCCAATTTAAAATTGACTAAAAGATCATTTAAAGTTGGATGGCTCAGACTGTTTTCTCGGCTTATTCTAGCAAAGAAGCTAGAATAAAAGGAGCTTACTGTCTTCCTTGTACTTTGCTAGGTGTTAGTATTCCAAATAAGTCTGGAAAATTAAATTTAGTTTCCAAGCCTCATCAAGAGTTTTAAAAAACATGAGAAAAGTTGTGTTTTACATGAAAGTAAATTCTTTTAATATTCTTTTTTAAGATTAATAACAGATTTCTCTTTTACTGTAAGTTATGTTATAACAAAACATATTTTTTTAATGCAATTTTTAAATGGAACTCTTCAAATTTAATCTTTTTGACACATCACGTGTTTTATCATGTGACATATCAAAGTTCACACAGTGTTTTGCATATCACAGCAGTGTTTTAAAATAACTAATCTAAAAAGTCTGTCATTAGAAATCAAAAACAAAAGGTCTAGCAGCAGTTCCTTTAACTGTACTGTCCAGAATGCAAGTAAAAAACCATGGAAATCTGATATGCCTCATTTTACTTTAATACATGCTGAGTTAGATTTATGAGAATTATTTAAGAAAAACCAGTCAAATATTCCTTCAACTGTTGCTGGTACTTTAAAGGCCATTAACACGAGAGGTTTTCAAAATATTAGGACATCGCTTTTAATATTAGAAACAATTCCATTAACAACTTGTGAATGCGAAGAAGTATTTCAGTTACACGTAGGCTAAAAACATAATCCAGACGTAATATGATTGAGTCTCTAACTCTTTTTAATGTTCTAATTTTAACTAGTTTTAATATCCATATATCAAGAAATTTTTCGAGATGTTGAAAGAGCCATTGACATTTTTTCAAAGTCAGGTGAAAGACTTTAGACTTTTATTTAGTATATTTAGTTATTTAGTATATTTAGTTATTTAGTATATTTAGTTATTTAGTATATTTAGTTATTTAGTATATTTAGTTATTTAGTATATTTAGATTTTTATTTTATTTTAGAATTTTATTTAGTAGTGTGCTACTTATTTTATTTTTTTGTTTCTTATTTAATTTTTACTCAAATTGTATGCGTGTGTGTATGTGTGAATATATAATTTAGAGATGCCACGAATAGTGATTTTGACGAATACCGAATATTAGGCCTGACTCTCCGCCTAATAGCCGAATATTTGGCCACCGAATATTCGGTAACACATTTAAAATTTCGCGGGTTTCCAACCTGTATTAGTAAAGTGAATACCGTAATCACGCTACGGGTAATTATGCGTATTTATTTTATTTGCGTGTTTGAGCATGTTATTTGCTGACTATTTGTTACATCAAATTTTGTTCCTTATAGGTTATATTTCTTACAGTCTGTTACGTAAGATATATGCATAATAAGTGTAATTCTAGAGTGAAAGCTTTAGAGCACTTAGTGGCAATTGCGTTATTTGCGGTTAATAATAATTGTTAATGTATTTATAACTTATATTATCACTAGAATTTGTAAATAAACGAATTGAGTTTACTAAATTCAATTCATTTATTTACAAATTTGATAATTTATTCTAAATTACAGACCTCAAATATTGTTATTAAAAACCATATAAATATATTAACAATTAATTATCTTTTAAATACTATTTAAAGTAAATTTAGTGAGTATAAAAGACTTTGCATTTGATTGTTGTTTTGCTTGCAAAAAACTACACTAAGTAACAAAAGTTGTTTTATTTTAAATTTTTGTTTGCTTTGTCGATGGCATCTTTTAATAAAAAATTACCTATTTGGAAATATTATGAAATTTGCAGGGAAAACAATAAACTGGTGGTTTGTTTGCTGCGTAAAAGCAAGAACTCACGTGGTCGAGATGGAAGTAAAGCGAGTAAAACTATTACGTATCTTATAAACTAAAATAATATGTTTTAACAAAACAAATTATTTACTCTAATACTTTTTTTAATCATAGTTCTTTTGCTCAGTAGGTACTTTAATTAATCTAGATCTAAGTACTCTTTTTTATTTCCAGCAACAACTTTTTTGTAACACCAAAATAAGCATTCTGAGCAGTACGCAAAGTTAAATGGAGCTCCCCGGAAAGAGGGAGCAAAATTGAGGGTTCACTCATTTAAACCGACTCATAAGATACCATCAGTAACATGTATGTTAACAAAGAAATTGTTAACTCTGAAAGAGTCAGCTGAAAAGAAATTGTTTTGGGATAATAACGAAATCAATAAAATATATTACTTAATTGAAGAAATGGTAAAAACACAAAGAGCAAAATAAAAAATTATTTTAGAATTTATTTTTAAATTATTAATTTTAAATGAGAAATTATTTTAAAATTATTTTAGAAAAAATTATTTTAGAATTTCTAAATAAAAGTTTTGAAGCGTCTAGTAGCACCAATAACGATTCATCTGATGAAGATGTCAAACAGAAAAGTTCACCAGCAAATGAAATTGACTTATTCATGAAAACTGTTCGCCTAAATTGGAAAACAGGCCTTTACAGATGCTGTTCAGATAATGCAAACCAATATCCAAACCTAACAGAATTTGTTAAAATTTATTTATCCTCTTCACTTTGCAGGGGGGATAGCAAGTGGCTATTTTCGGAAGTAGGTGTAGTTTACGAGGAAAAGCGGAATCGCTTCCTATCAATAAATGCTGAGGAAAATGTTTTTACTTATCATAATTTATCACCGATAGATTTCGAGTATTAAACTTGTTTTAAATAAATAATTTTGGTGATTAATAAAATCTTATATATGTATACATTTATAATTGATTATTCTGTTTATTGTATTAGTTATAGTAATATAATCTATTTCTGATTGGTTTTTGCCATGTTTTTCGGTATTCGGTATACGGCCGAAAAGTTTGCAATATTCGGCCGAACATCAAATAGTATATATATTACTGTTGTGTTTACAACGGCGATCATTGGTTGGAACAATGAATCCCAATTTTTTAAATAAAATTACATAACATTAATATATTGCGCAACTTATGTTAACTAACAACTTAAGTTGCGCAATATTGCGCAAAGCTTTAAAAAATAAATGGTAGTCGGTAAAATGTGCGAGCCATGGTCCTATTGGTTGATAATGATGTAATATTTGTTATTTCTGTTTGCCGTTGAATTGTTTATTTTTTATACTTTTTACGGACTTCCAGCAGAAACACAAACTATATTTGATTTAAAAGAAGTACAATCTAACTTAAATAAATTGTATCAAATTCCATTATATTAAATTAAATGAAAAAATTTATATGCAAACGTTTTTTTAAATGTCTTAACTGTAGTGATCATTAAAATATAATGTCTGATTCGCAAAAAAAGTTCGCATTTTACAGGTTCGCAGTTCGCGGTTTGCAGTTCGCATTTTACCGACTACCAAAATAAATCTATCGTTTTAGCATTTGATTTAAAATGAGATTAAAAACGAAAAAATTATTTAGGAAAGTTTCTTTACAAAAGTTCCATTTCATGTTTAAATAGTGAAATGAGTTTTAATTTAGGAGTTCAAATGACGAAAATATTATCTAACTTTTATTTATTGCAGTTATATAATGTGGTTTTGTACCATTATTCTTTGTAAAATAACAGTATGGCCCATATTTAACAATCAAAATGAGCTTTTGAAATTAAGAAAATAAACATAATTTTTATGAAACTAAAAGCAAAAATACAGTAAATCCTAATAAGTACCAAATAAACAAAGCAAGTGACGTGGACTGTTATTTTGCTTATTTTCAAAACATTTCAACGGTTATTTCTATAACGGAGCAGTAATATTCTAAACCTGTTTAGCTGATATCCCAAAATTTTGCTTAGATGAAGATACAACTATTTTATTTAGCACGGCAGTATAATTTGTTGTCAAAACATTGTTGATGTTGAAATTGTTTTTTAGCTACTACGTACGCTATTAGTTAAAAAAAATAAAAACAGAAAACCATTTTAAAAAATGAAAATTTTTAAATGTGTCTGTTTTATTAGAGCAGATTTTATTTTATTATTGTTATGTAAGTGTAAAAATACCGTAAATCTTCAGATAAAGAGTTTTATTTTTAGATGAGTTGCTGATACTAGATCTAGTTATCTATAGTACCGTTTATAGACGGGTGCTTACAAAAAAACACGAATTTTTGTTATTCTTACATATTTTCTTCAAAAGAGTCTCCTATTACATAAAGGAAGAGAGAGGTCAATTTGACAGGGCGCGCTAATTCGAGCATTTAAAGTAGGTTTACAATGATTTTTAATTGAGCTAAAATATTCAAAAAAATATATTTTACCGTATTTCTGGCTGTTTTTAGTATTCCTTGATATTTCAGCTTGCTTTGAAAGTTTATATAAAATGATTGAATTTAGAACAGCAATGCAAATCCAAGGCGCCAAAACTAGAAATATGCAATGAAGCCAAAACTCATAATTATCAGCTGATTTACTCTTTCCATATAACGTTTTTTCAACTTTCCATTTACTATCTTCTTCTAGCGGTTTGAAATTAAAAAAATGTGGGATGTTTATAAGAATAGAAAATGCAAGTAGCACAAAAATTCCTATGTATGTACGGACAGGGGTATACAGCATCTTTACTTTCACAGGGAGTGCAATCATAAAAAACCTATTCAAGGTCACACCCACAACCAACCAAATACTAGCTATTAAAAATATGAAAAAAAAGGGAAAAGCGATCCAGCAAAAGAAAGCAGCATAATGATAAGAGTTTTTTTTCAAAAATGGAAACGCTGCGGGTAGACTGTCAGAAAGTAAGAAAAATATGAGTAGTCCACTATCACAGACTCCTAAAACAATCAGATAAATCCCGGTTGATTGGTTTTGACGCAGCTTTAAGTCAATCAGTTTTTTCCAAACAATAATTGATACAGTATTTCCTAACAATCCAAGTACTGCTATTGTGATACCAACGGGGACGCTAAAAATCCAATGCAGATCAGAAGCGCTCTATATAAAACAAAAAAAAACGTTATTTTTAAAGCTTGGTTTTAACATTATATTGCAAATCCAAATTAATCAGCCCAGTATCTAAAGGGATCAACTAACTTTATATTTTTAACTTATATTTTTAATACTATTTATTTTATATAATTTTATTTACACTTTAGAGTAAAAAAATGCTAAGCATTAGTCAATTTTTTTTATTAGCAATTTTTTGTAAAATTTGATTTTTTTTTTTTTTACCGAATGAATGATTAGGTTGCTCACATCGCACCATCCAAGAATTATGTTATTTAAATAACTTCTCTAGCAGTAAGTTGCTGTGCAGGTTATATGTGCGGGTTATATGTGCAGTAATATTTATATATATATATATGCAGTAATAAAAACTAATATATTATGCGTGCAAACTATTATTGTTATTTAATAATTATATTTATTTAATGATTGGTACATTTCAAACAATCAAAGCAGCAGTTTACAACATAAGAATGAAAAGAGAAAAAGTAAAAAATAATAATTATTATCCTTTTTGCACTGATGATAAAGACTTTATTCAAATTGAAAGTTTAGAATTATATATAATATATATATCGTCTCTTAGCTTACAACACCGCTCAAGTCAAAAATCTAAATAATATTTTTTGTTAATGAAGAATATTTTTTTTTCAAAAAAAAATTTTTATGAACCAAAAATATGTTTCGTGAACAAAAAATAATTAAATTTTAGACTTGAGCAGTGTTGTAAGCTAAGAGGATGTAAGGGGGGATTAGATATTTTAGATACCAAATACTAATAGTTTGCATATTGTATAAATTACGTTGGGGGATGTAATATTTTAGAAGACTGCATAAGGGGGATGTGATATTTTATGTACGAATTTCAGCTTCTTTGTGCAATATATACAGAGGTATATATAAAAACAAAAGTTTGAATTTTTTTTTGTGCAATTTTTTTACTCTAAAAATAAACGAATTTAAGCAATAACACTCGTTTATATGCGATTGCTCACGACAACTCATATGCAT
The DNA here is from genome assembly GCF_038396675.1 of Hydra vulgaris. Classification (NCBI taxonomy): domain Eukaryota; kingdom Metazoa; phylum Cnidaria; class Hydrozoa; order Anthoathecata; family Hydridae; genus Hydra; species Hydra vulgaris. The sequence goes on from NC_088929.1 coordinate 33,045,344, forward strand.
TCGTTTCTGTTCTTAAAAATTATTGAGGGAATGTAAAACAACATTAATATTTTCTAATGTGCTTTGATAACTTTGTAAGAATTTTGGTGATAAATGTTTTTAAAAATTATAAAAATTGAAATAATATGCGGGTAAAACATTAAAAATTGTAAAATATTTGAACTCAAGGAGTTTAAAGCTATTAATTAATTTGTTTTTACTTAAAAAGTTTATTTTACTTAAGTTATTTTTTATTTTGTTGTAAAAAGTCTTGCCAAATATTAAAAAAAAACTTTTTTAAACTTACCACCATTTTAAAGTTCCAAAGTTTATAGTTTGGTCTTTTAAAAAAAGGTGTTTCTGGTGTAAATCGACAACTAAAATGATTCCTGAAATAACGTGAAAAACTTTTGTTTTAGGAAATTGTGTAACAATGCTATTTGTCGAACTAATTTTAGAATCACTTAGCAACGGAGTAAAATTTTTTTAGCTAATTTTCTCGTTTAATAATAACACGTTTGTTGACATAAAAAACTTTTTTTTGCTGACAACAGCACGATAGTTTTACATTAAAAACGTCGAAAAAAGTTGAATCTAAAAATTTTCAATACAAAACAATATTTTTTTAAAAGCTAGTTCATAAACTTAGAAAACATAATTTCTTTCTATTTTTTTATAATATCTCTCTCTTTTTTTTTTTATCAAACCTGAATATGAACGAATAAAAAATGAATAAATTTCTCTTAGTTTTATTTATAATAAAAATTACTTAACATAAGTGATATTTAATTGTACTACGTGTAATATACTTTAGGAATATGTTTTCTTAACTCATTAAAAATATTTTTATCTTTTAAAGATGGGATTTTTACGATGACATAGTTTGCATTAATCAATCTAATCAAATGTGATCAATAATTGATCCCATTTTGCATAAGTGGCGCAAGTCTTAACTTTGAAATACAAATCTTTAAAGGTTCAGTAGTTTCCGTTAAAAACGTTTAAAAATGTTTGAGCCAAGTTTAAAATGTTTGAGCCAAGTAAGGAAGATAGGACTTATAATTTGCTAATGCTAATGTTTGAGCAATGTTAAAAATGTTTGAGCCAAGTAAGGAAGATAGGACTTATAATTTGCTAATGCTGTATTACCTAAATGCTTGCTAAAAAAGGGACTTGTTATTTGGGGAAAATATCTAACTCACATAATTGAAAATATAATAACAAAGTCATCGATAAATAAAATATAAACTCTTATAAAAACAGGTAATTTACTTGTTGTGGACAACTTTTTATGGAAGGCGGTCCTCAGAAATTAAGAGCCCTTACGTTTTTATTTCTGCCTTATAGGGTACACGTGCTTATGTTTACAGTAATGCTTTTGAAAACCTTTTACATACATAGTCTTTTGTATACATCTTTTGTTTATATAGAATAAATATTTCTTCGAACTTTTTTATACTTTAATTTAAAAAAATAATATACTAACTCATATATTCATTTAAGATGTTTGCAATACAAAGGTTTAAAACATGGTGAAGGCTTGAAACTGAGTTTTTATTTTATAAATTTATGGTTTGAAAAAAATAAAATTTTGATTAATTTCTAAATACAAAAAACACTTTTTACGACAAAAAAAGTATAACTTTTATAAATATGAAAAAATGTAGATATTTAACTATAAAAATGATTTTTGGTGCTAATGTACAGCTGGTGTAAGTGCCTTGCTTAGCAACGTTTACAGCGATTGCGCCTGATTGGGTGGCAGTAATTTTTATATTTAAATGTAAATAACTTTATAATCACTGGCTCATTGCTGAGACCAATCAATTACGTCAAAAAGGTATCCTACATTTTAGAAAAATTTATGACAAAGATGTAATAAAAATGTAATAGCATTTAAATATCTCAACACTCAATTACTTAACTCTCGGTTACTTAATTGTTTTCTTTTTTAATCACTCAAATAAACTACAACAACTTTATATAACTTTTTTTATTTCGAGTCATCTTTCTCAATCATAATTTATTATGTTTTTAAGTAAAATGGTTTAAGACCTTGTCAGGTCTTAAGTTATCGATAATAATAAACTTTTTTTTTAATGCTTTATTGTTAGTGTTGTTCTTTTTTGCTATGGCTTGGTATCACTTTTTTTTAATGGTTAATATTAATGTTATGTATTCTTTAGTAAATATTTTTTAATTTTGTATTTGGCTATATTTAAAAGTTTTAACCACTTTAAGTTAAAGCTAGTAATTAAATGTTTAAATAAAAATTACTGTTATATTTTAACTTTTCTAACATAATATATATCGGAGAAAAATATTTTTTAATTAAAATATTTTTCTTAGTAATAAATGTCTTTTACCTATCACGAACGGCAGCCCACACGTTGCGTAGCAACAGTTTTGATTTATTTTTGCCATCGTACTGTTTTATTTATTTAGCAATGTACTTGTAGTTTAACGTGTAAAAACTTGTTAATTTGTTTTCGTAACTTGACGCATAAATCTTGTAAATATTGACAATGTCGTTTATAAACAAATGTATATTTTTTATTACAAAAAATTATCTTTATTTATGGTCTATATTTTCTTATTTATGGTCTATATTTCTATACTTTCAAGACTTTGACGGTTATGAGCAACTATATGGTTATATTTTTATTGAATTTTTTTTTAATAAAATTGGTTTTGTGAAAAAATTGATTTTTAGAAATACGATTTGATATACACGCGTCACGTGCTACCCACATGCCATGTGCCATTCACACTGACGTCAGTGCTAACTTAAGTTAACAAACGTATAAACAAATGTTCCATACAACTAGTAAATTTTATTTAAAAATTTAAATCTGTAATGATGCATGGATAGCTAACTTCTTGGAAAAATCTTACTTGATAGTTCCTAATACAAATAAATCATTTAAAGTTATATAAAAGTTATAGTAGAACCAATTTAAAAAAAAACAAAGAAGATAAAAACTGGGTGTGAACCAACAAACTCAAACAGCAGACTTGGCTCGTGTTAATCACATGTTTGTGATACTAATGATTGGTGAAAAAATGTTATGTAAAACAAAAGCATAATCCAAAGTAAAGTAAACAAGACTAGACAATTATAGGCTGTTTTTTTATTTATAAAAACAAAAATTGTGCTTATTGTTTGAATTGGCAAATCAACTATTGTTTATATAGAATCATAAGATCCAGCAAAAAAATTTTAAAACTTCATCAAAAATTTATTTAGTGAAAGCATAATTAATGTTTTCGAAATTTTATAATTTCAGAAAATGCAATCGCGATATTTTTATCATTTTAGGAACCCAACAAAGATTTCAAAAAACTTGGTATATTTACTGGTATTTGGCAATGGTGGTGGTCCAGCAAGTTATATTGACAATCTCTTAATATTAAGGATTAAGTTAAGGACTGATATGGATTATGGTTATAACTTTTAATGAATGAAAATTTAGTTTTAATGTTTTTAAAAAACTTTAATGTAAATTTTACTCATTTTTTTTAGTCGAGAAAAAAGTTAGTGGAGAAGAAAGTTTTTAAAAAAAGAAAAAAACTTTAAAGAAATAAATATGAGCCCAATATAATAAATATGAGCCCAAATTATTGTGCTGTGCTGTTAGTTTGTACTGTTTTTTTAATTATTTTTTTTGATTTCAACATTCGGTAACAAGTAAAAAAAATACAACAGATTAAATTACTAAAAACTTCAAACAACTAAAAGATCGTGAATAAAACTTAGTTTTTTGTCAAGAAATATCTATTCTATAATATACATGTAATAACAATGCCTTGTTTTCAATATTTTTATATTTAGTACTGAAAATATGTTTTTTATTTTGTAAAACTGTTTTTATATTTTCAATAAATGAAGATCAAAAGCCCAAAGGATATAAAGTGAACTTTTGTCATGAGTTAAAACTTATGAGTTAAAACAAAAAGTATATATGAAAAAAATAACAATTATAATGAAAAAAAAACCAAAGCAACACAATAAAAATTAAAACTCAGTAAAAACATTGTTTTATTATGGTACTCAGTATTGAACTCATGTTGCGACCAAAACTAAATTGTATTTCTAACTGAATAACTAATATTAATCGATTAAATTTCTACTTCAAATCAAAACTACTCAACTAATGTTTAATATAAATGAACTACGTAAATAATTAAGAACTTTTTCGTTTGTTGGTATTAGTTGACTAACTTTTAGTTTTATAAAATAATCAATAAACTTTTTAGTCGGACGTATAAATGTTTATTTGTTTAAAATGCAGTTGTTCGTGTAATAAAAGAGAACGAAAAACATCAACAAAAACTTTCACGCCTCTTAAAGTACCGCGGTTTCTTCCTGAACCTCAAGAAAATTTAAAAAGAAAATTTAAAAGTGTTATTTCCGCAATTTAACTAAACTGTTTATATCACCTTTTAAACAATCTATTTACATTTTTTAAATAAATTTCCAAAAGTAATTTTCTTTTTTTCATAAGTTTGATCAAACTTAAGAACAAAAAACTGATTACCTCGGGAAAATTTATAAGATAGATTACATCACACTTTTAAATACGTACGTTAAGATTTTTGATCAATATTATGGTTGTTAATCGTTTAGTAGTTTAAATATGCTTATGATGCAATAGAGCAAAATAGTATATAATAAAATAGAGAATAAACATTATTTTTTTTGCTCTTAAATAAGTATTGAGCAATCCTTTATGCAAATTTTTTTCGATCATGTCCTAGAGACATGATTGAAAAAAATTTTTCTGAACAAGACTTTTTTTCAAAACAGTTTATTATAAAACCGATCAGTTTTTTATATTAATTCTTTTTTTATTTTATTTTGATATACCGTAACATTGTTTAGGTTCATTCGCCATATAACTTTAATAATTTAAGAATAAATAACAAAAATTTCTATTTTTCAATATTTCAATTTTTCAAATTTTTTCAAAAAAATTTTTTTCTCCAATAATATTTGTTGTCACTTTTGTGCATAGGAACTATAAATAAAATGATGTTTATTGGAAATCTGTTGAAATAATTCGTATGCAATGCAAGAATTCTAAAATTATCCATACAATTGAAATCTAAAATATGCAAAGTATTAAATAAAATGATCAAATTTAGCATTAGTGTTATTAGTATCAGTATTTTTTTTTTAACGCTGACTCTTTTTTCTACCATAACTACACCTTTTCAAGATGTAATTGAGAACTTGAAAGTTGTAATTAAGAAAAGTAAGGTGTAATTGAGAAATACAACATGTAATTTAGAAGTCGCAATCTGTTATTAAGAAACACATGTAATTAAGAAATTTTAAAATGTAACTGAGAAACCCAACATATAAATAAGCAATCGAAATATGTAATTTAAAAAACAAAAGTTGTAATTAAGAAATCGTAATATGTAAATGAGAATACAATATTTGTAATTGCGAATTCAATGTAAGCTTAAAAGTCATTATATAAGATCTTCTTGGACATGCATTTTAATAAGTTAGTAATATCAAATTCAGCATTTGTATGCACCAGCAATACAGTAATGCAATAATGGAATTGAAAGATCGTTGTGTTATTTATCAATACACTATGAATAGAAAGTCTGTTATTAAATTGAATCCGTGCAAGCATTTATTTCACCAATTTGTTTACAACCACTTCTGGAACAACCAGAACCACCTTTTCTTATTTGTAGACATGAAATACATGCAACTGAACAAGTTTAAAGAAAACATTATGTTTTATCTTCATCGAATGATAGAAGAAGAGTAGTTGAATGAGCTGAGCAAAACGACGATTGGTTGACTCTGGCGCAAACTTTAGGTGTCAAATATAAGACAGCATACAATTGGGTCCGCAGCGGAAATTTAAACTTTATTGGAAGAAATGGTTTTAAACCAACAAAATTAACCAATGATCAAGTCGAAGAAACACTAACATGGATTGAAATTGACTGTCAGTTGACATTGGTGGCCATTAAAACAAGGATATTATGACAATATAATATTAGCGTCAGCACAACCACAGTTGCCAATTACCTCTGAGGCAGACTATTTTAATTTAAAAAAGTGCACAAGGAGACTACTACAATGAATAGTAATGAAAACAAACAAAAAAGAGCTGAATATGTTAGGAGCATTAACAAACACATCACAAATGGTCATCAGATAGTTTGGTTTTATGAAACAAATTTTAATCTTTTTTGTAGAAAAACGCAAGGACGTGCCAAATGTTGTCATGATGGAAACTCGCAGAGGATCATTTAAAGCAGATTCTTGTTACGAGTGGATGTTGGCTTTGTTTAACCAGTGGGTTACATCCGGAAATCGTTTAGAGGATTTGATCGTCGTAACAGACAATGCTCCATGTCACGCTCGTTTGAAATGGGTGTTTGAAAATTCACCGACTCAATTGTTACGATTAGGACCCTACAGTCCAATGTTAAACCCCGTGGAGGCTATCTGGTCTAAAATAAAAATAAACGTTAAAAATGTTATTCGCTTTCCACCTGTTTTCGGTGCTGGAATTGTGGAACAACGAATGCAGTATTTAGAAAGAATGTTTACTGCGGCAAAAAGTACAATAATGGAAGATGACAACGGCTGTACAACATACGATCACGCATTACGCAACGATTTTAAATATGGAAGACGTCCAAGTTGGTGCTTAACAGAATATTGAAAAAATTTTTAATGATGTTGTTTAAATTTAAATTTTAAATTTTTATGTAAATAAGTTATTTGTGTTTTATTTATTATTCATCTGAAATCTCAATTAAATTTTTCACAAACAAAAATAAAGTTTTGATTGACACCCAATAGGATTTTTCCAGTTACCGCCTAAACCTCAAATGCCTTTTTCATGACTTTTTACATTTTATTAATATTATATTATTTCCAGCCTTAAAATACAAAGTATAATAGGACTACAAAATTCAAAATATAAGGAACTTTGTATTCTTTATACTTTTCTCAATTACAACTTTTATCTTCTCAATTACATCCTTGCGATTTCTTGTTTACAACTTTCATGTTCTAAATTACATCTTACGTTTCTCAATTACAACTTTCATCTTCTTAATTACATCTTACGTTTCTTAATTACATCTTTCATCTTCTCAATTACATCTTACGTTTCTTAATTACAATTTTCAAGTTCTCAATTACATCTTGAAAAGGTGCAGTTATCAGTTATCAGTAAAGCAAAAAAGTGTCAGCGTTAGAAACAAAATTTTTTTTAAATATTATGTATTTTTTTTCCTTATAATCAGTTAAATATAATTATAATCAGTGAAATTTTAAAATAACTTAAACTTATATATTTTACCTTCGGTCACGTGCGCAGCGCGTCACTTAACCCAACGTTAAAAACAACAGTAAGCGGGAATGATGTGAAACGTTAATTGTGAAAAATGTATGCGAACCTATTACAAAAACGTGCATATTATTAAAACTTCAAACAAACGAACTTTAAAGGTAATGATAAAATTTAACATTAGTTTATTAAAGACTCAACTAAATAAATTATAAATCATCTAAAAAAATAAAAACTAGCATTCAATATTTTATTTCAAATGAGAACAGAAAGTTTAACTGAACTTTCATTACCATTTCATAAGTTTGGTCACTACATTGCAAGTAACACATCAAAAAATTACACATTTAATATCCCACCAATAGTACATCACAATATCACAAATTTAGCATCAAAAATTATAAAAACAAGTTTTCTATTTATAAAAATTATAAAAAGTAGTTTACTATTTAAAAGTTTTTTCATTTATTAAAAAGTAAAAATCAAAAATTTTTCTTTAGCAAACAAATTTATTTAGATGACTCTTTAATAAACTAATGTTAAATTTTATTAATATGCACGTTTTTGCAATAGGTTCAGGGGCAGATCCAGGACTTTTATTGACTGTTGCAAAAATGCCATAAATATTTTTTGGTCTAAAAAAAAAAAAAAAAAGGTCCTCGCTTTTCACATTTGTCGACAGTAAAATAGGTACAATAGGACAGTAAAAGTAGGGGGGGGGGATCACACACCATTTGCGCCAGCCTTGGATGTACAGTGGCTTGTAGTGATACATGAGGCCCCTAACACTGCTTTCTTCTTTCGTCTGTTTAGAGCGGAAGAACGTTACCTGATTTACGCAACGTTAAAACTATCTAGTCAAACTGAATACTTTTTAACGAAATGGTAGTGTACTTGTTTTTTATGACTTTTAATCATGACTAAAACCCAAAACGAACCCTTATCCTCAGTCGATGAAAATGAAAACGACAATTTTAATCAAAAATTGTTTAAAATTCAATCTTTTTATTTAATCAAAATTTGTTTTAAAACACATACTTTATTTAATGGCTTACCTTATAAAATATCTGAAAATTAAAATAGACACTTCAACGATTTATATAAATATAAAAACAATTTATAAATATTTTCATATTTTTAATAATATACTTCATTACTTCATTACAATAAACTTTTTGTCAAATAATGAAAAAAAGAAACAGGTTTCAAATCAAATAAAAAATAGTAAATAAACGTTTCAATAAAAATATATTGCTTTAAATAAATAAGGAATGCTTTTAAAATCCCAAAATAGCAAACTCCAGGCATATTACAATTAACAACGATGCAATCAACAAATGTCAGCAAATAATAAAAATAAAAGTGTCAATAAACAAATGTCAACCTAACAAGACAAACTAAATATGGTCGTTCTTTGTTTAAAGCAACATATTCTTTGTTTGATTTGGATGTAGAAAGTTTATAGGAAAGTATATTGTGACGATAACACTTAATTTCAATTAAGTAATGCCTTAAAGCATAAAAGTATTGAATATGAAAGTCAAATTAACTTTATCTTTAATCAAATTGAAAAAAGCTATTGAACAGTATTGTCAAAAGGACATTTTAATCCACCTGTTTCAAATAATTTTAGATATTGACCAAAGTTTAAAAAAATAAAACATACTAGCAAAATTTCATATTCGTTAAGCAAATCATAATTTCAAAATACATGTTAATGTAAACAAGAGACTTCTTTGGTTTCGAAGAACTTTTTGAAGAACTTCTTTGGTTTCTAAGAACTAACTTTTCTTAAATTTCTAAATTCTGTTTCAAGTAGTTCTGTAACAAATTTTCCTAACTTAACATATTTGTAACAAAAGTGTTTCTCTTAATAGCATTTTAATCAGCTAGATTATTTCTTTACGTGAATAATTTGCAAAATGCCTTGTGACACGTGATGATATTTTATGCCTATTTTCTGATTTTTTTCATGCATAATGCTGTATTGCCAAAATCCGAAACAAACTTTCTTTGTTTATCATTTATCTCTGAGGAAGCTTTTTGATTATTATTGAACCTAAAATATATGTCCACACTTTTTAGATTAAAAGTTTTCCATTATGTGAAAGCAAGTTTAAAAAATCACCAGTCTTGTTAACGCTGGAGATAGTAGAATTTTTAGATTAATTAAGAAGAACATTGTAAGTATTATCGAAAAAAAAAGGTTTTGCTTTTTGAGCCCATTATTTTGTATGTTTTTGATAACGTGGACCAAAGTCAAACAACAAAAGAGTTCTATCTGTAGTTAACCAAGGTTTTTCATTAAATATTAAAGTTAGATTTTTATCACATTTAACTGTTTTTGCTTTGCTATTTGACTTTCTTACTGATTTTAAACAAATTTGATCATATAAAAATAAGGAATTTATATGTTTTCACAACATTTTCAAAAGAAATTTAGAACCTTCAAATATATAACTTGTATTACAAGCTATCATAACATCTAAAATACTTTTCGAAAGAGAATTTTTATCAATGGTTTTTCCAAAACAACAACTTCCTGATACAATAACATTTTTGTAACATACACCCTGTCAAAGGGAACAATAGTTCCTAGTAGAAATAAAAAAAAAAAGGAGTAGAAAGTTCGTTTGAAACAGTTTTATTAGACAATTCCTATGGGAATTGTCTAATAAAAATGTATCGTAATTTTAATATGAGCTGAGCCTTTAACTTTGGAAGATTTATGATATTTATGCAGATTCTTTAAATACTAGTCTTTCCATCTTGATCAGAAATGCGTCAATAACATGGAAAGTTGTTTATTACATTGATTTATATCTATATTATAATCATTTTCGAAAGAGAATTTATATCATTGGTTTTCCAAAAACAGCAACTTCCTGATACAATAACATTTTTGTAACATACACCTTGTCACAGAGAATATTAGTAATTTCCTAGTAGAAATTTCCAAATTAAAAAAAAGTAGTAGAAGGTTCCTGGCAATTTTAGAATAAACTAAAAATCTATCTGAGAGGAAAATTGTGCATTATAGTTTAACTTTTTTAAAGTTTTGATGTCAATCAGATCATATAATAAAGTGTTGCTAGACGTTTTAAAACTCGCAATCAATCAATCAATCATTTATTTCACTTTATAAAATAAAATTAATACAAAGCTAGGATCAGTCACAAACAGTTATGTAACTGACAAAAACGTGACGACCTACAAATATTAACCGTAAATTTGTAAAAGTATATACACTTAATAGTAAATTAATAATAATAATAAAATTAATAATGATAATAAAGTAGTAATAGTTGTAATAATAACAGTAGTAATAACAATAATAATTATAATTATAATAATAACATTAGTAATTTGCAACAGTAGCAATAATAAAAATAATAATGTCAATTATAGAGATAATAATGCTTGACAATAACAATATGTGCATAGAAGTGGTCATTTGGGGAAGTGCTATAATGCATTAGGTAAACGTTCTATCCAACGTATTTTCTTCTCTTTGTCTCTGGGAAATCTATAAATTTTTTAAAACGATTTTAAATCGTTTGACTTCTTCAATCAAAGAAGTTAAATCATTGATCAATGATAACTTGTAGAACAGCAAAAAACACATTTTTCATAAACATAAACAAATTCCACCATTTTTATATTAGGCTAAATAAATAAACCAACATACGGTGCTATTTAATTTAATCTTTATAACTATAAAACCTCTTCATTTAATGTTTGCTACCCACTTAATTTAAAAAAAGTTTTATTAACGGAGAGTGGATATTTTACAGAATTTCTGTCTTTGCTACACAATTTTTTTTTTTTCTACAAGTTCTAGCTTGATGACTTTTAGTCACTACGTAAGACCTCCTTACTAATAAAAAGATTGCACGTAAATAGGGTCAATATATATAAAATTATCGGGGGTATGTATAGAGTTGTTTCAAAGTATGACAAATTGACTTTTGCTACACTTGCTACAGTCCATTTGCCATTTTATTTAACTCCAGTTCAATTTAAGTTGATACGCTGCGAAATGTTTGACATTCTTTTAAAAATTTATGGGCATGTGAGACAAAACCCGATAAAAACATGGGTTTTTCTGTGAAGCATTCCATTTTTAAAAAATGAAATATTTCCGTAACATAGTCAACTTGGCTCAGATACAGTTTTGAATAAATTTTTGAAGCGCAGCATTTTAATTACTGGTAACCTGCATATCTTATTTAAACTATTTTTCTCTTTTGTATGAAAAAAAAAATGTATGTAAAAAAAAAAAATAATAAAAAAAGAGAAAAAAGACTGACTGTAGCATTTGCTACACTTGCTACAGCCTGGATCCGCTGTATGGTTATTATTATGCGATGAAAAAAAATTCAATTTTTGAAACAAAATTGCTAATATTTAAGTTTTGAATCATCTAAATTCGGATTCTACGTTTAATTTTGATTTAAAAACAATCCTATTATTTTTTTGAAATAATTTTAAAAGAGGTCTTAAATTATTGGGGGGCATACCCATTAAGGAAAGTAAACTTTGCAAATCTCAAACTTTGTTTAGTATCTTAAACGTACTTAGTAGTTATGTTAAATTGCACATAAAAACATTAATAAATTATATTTATCACAAATGTGATTCTCGAAAAAAAATGTTTTTGGGTGTTAATATGCCGTCCCCAACCTCTGTAGCCCCCCACTCACTCCTCTGGGGTCCCGAATGAAAACCTAGTATAGCTTTTGAACGTTTGGAACTGAGTGCTTCAAAACAATTCTTGTATCAGATATCGGTAAAAAGTTTATCTGATCCGCAACTCCACAACTCATAAATTTTATTTATGAGTTGTGGATGTTGTTCTAATGACTAGTAAATGTTTATATATGTTTTTATTTATCCATTCAAGTGCTTTTGACTGGTGGGTGTGTATCCGTATATCCGTAGATGTCAGCCTCTTTAAGAACTGCGTCAAGTCTACTATAAATATATTTGCCGACGGCTTTCAAAAAGGCTAACACAACATGGAGTTTACCAAATCTAAAGATATAATTATTAAATACGTCATTATTTACCTTCAAATGTAAGGACTTAGAATATTGTTGTTAACCTAATGTTACAATAAAAAGGTGATTTAAAAGTCTCTCTTTGCGCTTTTACTCAGCATAACAAATAATATAGAACATCCTTTGCAGATGCGTCACTTGGATTTGATATACTATTTAAACGGCTAAAAAGCCTTGATCTTAAGGTTTTTCAGCTACCAATATTATTTTATTTCCGGTTTGAACAATCTTTATTTTATGAAGTGAACAACCACTTTCTGACATGCTATGCAAACCTTTTTTTTTATAAACTTGAACTTTTGAGCAAAGAGTTTTGGTTTTGGTTTCATAAAAGAATGTCATAGATTTCTACTGAGTTTTTATTATCTCATATTTTGCTTTTAAGGGTTATGAAAAGAGAAAAACATTTAGGTGCTCAGCTTAAAGCCTGTTTAGATTTCAAAAAGAATTTCTTGATTTTCTTTTGAGCAAGATGTAGCTGTACAATTTTTTATTTAGCGTGTTATTTTAATATATTGATACATTTTGATATATTATTGGCTATACCCAAGTTTTGTTTGTTGATAGCTATCAAAGTACAAGAGTAGATTTGAATACAGATGATGGTCAAAAGATCAAATTGCTCAAACAGGTTTTTTTTTTTTTTTTTTCCATTTCATTTAGTTGTACAAATATTTACAAGTTCCGTGTTTTATAATATATATAAAAATGGCAAGGACGAGAAGAAGACAGATTTGCCTTATCACCAGGTCCCTTTTTTTTTCTAGACATTTATATAAATACGTTGTAACTAAAATTAAAAATTAAAAATGAGAGAAAAAAGCAAAATGTTTTAAAGAAGTTTATATAAAATGCAAAATAGTTTAAGTCTTTCAAAGTTGTTTTTAATAAAAGTTAAAGAAGTAATTTATTCTCAATAACATGAAGATTAACTTACGGTCATGCAATGCTATATATATTCAAATTTCAAAGTTATTCATTAAAGTAAAATTTTAATAAATCATTCAAGAAAACCAAAACCAACAACAAAAAAAGAAAACATGAAAAATGAAAATATAAAGGTTAATTTATAATCAGAAGACACTATATATATACATATATATATATATATACATATATATATATATACATATATATATATACATATATATATATATATATATATATATATATATATATATATATATATATATATACATATATATATATATATACATATATACACATATACATATATACATACATATATATATATATATATATATATATATATATGTATATATATATATGTATATATATATATATATATATATATATATATATATATATATATATATATATATATATATATATATATATATGCATATATGTATATATATATAGATAGATATATGTATATATATATTAGGGCATGCCAAAAAAAAAATTTTTTGGTCGCGTTTTAAAAACCTATTCTATACATAAAAATAAGCAAAAATATGAATTTTCATTGTTCTATCTCAATTCTAGGTGCCAGAAGATGAAATCAAGATTTTACGAAAATACGCAAAAGTATGATGAAATTACATGAAGGATGGCAAAATAACAAGATTGCCATTTTGTGTTTAGTTTAAGATTACAATCACTACATGACATATCTATTATAAACTGTTAATAATTTTTTATAGCTTAATAGTTAAAAATAGTTAAAATAACATTAACTTTTTCAAAAGAAATGGGTCCAAAAAAGAAGAAAAATGTCCATGTAAGTGAAAGTGTCAGACGACTATTATATCTGTTAACAAACCCAATTTCACAGCTACCAAATACACAGCTTCCAACCAATGGTAGTATTTTAAGATATTATCAATATTTAATTTCAAGTAAAAAGAAAAGATTTATTAAAACACAAATTAACATTGCCTGTAAGAAGCAAAAAGGAACAAGGAACTTGGTGTGCAAAAGTAAGACATAACTGTAAAACATAAACATTTTTATTCCTAGATTAAAGAGGACTAAATAATTATTTTTTCAGGTGCAATAAATGTTAAATAAATAAAATATTTTTTAAAAATCTAAATTAGGTAGAGATTTTTGTGACCTTGAAACGCAATCAGACTGCTTGATTAGACAAATAGTCAACATTTGGACCAAAGCAGGATTTCAAGCATACATCATTTCAGAATATTCAATTCTTGACAAACTTCAAGCTCTACACAAGAAGTATCAACTTTTGAAAAAACGTGTTACCCTGAAAGATACCAAAGATACTAGAGAAAATATTAAGAATGAATTCATTTCAACAATGGAACAGTTGTTTGACATAGGCAAAGATAACTTAGAGCAACTGATAAGAAGTGACAAAATAACACCAAGAACACAAGCTGCTATTGAAGAAGACCTAAATTTCTATCTAGACCAGCAAACAGACAGGTAAGAGTATCAATTATATTGTAGCCTTTTTGTAAATTTCTCTATATTAATCAAATTGTTAGTAGCGCAGCTACTTTATGTAGGGCTTTCAGTCTGTCTGTCTTTCAGCTATCCATCTGTCTGTCCATTAGAGTAAGTTATTGCATTCTAATGTTATACATTTTTGTTTTAGGAAGTGGTTTATTTCTAAGCCAGATAAAGAGCTAGCTACCATCATTGAGAAACGACTAGAAAGGTATAAAAGACAAGAACAAATGAGAATGAAGTACCTAGAGGAGAAAGAAAGATGTAAATCAGCTCCCCCACCACTTGATGAAAGTGATGAAAACTTGACGCCAACTAAGAAAAGGTAAAACAAGTGTCATAATTACTTTAAAACTGTTAAAAAACTTACTTCTTAAAAATGAAATCCTAACTTATTTATGTAAATATTTTAGATACAAGTCTGGTCCAGCCAATTTGGATATGTTTGACTCAACTTTGACAGATCCAGATTTTGCTGTAGAAGAAGATTCATTCGAAGGTAGTGATGATGACTTTGAATATGGTGCTGCTCATAATAAAACCCCAAAAGTCTTACCTAAAGGCTCAATGCAAGTAAATAAAAAGATTACAAGAGAAGAATTGATGGCAGTAACTACACCTATTTGTGCTAGAGGGTTAATCAGCATTGAGTTACAAACCTGGCTGTTGTCGTCTGTTGTTAATTATCTGGGAGGAGATGTTAATCAGATGGGCATTTCTAAATCTAGTATTTCAAGAGAAAGAGCGAAAGTAATTGAACATCAAGGTAATTTTTAAAGGGACACCTAAAGAAAAAGTCTTTTATGCCAACTTTTTGCTAGTCAAAATTAAGTTTTTTTTTTCAAATCAAAAAGTTTTTCTTCAGATGCCATATTTCTTATCCTTGATTTTCTAATGTAAGTCTATTATAAATGAAAGTTATGATTAAAATCTTACTATACCTTTAAAGAGTGGAATATTTACCTAAAGATAAACCATCATAACAATAATATATTGTGTTAAAAATGATCTTTATTTAGGCAATACCATCAGAGAAAATTACAGAGAGACAATGGCTGGAAAACATCTTGTTCTCCACTTTGATGGCAAGCTGTTAAAACATTTAGATGAAAATACCTTGCAATCTGTTGTAAGAGATAGAGTTGCTGTCAGTGTTACTAGTCCTGAATTTGAGAATAAAAACGATCTCTTACTTGGTGTTTTACCTGCAGAGTCTGGCAAAGCTGTTGATGAAACAGAAATTATTCACAACTTACTTGAGTCCTTTGAAATATGCAATGAAATTTTCGCAATTGTTGCAGATACTACCAATGTTAACACAAGAGCCCATGGAGGAATTATAACCAGGTTGTGCTATATTTTGGGAAAACCTGTTCTCTGGCTGTTATGCAGACATCACATGTTTGAAATAGCAATACATAAGGCAATTGTAATTGTCCTTGGACCTACTGCTGCACCAGATAGACAGTTCTATAAAGATTTCAAGAAGGACTGGGAAGTATATCACGCCATAATTCAAAAAGCTAACCTGTCTGAGTTTAAGAAATTTGATGAGAAGAAGCTGGAAGTTGGATCTGAACTTCATAAACTTTACCTGGAAGCTCAGGAATATCTGAAGTTTGCTCTTAATCACGAAGTGTTTCCAAGAGATGATTATAATCATCTAGTTAAGTATGCTGCTTTTTATTTAAATGTCTCATCACCAAAGCTGAATGGTTTTAAAATTTATCAACCAGGAGCCAATCACAATGCTCGTTTCATGGCTGACAGTCTTTACAATTTAGCTATTGTTATGACATCAGGTATAATAGATTTTCTGCCTAAAGATCAGTTACCTCACCTGGAAAAGTCAGCTTTTATATGTGCAGTTTTTTATGCTCCATGGTATTTACGTTCATACAAAGCAGAATATGCTGTTAAGAATGATTTCCTGTCATTCAAGTCAGCTTATGTTATACAACAAGAGTTTGATGTCAAAATTGGCAATGCTTTTCTGAAATTTTTTCAGCAACACTCTTGGTACCTTGCCCCAAAGGTTGCTGTGTTAATACTGGCAGATCCAGATTTTGAAGAGAAGCTTGCAGTTCTAGACAAGCTGTTGACCTTTGAGGTACCAGATATCAACACTATTCCCAATGGTAAACCTGATGCTGTCCTAGTTTTATCAACCTCTGAGGTAACAGAGTTGATTACAGAGGAAAGTTGGGCTCTTTTCATTGTTCTAGGCATACAGGTATATATATATATAGGTATGTATATATATATTAGGGCATGCCAAAATATCACGATTTTCATTTTCTGAAAATCGTGATATTTTGGCATGCCCTAATATATATATACATACATACATACACACACATATATACATATACACACACATACACATATACACATATATATATATATACATATACATATATATATATATATATATATATATATATATATATATATATATATATATATATATATATATATATATATATATATATATATATATATATATTTATATATACATATTTACGTATATACACACACATACACCTACATACATTTTCATAATATAATTGAATATAATGTATATAATTAAAGACTTTTGACCTTTCCAGACAAACAAAGCATGCACTAATAGATAATTTTCAAATATAACATTTTTATAGATAGATTTAAAAAAAATTCTTTGTTTTTTCATTATTTAAAAGTAATAGTTTTAAGCTTTTGTTTAAACTGTTCAAGAGTTGTAAGTGTTTTAATATCATTACTAATTATCTTATTCCACACATTAGGTCCTCTAATAGTTATTGAGAACTTGGTTGACTCATATATAGTTTTGGGTTGTACAAAGTTGTTACTTGAATATTTAGTCATGTATTTGTGTTGAATTTTATTAAATAATGGTTTGAAGATATTTGGAATTGTATTATTATTAGTTTTATACATAAATATTAGCAGATGATATATATTTATTTGGTACAAGTTTGATATTTCTAGATTGTTAAACAATGGTCCAGAATGTGAAAAGCGGTGTGCATTTGATATTAATCTAATTGCATGTTTTTGTTAGCTAAATAGCTTTTTTGTCTTTGTCTTAATGGTGCTGAACCAGGCAATGTTTGCATAATTCAAATAGGAATGAATAAATGAGTAATATATGTATTTCAAACATGATTGATCTAAGTATGGTTTTGCTTTATAGAGTAATCCGATATTTTTAGAAATTTTATTTTCAATCATGTTTATGTGGTCTTTCCAATTTACGTTTTCATCTAGAATTACACCTTGAAATTTCATTGTACATTCTCTTTTTACGATGTTTTCTCCAATAATAAGTTTTGAAAGTGCAAGAGAGATTTTATCTTTTTTATGGAGGCGATGAAAAATAGCATAATTAGTTTTAGTTAAATTAATTGTAAGTTTAATAATATTTTACCATTCGGTTAGTTTTAGAAGTTCAATGTTGACCGTTTTAAATAATGTTGTTATATCACTGTGAGAATAAAATGAATTTGTGTCATCAGCAAATAAAATAGAATCTAGAATATTAGAAGCTTTGCTTAAATCATTAATATAGATTAATAATAAAAGTGGTCCTAATATACAAATCCCAATATATTCCTTGAGGAACGCCGCAAGTAATTGACATATTGTTAGTTTTTTCATTCCCGAATGAAATATATTGTTTTCTATTAGATAAGTAGCTTTTAAACCAAGGTATGTTTATATTTTTGATTCCGTAGTTTTTCTAATTTTTTAATTAAAACACTATGATCAACAGTGTCAAACGCCTTACTAAGATCTATGAAAACACCTAAAGTGAACTTGTTTTTGTCAAAACCTTGAAAAATAATCTGAATGAGATGAAGAATTGCATGATCAGTAGAGTGCCCTGTTTTGAAGCCAAATTGTTTGTTATAAAGAATATTATTTTTTTCTAAAAATGAGTATAATTTGTCATACATAATGCGTTCTAGTATTTTCGAGAAGCATGGAAGAATGGAAATAGGTCAATAGTTAGAAATATTAGTATCATCTCAAGACTTAAAAACTGGTATTACCCATGCAATTTTAAGTTTTTTTGGTAAGACTCCTTGTTTAAACGAAAGATTAAATATATGCAAAAGAACTTTTTTAATATAGAAAATACATTAAACTACAACATTACTACTAACATTATCAAATCCTTATGCTTTGTTTAATTTTAATGAACTCACAGCATCTAATAATACACTTTCAGTTAACTCAGCATTTTCCATAATTGAATTGCTAGGGATGCTAAATTTAAACGTGCATTGACAAACACCTCATTAAATGTTTTAGCAATTATAGATTCTATTGTAATATCTTGATGATGTTAGTTTAGTTTTTTTGGAAAACCATTTAGCTTAAGTGTTTTTTTTCCAATTACTTCTTTGATGACTTGCCACGTATCGCCTTTAGATTTTATTATTTTATTTGAATAGTATAACTTCTTTGAAAGCTTTATAATTGATTCAAAGTGACATTTATCTTTTTTATACCTTAATTCATTTTCATAAGTAATTTTTTTCAGAAACGCTTTATACAATCGTTTCTTTTGTTTTTGATGATTTTATTATTCCTGGTGTAATCCAACGGTTTATAAATGTTTTAGTCTTAATAATTTTTGTTACCGAGAAAGCTTTATCATAGTGTTTTTTGAATGTTCGAAGGAAACTGTTATAAGCAGTATCTGTGGTTTGAATTTGTAGAATTTCATTCCTGCTTTCAGAAAATAGAGAATTATTAAAAAGTTCCATAGAAATGTTTAGTAGGTTTGATTGGCTAGTAGGTTTGATTGGCTAGTAGGTTTGATTGACACGTAAGCTTAATTGACTTGGTTTGATTATGTTAGTTTAGACGAATAACCGTTTTTATGTTGCCGAACCTGATAACTTTACATTTTTTGCAGTTAAGTGTTATTTCCGTTACAACAAACCGTTTCTTTATAAGCACTAAAAACAGTTATATATATTCAGTTGCTGTATATTATAAATATATAGCACTAAAACTGTTGTTAAAAACTCATGAGATTACTTTGACTCTCTAAGGCTGCTCTGACTAGAGCTATTTCTCAGAGTTTTTGATTTCTAATTTGTTTTTTATATATTTTTCACACAATTAGACTCTTTAAGTAACAATCCTCAAATATTATTTGGAATCTAAAAACTGGCCATCATTACTAATTTAATGTCTCTGACCGTCAATACAGATTTAATACCTCTATTTCTACTACTGTTTTATTAACTTTTAAAAAAAGAAACTCTAATGTATAGAAGCGATGAGTCAAAGATTATTGGTCTGGCATGCTACTTTTCTCTATAAGCTTTCTTCATATTGTGTATCTGGGATAACTTTACAACTATTGAAACTTTTCCAGTTACCACAATAGTGAACTTATTTGATTAATTGTTCTAAATCGTTTCTAATCTATATTAATGACTTTCCTGAAAATTTTCTCTTCACAACTGCTTAAAAATTGGTTTTAATTGCAACTTCTTTTCAGCAATTGATAAGGGGCTGCTCATGGTTTTCAAGCCAACATAACTGTTGTTTACTTTCAATCATTAAATTTTCTCTTATCTCAATTTTGATAAAAATTTTATCTTAATTAAAAACAAAATACCTCAATATTGATTTTAATAAAAAACAACACTTTTACTCAGTCTTCTTAGATTATCTTTCACAACTGGCTTGCTTGTTTTAATTCTGTTTTGTTTAAATTTATTTAATCAATAAATAAATAAATTTAAGTCTTATAAATGTTCTTAATCTTCCTAAATTCTCAACTTTTTTTAATTATAAAAATTTTGTCACGAATTTGAATTATAAAAGCTTCATGTGTTTCAGTTTATCTTATACATTTTTTTTTTTAGAATGTATTCACTACCAAGAGCAGCACAACTTCTTATTTTTGTAATGCTTTGACACCTATTGATTCTTTAATACTAATTATGGATGAAGGGTTTACATGCTTTCCCAGGACAAAAGGTTCTTTATAATTTCTTCTTTAGAATAAAACTTTCTTTAGTTTTATTCTAAAGAAGAAATTATTTAGTTTCTATCGAGTTTGCATAGAAATAATTGAATTTTATAGAGTCTATGTTGATAAAACTTCTGGAAGTCTATAGAAAAGTCTATAAAATATTTAAGTCTGTTATATTTCTAGGCCTTCTAAAACTTTTTTTCTATAGAAATCATTATAAATTTAAAATGAAATCTAAGAGGTCTTCTGTTAAGTACGTACGTAGGTATAGCTTATTACTTTTTAACAAAACCATTGAACTTCTTGCGTTTTAAAATCGATATTAAGTTATGTAGCAGAAAAATGTTTAATTAACCAAAAATTTATTTGTTTTTAATACTTTGAAAAATTTATGCGTTGGTAAAGGAGGGAAAACTTTTAGGCGTACGAAGGCTGATTTTGTATTAAATAATGCGGATGTACGCAGAAGAGGGTCAGGGTTCTATGAAAGCATACACATGCTTAAAAGGGGGAGGGGATCCTGAATCAGTGGTTTTATTGCGTACGTACTTAATGGATGCCCCCTAAAGAAAAAAAATCTATCGACTATAGATTTTTTTTTTTTTACATGCAGAAATTTTATGGAATACTAAAAAATTTAAAATCTAATTGAAAATAGAATGAGGTCTATAAATAACATATTACGATCATAAGTTAAAAAACATTTCTGAATTTTCGCTGAAGAAAGACTAAAACTATATATAGAGGCTATATCAAGATTATTTTTATGCATGTTTTTTTTATAAATCTGTCAATCATAAAACAATATTGTTTCAGCATGTTTAATTTATTATAATGTATCATTGCAGGCATGAGTTTTTAGTTTGCAAGTAAAAAAATTTGTTGTAAAAATTTAAATTCATAAGATTATCGCAAAACAAACGCCCGCCGCAAAATCTTATCCCCCCAAAAATACACCCTTTGAACTATTAATTGAAAGTCTTTCAATAAACAAATTTTTTTCATAAAAAACAACTTATGATTTAATAACAAGTCTATTGTTTTTTGGTTAACCTATAAATTAAAATAATAAAATTAACCAAGTAGCTCGTTAAAACCATCATCACACATTAGTGCATATTCATCTTCGTCAAAAACGTCGTAATTTTTAAATGAGTCTGTTGGGATCTCCCACACCCTATGCTCGTCCACCTCAGCATCCCAATCTTCCACGTCACTTTCTTTTTTGGTGTCATTTTTAGACTCGCTCTTTATTGATTTATTTTGATTTATATAACTATCGATGACGTTTGAACTTTGAACTAGAGCTAACTCTTCACAAACCTTATCATTTTTGATTGAAATAGCATTTTGCGCCAACATCGGTGTTAAACTTTGAGGTTTTTCAATTACCCATAAAGGCTCTCCGTATTCGTCGATATTAGAAACAGGAGAGGTAATGTTAAAATTTAAAGATGGTTCAATAGTAACAATCTTTTCCAACTCTTTTTCTTCTTCTTCGTCACCGTCATCTTCTTCATCTGATTCAGGAAAAAATGGCGCTAGATTTGTAAAAAATTAGGAAACAAATAAATTCATTTTTTTCTAGCCAAAATTTAAAAAAAAAAAAGTGTTGTTAATAGTTTACTTTCGTGAGCTTTATACCAGAAGTGATGGGAAAAAAAGAGACGGGAGTGGTAGGAGTAAAATGGGTAGGTGGGAATAAAAGGGTGGGTGGGAATGAAAAGAATGGGTAGGAATGAAATGTGTTAGTAGGTGGGAATTTAAGTTCAGATCTAAGAGATGGCGGAATTTTCTAATTTCAAAATATCCTCGGCCTGTAATTAAAACCTCGTAAATCCAAATTAATTTTTTTTACAGTAGACGCATAAAAAAATTTAATTATAGTCTGACTTGCGGTCAAATGCACATCTTTTCTCAATAAGAATTAATATACTTATATAATTTTTATACTGTGGTGAGGAATAAATCAAAAGTTCATTTTCGACAAGTCGAGATTTACAAGATTTTTTTTATAGTTCGATGATTTTAAAATCTTATTAAATTAATAATTTTTATTTTAATCCGTGACTGATAATATATTTTCTAAAATTTTAAACCAGTTTACACTGTTTTTTTCTCAGTTTTGAGATATAATTTTTTAAATATTCTTTACAGAATTGTCAGATCAACAGAATGTAGTCAAAATTTTTATATTCTCTACAGAATAGTTAGAGCAACAGATTATTTGCTAGAAAAAATCTATTGGGGTAGAAACAACTTATTGATCACTTTTAATGGACAAAATCAATAAATAATTAAATATTAGGTCTTTATTTACTAATTTTGGCATGAGTACTAATATAAGATCTGCGTTTCTCATGAAAGTGATAACTTTAGATTTGGTTGCTATGGATACTTAATTTTGCTTAGCAACAACCTACTTTTAGTAGTTGCAGATGTTTTATGTGTGCTATATATACTATAATTAGTTTGTGCATTAATATGAGGTTGGTCTTCTTATGAGAGGGATATTTGGTTGTTACGGATACCTAACTTTATGGATACCTAAATTGCATAGCAACAACCTATATTGATAGTTGCAGATTTTTTACGAATGCTATATTCACTAAATTTGGTATGAGCACCAATGCGAGGTCGCACTTTATATAAAAGTCATAATTTTTTTGTTTAGTTGCTATGGATACCTATATTGCTTAAAAACCAGATACTTTTCTTAGTTATACACAGATAAATAGATTTTTTAATAAATTTTTATCGGATTTTTAACCGTCCTATTTTAAATAACTATTAAATATTAAATATTTAGATAAATAATTATAGGTAAAGAAATAGGTCATTAATAAAACATACAAATATGTATAAAATAAAAAATTTCACGGGACCCAAGTAGTTTGTGTACGTACACAACCTGAAATATCATTAAAGTCAATGACTGAAAATGTTGGGCAACTAAGTACAACTCGTTCCTATTGGTGTCCAACATTTTCAGTCATTGACTTTATTGATATTTCAGGTTGTGTACGTACACAAACTACTTAGGTCTAGAAGTGCGCCGAGATATAACATGTCGCGAAAAAAACGTGTTTTTCGCGACATGTTTTTGAAAAACATGCCGTCGACCGAAAGAAATAAAACGTTTTATTCGATAAAAGCTTTTTGTCAATATGGGATGTTACTATGTTTCTTTAGAAGAGTTTTTCGATTTTATTTTGTTTTTTGGACTCTTAGTTCTTTATAATCATTTGTATTTCATATATAACTGAAAATAAAAATTATTCATTTTTCTCAATAAAGATGCCTTGTAAAGCAGACAAAGCCAAGAAGCTTTTTCTAAAAACCTTAGGTGAAACAACCAACTCATACAGTTGCAAATATTGTGGAAAAGGTTATTCAAAGAATACACATAATTTACTTGTTCATGTTCATAAGGGCAGCAGATTACCAGAAGAGTCGAGAAAGAAAAATAGCAGGAAAAAAAACACAAATAAAAACTGATAAAGCTACAGTTAAGCGGTTTAAAATAATTCTATTTTTTCACTAGTTGCGCCTTTGTCAGTGAAGGCTTTTTAAACATTAGGAATATTAATTGAAATAATAAAAGAAAAAAAATTGCTGCCCCATTCCAAATCCTCAGTCGACATAACGGCACTTCTTTGTAGCACAAGACTATAAGACAGTTGATGTAGCAAAACTACCTTGTAGCAGCAGGCTATAAGATAGTTGATGTAGCAGCACTTCTTTGTAGCAGCATGCTATAAGATAGTCAATGAATATACCAGGCTTGTGGTACCAAGCTGGAGCCATGGAGCCGGAGCTCCACCAAAAGGTTAAAAGGTATGTTTAAAGTTAAAAACTAAGGCAAGCTACATATATGACTTGTTATTGCGCTTGGCCTAAGTGTTGTTGATTTAATAATTATAATGCGAAAAACATGTGTCTTTTGAAAGGAATGAAACAAGAAAGCAAGTTAAATAAAATGTTGTAATAAGAAATCATAATTTATGTCGACAGTCAGAGTCTGAAGCAAATCACAAACTTTTTTTGGGAGTTGAGATTTTGAATTTTGAGAATTTTACCACATGATGCTGCTGATTATTGGGTCTGATGAGCAAAAAAGTTGGCATAATAAATCATAGTTTGTTTTTGAACGACTGGATTTGTGTGTGTAGTTTTCTTGGAAATGCTTAAAATCCTTTTTTCGTGCTTCCTGTGGCTCCTCAGAGAACATCCCAATAGGCAAGGCCATTCTCCTTACAACCTCATGCCCGTTAAGTAATATTTTGTGCAAACTTTGTGGCATATAATACAACGGGTAGTTCTGTACAACAAGGGCATCAATCATGTAATTACAAAAGCTAAGTTAGCTACAGCTCAGTATAGTAACAATATTTACAAAAAAAAGTTTACCTCAAGGCAGTTCTTTTGAAATGCATCTGCATTAATTGCCAGAGCTGACATGCAACTTATTCAGCAGTAGTACATCCAGCTTTAAAATTTCAGCCACAATACTTTCAGATTGGAAAAAATGAATAGCTGTATTTCCATCATTGGATGTCAGAGAACCACCAGATCTGGGCACATTAATAATTAACTCATTAATTCAAATTAATTCTTTTTTTGTTTGTCATCACAGATAACTTTTCTTTTGTGCTACGCATCCACACCTTTGGTTATTGAAATTTGTAGGCAAAATAAAGACCATTGTTCAAATCCATGCATGTAATGCTGACAAGCCATATTGTAGACCAGAGTAGTTTGAATTTTTATTTTTTGCTACCATTTTTTCTATATTGTTAATCTCTTTTGGTGTGCTAACACACACTTTGCAGAACTCTGACGCATTGGTCTCAAATGATAGATCAAATGAATTAATTACTTCTTCTTGCAACAGGCACAAACGAGAGGCTGTATGATCTAAAAGCGCTTGAAGATTTACTTCAACTCAATAGTCTGACACTACAGTTTTGATTTCTAGTGGCATACAGTTTTTTTTTAAACCTCTTAGAGAATTGTTGAATTAATTCAACAACACTTAGGCCAAGCACAATAACAAGTCATATATGTAGCTTGCCTTAGTTTTTAAGTTGAACAAATGTTGGACCCAACAGTCATGGCTTCATTTCTTAGTATTTGGTAGTCCTGCTTTGTTAACTTATAATCCAGTAAAATAACTAAAGCTTTGCAAGAGAATATGGTGTTACCAATAAGCAAGACCTATCTGACTCAGCTTAGAGCATTTGACCTAGAAGTTGCGCATCTGTTGGCCTTTCTTCTTTTATGCTTGGTTTTTGTGCTGGAATTTCAAAATTGTACTTTTGGCTTTCCCATGAAACTGGAAGTAACTGGGGGCAGTGATAGTGATATTGGATCTTTTTTGTCTACAGCAATATAATTCTCATTTAACCAATCCATGAACTTTTTTTCAAATACTTATTGAATGCTATTATTGAATGCAATTCTCCATTTTTTTTATATAACTTTTGGTGAACTCATTTAATTAATGATACAAGACATATCTACTTTTAGTTATATAACTGATACAAGACACACTTTTAGTTTGTAACTTAAATAGCTTAAAAGTTGTTCACAAGCTTTAAAAAGTTCATGAGTTAAAAATGCTTATATTATTTTCACGTAAAAATATTTGAATATCTAATTTTGTAATCACCATGTCTGAAAATATTAACAAAAAAATAATTTTTAATTATAAAATAAAATTGTTATGCCTATTCTACTATTCCAACTTAAAATAACAAAATATTTAATAAATATTCATTTATTCCAACTTAAAATAACAAAATATTTAATAAATATTCATTTATTACAACTTAAAATAACAAAATATTTAATAAATATTCATTTATTACAACTTAAAATAACAAAAATATCCAAAACTGTGGCTAGGTATTACCTTTTAAATGTTAAAATGTAATGAAATAACAATCAATACTGTTGTTATGCAAAAATAATTTAAAAAATTAGATGACCATAGCAACCAAATAAAAATATGACTTCCATAAGAAGTGTGAATCTCATTTTAATACACACATCTAATATAGTGTACATAATATGAATAAAAAACTGTTAAAATATTAATGTAAAAATTAATATTTTAACATAGCTTGAATATGTCTGTCTACGTTCATAAAACTAATGGTTTTAACTTCCTTACATGTTAAAGAACAGATTATGAACCACTCACCTGCTAACCTGCCCCAAAAAAGATGCATTTGTCACATTAAAGTAATAAACTTTTATATTATACCTAATCTAATATACATTTATTACACCTTAAAATGATATTAGCATCCATAACTGTGGCTAGTGGCCACACTAACTTTACTTGTGGCTAAGTATTACCCTTTTATAAGTTAAATTGTAATCAAATAGCAATCTATTTTGTTATGCAAAAGTAATTGAATAAAACTGTGTAACAATGTAAACAAAGTTATAAAATTTTACTTCAACTTTTCACCAAATTATTACAAAGCCATTCAAGATGATTATTTAACAACAAATAAAATAATTCTAGAACTTTAATTAGATATACATATATATAGAACATTGTATATCATTTTTAGACAGATTATACCATTTCAAAATTTTGACTTGAATTCATAGCTGGCCCACTGTGTTGTGTTAGACACAACTTATTGGCCTAAAAACAACTTATTGGGGTTGAATCAACTTATTGTGTTACAAACAATTTATCGTGGTAGAAACAACTTATTGTGTTAAAAACAACTTATTGTGCTAGAAATAACTTATTGTGTTACAAACAATTTATCGTGGTAGAAACAACTTATTGTGCTAGAAACAACTTATTGTGTTACAAACAATTTATCGTGGTAGAAACAACTTATTGTGCTAGAAACAACTTATTATGATTAAGTCCTTTGGAGGCGTTTTTTTCTTGAGTTCAACTTTTGTTTAGGTTATTATTATTATACTCATTTTAACAATTCTATGCACCCTAGTCCAAACTTATTATTAAACTCACATCCATACTTTTTATGACACCCACATCTATTCCTTCAATGTGAAAAGTATATTTTCATAATATTTACTCTTATATTATATTTATTAAACAACAAACACTTTTACACTTAATTGTTTATAAACTTGTATGTGGTAATATCAGAATTCTTAGTGTAGTTTCCAAAAAAGGAAACTAAATTTAACATTAGTATGGATTGTAAAATATTTATTTAGTAACAATTGTTATATTACAACCTTTTAAAATTAGTAATAATATCCTCTAAGATTTTAAAAACAGAAATAACATCATCTAAGGTTTAAAAATAGTAAGAATAGATCTTAGATTGAAAAGTTTTAAAGAAAATATCTGAAAGATATTGTTGCTAATGACAATCATATTTTTCAGATATTGTTGCCATTGGCAAAAAAAACTATCAGATATACTCTACAAAAGATTTTAACAAGAAAATCAACAAAAAACAGAAAATCAGCCGTATAAAAAAGATCCTTTATATACTTGAAAAAGCACCTAAGTATATACCAAAAATTATAAATTAAAATTCTCTATAAAAAAATCACACCTGCAGAGGTTGGGTCTCTATCATTTCTTAACATTCCATTACTCAAACAAATGAGACTTGCTTTACAACAGACTAGCTTTTGACAAAGAGCAGCTGCCCCATTTTCAGTTACCCCAGTTCCTAAATAAGAAAGTAACCAAACATTGGTGATGTACCGATGACAAAGGCCGATTGTGATAATAATAGGTTTAAATGTATTTCTATAAGGATATTATAATAGTATCAAGGATGTAAAATATATATAAAACATGTACCTATACATCAGCAGTGACTCAACCTACTAGCCTATGTTATTGGTAACCAGCAACCAATAAATTGGCCAATGGCATTGGTTGATTAATCAGCATTGGCTCATGCATTGGCATTGGCTAATAACCCAAACCAAACTGATGCATAGGTGCACTTTATATATGCAAATTGCATACCTAATATTAATGTATTAACTTTATATGCATACATTAAACCCTATCATTAGCCACAATCAGCCTTTGCTATTGGTACATCACTACCAAACATTAAAGTGTTTATTTCAAAAAAGAACTTAATACAATTTCAGTGACTCAAACACAATACCATAAAACAATTTATTATATATTATTTATGTAATAGACTATATATATACATATATATGTAATAGATTTATGTAACAAAAGTAGAACTAAAAGACAGCGGTCAGCCACGCAACAAGCAAAAAACTTTTTTTTTAGTTTAAATTTTGAATTGATTTTTCTCTTAAATTATCATTTATTTTTTCATAAAAACTTTTTTTCTATAACAGTAATTTTTAAATTGTTTGTAGCAATGGCCAAGTTGTTAGCCCAAGAAATTATATATTTTTCTGTTAAAACATTTTTTCTGTCAACACATTTTACAGTGGCTCCAATTCCATCCACAACTCCTTTTCCATCCATTGCAGCAAAAAAAGTGCAATTGCATTTTAATTGAATGCTTTTCTTCTAAAATTTTCATTGATAATGAAATATACTTGAATTGAAATGTTGCGTTGTTACTGAAAATATGAACTTCTGTAATATTGTCTGATAGAAGCTCGATAATTTTATTTATGTTTGGAACTACAGATAATTTTGATCACTTTATTTTATATTTAGCCTTATTTAAATCGCTGATTCTATATTTAATTTAAATATGGATGATCGACTGCTTTTGACATTATTATGAATATTAAACTCTGCAGGCATTTCTTTCATATGTGATAATAAAGCTGCAATTATTCCTTCTTTGTTAGCTTTTTCTATGTTAATATACAATTTTGCTTGAGGTTTCTGCC